>NC_136061.1:417431244-417822296 GCF_964261635.1 Lissotriton helveticus | reverse complement strand
CATGTTCTAAGGGAGTGATAGGGAGAATCCACTTAATACAAAGTTCTCTTCTAGCTAGAAGAGTTAAAACAAATATGAGAGCTTTTTAATGATTTAGAAACACTAAAGAGTGATTCTTTCTCAGGAATGACACCAAAGAAAGACTAACCTTCACTTCATGGCACACCAACTCTGACAAAACTTTACCCACTTTCTGCCAGAAAGACTGGATGGAGGGGCACCACCGGAACATGTGCGCTTCATCTACATTGGGTTCTCAGCACTTCTGACAGTATCTCACCTCTCTCACTCTCACTCTCTCTTTCTTTCTCTCTTTCTCTCTCTCTCTCTCTCACTACCTCCTCTCTCTCTCACTATCTCTCTCTCTCTCACTATCTCTCTCTCTCTCTCACTATCTCTATCTCTCTCACTATCTCTTTCTCTCTCACTATCTCTCTCTCTCTCTCACTATCTCTCTCCCATACATCTGTATGTGGTGTCTAGTATCTGATTGACCCCTCTGCTTGTGGCTGTTGCACTTAAATGCATTTAAGGATTCTCCCATGTAGTACTCATTCAGCGAACCTCCAAAATTATCCTTCCTAAGTAGCACAAAAAGTGTCACATGAACAAGTCCTCTTCCTTGCGGAATTGGACCTGCTCTCTGGACCATTCAGAGACCATTCAGAGACTAGACGATGCAGTTCCTCATCTGAGATGATTCCAGTACTGAAGAGGAAGTCTGACTTCATCTCCATCAGCTGACCCTTCCCAAGTCTAGGCCCATTATATGTGCATGTTGGAGATTTTTAGGATGGGTCTCAATGCCCTCTGAGCCACTGTCAAGGTTGGCCTTGATTCTGTGGGTCTGGCATCTCCACAAGCTCCGACCTTCATGCTGCTCAATTCTAGGCCTCCACATGCTCTGGACGCGATACCTCTTACGTAGATCTTTCCTACAAAAACTCCGGTCGAGGTTCCTTTAGTTCTATCTACAAAACCATCACAAGTGATTTACTTTAGTCCTGATTCCAGGGCTGCTTTCACCTTAGGTCAGCTGAGAGTGTCAATTTTGGTGCCTTGTTATGAATTGTGGGTGTCTGTATATAGAGCATTTAAATGCTGACAACCTTTTTCATCCATATAATAGAAGCTGACTTTTATGTGGAACTACAAAATGCAGCTGACCGTGACATGTTAACAAAGGTGGGGACTCCATGCCCCACAAATTCTTCCCAAGATGAAGTCTATTTATTTTACCTACTCTGGTACGTAAAGTGGGGGAAGCACTGAAATTGCCCACTGCTAAAATGAAGTCCAGAATCTTAACTGAAATCTTGAATCTGTTGTCAGTGGCTCCAGAGTCATTGTTGCAATTTATTGAAGGGAATTTGGAGCCAGACCTAGCTGCGTGGAAAAAAAAAAAGTCTCTCGGGTCTGGCAGTCCACAGGCAAATTTCATGGTGCCAGAGACGAGCACCATGGTACCCAAATATTTGGTGAGGCACCCTTCATGGATGAGTTTAATGTTACAGGTATCATCTCCGAAGTTCTATCCCAAATCCTTTCCCCGCCACTCCTCTAACTTGTGACTCTAAAATGCTTTACTCCATTTGCAAGGAGCTGTGTGTCAGGTAGCCTAGCCCCGCACACTGCGAAGACCACAAGACTCCTTGACCAGTCCCTCTATGCTTTGGGGGAACTGGCTGAAATGTTTGTAATTAATCTGTTGCTTGAAGATTAAATACCTTTTAAAAACGAGAGGCGTATGGCAAAACAGGAACAGTTTGTTTAATTAAACAATGCGGGTGGGAGCACAGTCACAGGCATAGGGTCTGAGGACTGTTTCAATTTGCAATCGGTCGAACATAAACTTTTATACAGCTCATTGAATTCATTAAAATGGTTCAGATGATCCTTTTTTGGTAAGGAATGTGTACCTCTATCTTTGGAGCCATAAATTAAGGTATTGGATGAGGAATCCAGGTGGGCCTCGACCTTGAGTGGACACAATGCTGCCAGTGGGTAACAATCGTGTCCGGAAAAGGGAGTGGATGCTCACTGCATGTACTGTGTGTGCTTTCCCTGATTGACTAAGTGGTACTAACTTAATGTGGCATCTGACTTTATGGTGTTTTGGGAATGTACACACTCCTCCGGCCATGTGTGCCTTATTGTGACCAATCTCCCTAGACCATTGTGGTGTCGCTGTGCATATCTGTGAGATCGATCTGGGATTTCCCGTTTTCACATTTGTCTGCTGGCTACCTCGGGCTGGGTCTCAGGGCCTGCCTAACTACGTATTTCTCAGTCTGGGTTGATGAGTTCACAGAGGGCGAATTCGTTCATAAAGATACACTTTCGTTTTTCAGGAATGTATTGTTATTCATATTGACATCGACTTTTTCAATGTTAACATTCACCTCCCCCCCCCCCTCCCTTTGGTTGAATTTTCAACTACACTATCTAACCCATACTTCATGACAGTTACTTTATTGGGGGACTGTTGTTTTGACATTTTAAGTACGAAGGCTCATAAAAAAGATTAATTCACCTGATCACCTATAAGCCACCTTTAAGCTTTTACCATCAAAAAAGATACCAAGATTGAGACCATCTTCTGGTGCCCCACAAAACAATTGCTTACATGGAGAGTGGAAAACACATCCCTGAAGGAAATACAGGAACCCTGAAGAAACGATAATTGACAACGGCGCACATGCAATGTTTTTCTGAATTAAAAAATGAAACAAGATCTTATCCAACAGGTCTGCAATAGAACCTCCAAGTGCACCACCTTTCAGCTGCCACATCACCCCAAAGCTGAAATAAAGTGTGTAAATCAAACTTACGAACTGCACTGTGAACTTTTTGATTGAACTGTTGAACGAAAATACCTGATGAATAGAGGACCACAAACATCCCCCCGGATCCATTTCAAACACCTGCAATGTTCAGTTACAAATTAGGTATTTTTGCACTTCTGTATACCTTCAATCTTGTTTGTGTGCTGCCACAAATATCCGCTACCAAAGAACCGCCTGGCCTAATGGAGTCTGTCAGAAACTATCACAGCGCTTCCAACGGATCTTTCCCATGTCACTTTTAATCACACCAACCCAAACACAAGCATTCCACAGGAACTACACAGCGCCCTTTAACACAACACGTGGTATCAGTCCATGATCGCTGTGGGCTCTAAGACATCAGTCAGGTCGTGTTACGTCTGCTCGCTGATACCGCATGCAGTAGTCACAGATAGACTTTACTTGTCCCAAGTGGTAGCCCCCGAAAAAGCAAATTGTCTTCTTCACTTGTACCTATGCATTATCGGGGCCTGCTCCGTCGTAGTGCTTCTGCCCCCAGTGCTGCTTCTGGCCCTTGTCCGAGGCGCCGGTGCTTCGCTTCACCCCGTGAAGTCCTTCTGCTGCGTGTGCAGGCTCACTCGGTCTTTGCCTCTGCTTTCCTTTTTCTGACTATGCCTCCTATTTTCTGGTTGCCTTTTTGCCCGTTTGCCTTTTTCCCCCTTTTTGCCTCCGTTTCTGTTTCTTGTTCTCTGTTTGCCTCTGTTTCGGTTTCTTGTTCTCTGTTTGCCTTTTTGCCTCTGTGATTTTACTCTCTTCTCCTTTTCTTCCTCCTTCCTGCCCGCTGCTGCCTCAACCCCTATTTAATGGTGGTCGCACGCAGCACTCGCACAAAGGACAAGCCTGTCTGACCGCGACCAGCGCCAGGGACCCTGGTCCTCCTACCCACCAGAGCTACAGCTCCTCAGCCCTCTACGCAATCAACACAGGCCAGGACAACAACTGCAAGCGTTCTTCACCAATCGCCACCCACGGACCCTTCATCTGCTGCCACTGCCACCACTCCTTTGTAGAGACCCAGGACCCACTGCACCCCAAACCTGCAATGCATCCTCCTCAATGTCCGCTCCCTCCACAGACACGCCACAGAAATCTGGGACCTCCTTGACAACCACAAGCCGATGTCGTCTTTTTCACAGAAACCTGGAGCAACGCCGCTTCGGGACAAGACATCGCGATCGCCATCCCCGAGGATACAAAATTACCTGTAAGGACTGTCCAGGATGAGACATTGCCATTGTCCACAAATACAACCTCCGACTGAGCACCGACACCTAAGGGCCTACAGACATGATGGAACACCTTCACTTCAAGATACAGACCAACCTGACCACCACTCTCTGAGGGACCCTTATCTACAGACCCCCGGCTCCCACGCACCTTTCTCCGACTCATCACCGACATCACCCCGCAAACCATCACCTCCATGGACTACACCTTGCTGGGTGACTTGAACAACCTCCAAGACCCCCACTCCATCTCCCTCAACTCCATCTTCACTTATACAAAACAACCATCACCCGCAAAACCCACACACCAGCTCCAACGCACACAACAGCAAATAACTTTTCAGCATCATCAAAGAGTTCGCCCAACCCAACAGCGAGACAATGGACATCCTCTTCCTCCCAGGACCTTTGCGACAAACTCAGCTTTTTCTTCCACCACTTAATCAAGACCATCTATGACAACTTCAACGACAACCAACACGCAGAACCCCACTCCCAACACCACGCAGCCAGCTCTTGACAACTGGACCACTCTCACCATCGAACACACCCGTAAGACTATGAATTAAACTCACTCCTGTGCCCCCACGGTCCCCTGCCCCTACCACATATACCACAGAGCCGCTGGTATCATCGCCCCGAGCTTCGACAAATCATCAACCGCTCCTTCGAGACCGTCCCGTTTACCAATGACTGGAAATACGCTGAGATCCACCCTCTCCTGAAAAAACCCTTGGCGTCCCCACTGACCTCAAAAACTTCAGACCCATCTCATTACTTACGTTTCTAGTGAAAATCATCTAAAAAGCTGTTAACAGCCACATCACCTCCTTCATTGATGAAAACCACACCCTCAACACCTCCCAAACTGGCTTCACAGCACCAAAACCACCCTCCTAGCCTCAACAGATAACATCTGCTCCCTCCTTGACAGAGGGGCGACTATGGCTCTCATCCTCCTGGACCTCTCCGCGGCATTCGACAGAGTCTTTCACTGCACCCTAGCCCACAAAGTTCACAACGCAGGGATCAGAAACAAGGCCCTTGACTGAATCAGCTCATTCCTCTCCGGCAGAACGCAGCGGGTCAAACTCCCACCCTTTCCTTCCGGATCCTACTCCGACGACTTGCAGAGTGCCCCAAGGATCCTCCATCATCCCCACCCTGTTCAACGTCTACATGGCCCCGCTTGCACCCACCGTCAGATCCCACGTACTCCACATTGTATCCTACGCAGACGACACCCAACCCTTCCTCTCCCTATCCAACTAACCCAATGTCTCCAAACAGAACTTTCAAGAAGGTATGGAAACGGTCGCCAGGTGGATGAAAAACATCTGCCTACAACTCAACACGGACTAGACCGAAGTACTCATCCTGGGCCCACACCCCGATTCCTGAAATGACACCTGGTGGCCTCCTGCCCTCCCCCACGGACACGCATGCAACCTCGGAATCATCCTGGATTCTGAACTGAAAATGGACCGCCAAATCAACGCTGTCTCATCCTCTTTCCACACCCTTCGACTCCTATGAAAGACCTTCAATTGGATTCCCCCTCGAACACAGAAAGCCACGCCCTCATCAGCAGGGAACATCAGCAGCAGACTGGACTACGTCAACTCTCTCTATACGGGAATCCAAAAGAACCTCACCCGCTAACTCCAGAACGCCTCCGCCAGACTGGTCCTAAATCTACTACACCACTGCCTCACCACCCCACACCTGCGTACACTACATTGGCTCCCCATCGAAAAGGGAATCACTTTAAAACTTCTCACTCATGCCCACAAAGCCCATCACAACTCCGGACCTGCATACTTGAACCACCACCTCTTTCCATGCACCTCAAAGATCCCTACGCTCAGCCCAGCTATCCCTTGCTACGGTGCAGCGCATCAAGAAGACCAGAACAGGAGGACGCTCCTTCTCCTTCCTCGCAGCCAAGGCATGGAGCAGACTCCCACTCCACCTCAGACAGACGCCAACACTCTCCCAAGTTCTCAATGGACCTCAAAACCTGCCTCTTCAAAGTATCACAGTGATCATCTGGGATCTGCGCACCCCCCCCAGCACCTTCAGACCCACTCGGGTGAGTAGCTGCAGCTGCACTTAACAAACCATTGATTGATTTATTGATGGAGTTAGTGCTTTATGGACTTTTCTTGTGATTATAGGGATGGATCTGTCAGTTTTTATCTAGTGTTTTATGGGCTTCTCTAGTTTCCATAGACCCTGTTTCGCTTGATGTGTGCTTGGGGGTGCCATCGATGCGGGTTACTTTCAACCTATAATTGCGTGGGACTGTACGGGGAGGGGCGTGTCACTGTTAAGTGTTGTTGCATCGTGCCACGAGATCACGTGTGCCTCGGAATGCTGCCCTTGAGGCACCAAATATCTTGGTACCACCCTTTCTGTAGATGCTTCTTTTTTTTGGGCTACTTTTGTTGGGTCTTATGAGGCTGTGGCTGAAAAACTCGTTCCGTGGACCCCTGATCATGCTGTTTTGTGTTGTCCAAAGTCGAGGTTTACTGCTTTCTCCGGATGGTGTATGTGATGCCTGGTGAGTTGGTCAATTGCTAGGCCTGATGCGGTGGGGAGTGCATTCGGCGTTCTACTCTCGCCAGGAGCTGTGATGGGCGTTGCGGCCTCCCCTCTCACAGGCAGCCCTCTCTTCCTCGGGCCACGTTTTTCCAGTCGTCTTGGAGCTGCGGTTCCTGGCTTGTGACTAGGGATTTCAACTAGCGGGCATGCTCCTTTTGCCTATTTTAGAGGGGTATGGCACAGTGACCACACTTTAGATATTCAAAAAACCCAAAGAAAAGAACTGAAAACCTCGCCAGGCTCCTAAGAACATAGGCAGCCCGCCCAATAATCCTTGCTGAACTTTGCTATGGGATTGATAACTGGACCTGGACTGCCTCGGCACTCCGGGACATCTGGCTAGCCTGACGAACCTCTCGACTAACTTGGCGCTATGTGGGCTCCTCGCATCGTATTAACTCTTGTGCGTGTGCTGTGGGAGTTGTGGGATCTTCACGTTCCCAGGTGTACAGGAATCTTGCATCCCTCCACTTGAAGACCGCTTTGTTTTAGAACTGAGAGGAGGTTTCCATCTTGCCCGAGGCTTCTATTTCATGGGGGCACTGTTACAACTTCATGCCATGAAGAAAACATGGCTCCCGGGCTGAATGCCTGTGAATGGTGACCTTTCTAACTGGTTATTGGAACCCATCCCTATTGACTGTGAATGCAGGGACCTGGGTACCTGCTTTTTAAGTACTTTGTCTGGGAGCCGCCCACCCCCTAGTCAGACTGCCTTCCACCTGGGGCGTGGCCAGCCAACTCACCCTGGGGGGTGGGGGTAGAGATCAGCAGCAGAGTGGGACTTTGGCTTCCACAGGCACCCTTAATGGCAAACATCAGTGAGGATATCTGATCGGCAGAACACTTATAACTGCCCTGAATCCTCAGATGCAAGTAAAAGTTTGTATTCCCAACGTTGTCTCATTGGTCCTTCTTTTGGCTTTGGTACATTTAATTCTTGCGATGTGGGTAAATGGGTGGTATTTTACTCTGCAGTTTTATGTTTGCGTCAAGGCATTACCTCCCCAGACAGTTACCCCTCTCTGCCGCGGCTGTGGATGCATGCTAGTTATGGTGGCCTTGTCACCTAATGAATGCACTTTTGTTGGTGGGTGGAGGTTGCCTGGTCTCAAGATGGCCGCAAAGTGAGAAAGCTCTGAGCCATTTGAATATCCGTAAGGAATGCTGCATCCGTGAACCTTAACCTGTACCTACTTTAAGCCCTGAAGAAGCAGTGTAAGAGCCCAGCTGAAAGAGCCGAGTGAGAGGGCCCCCCCATCAAGTAGAACTCGGGAAAATACAGAGACGCGGTGAGAGGCGGACTGAGGCTTAACTACGGCCTGACGTGCACGTACGTGGAGCTGAATGTTGAGTGGCGCCCGCCGTGTTGGAAACCAGCCTACGTCCTGGTGGCCTGTACTAATACCAACCGAAGGAGGTCCGGTGAGTACGCTGCGGAGAATAACCCACCCGCTGCTGGGAGTAGAGATCAGAAGAGAGACCTGGGCGTTGCTGAACGGCTCAAGAGGAGCTGACTGGCCTACCCAGAGGCGCAGAGGGACACTGCGGCTCTGGTACAGAATGGAGGTGGGAGGCAAATCAAACCGCGATTGAGAGCAGCAGAGGCCTAACACATTAACGGGAGGGGGGCGACGAGCTTAGAACCGCACCTATCGTGCGTGGATCTGATAAAGATTAGGGCTGATGGGTGCATAGGCCTAGTAGCACATGACGCAGACATCAATAGAAGCCCCATCCCCCCCCTCCCCCTCCCACCACTGCAAAACTGGAGAAATATCTACTGGCAATTGGGAGAGCGGAGTAGAGCAGTGTGGTGAAATAGAGAGCATAGACGCTCCGAAAATATTGAACAAAACAGAGACGAAGTGCGTAACCTACCCAATCGAAGTGCTGCCAGAGAGTGCAAGAAAGGGATTTCAAACGTACTGCTAGACCTCAGAAGAGACATTAAATCGCAGCGAAACCCTGAAGTAGACCATTGAAGACTGTGGCATAGAGCCCTCTTTGTCCATTGCTGAATCAGCCTGATAGAGCATCCCCCTGCAGGCATGCAGCTGAAAGTGCCTGTGAGGTATTTTGCGCTTGCAGGGAGCCGGTAATGCAAGTACAGATTGTCCTTGCGAACGAACAAAAAGTCTGACAGCGAAAGTGAGCAAATACACCCGGTGACAGAGAAGTGTGAGACAATGGGAAAAGTGGACAAGATGCAACCAAAGCTCTAATTCAAACAGTAAATCGCGGATGAGACACACCGAAGGGGAGCAGGTAGCCTACAAACCAAATGAGGAAAATGCAGGAGATATACGAAAAATTCTTGCTGGGATGTAAAAAAAAAAGCTTAACAACTATTGATGGCAAGATAGACTCGTTAGCTTACCGCATGACTGAACAATTAGATAAACAGGCCGAACGATAAGACATGATGGAGAGAAGAGTGGCTGAGGTAGAGGAAGCCCAAACTGAAACGGACACAGCACAACAACAAATGGGGAAACTCCTAAGTGTAGTACAGAGGATTTGGATGCTAGGTCTAGAAGAAGTAATATCCGATCTACTGGCCTTCCGAAATCCACCCATATGGGCAACATGGAGGTATACATGGAGAAGATGCTAATATTGCTTATGGACAGAGAAACATTCTCAGATATGTTCGTGGTGGACCGTGCTCACCGGTCACTGGGCCAGAGACCCCCGCCGGGTGCCCCTCCACGACCCATCATAGCTAAATTACTTAACTGAAGAGACTGAGATGTGGCACTGGGAGCCGCCAGAAACAAGCGGGATTTGCAGTATGAAGGTGCCAAGATCTCACTCTTCCCGGGATTCAACATGAGGGTGCAAGAGGCATGGAGGCAATTTGATCCATGAACCTGGAGTATGCCATGTTATCCAGTATTGGGGTATCTTTCATAGATTCACATGCTTAGATCATCCCGCCGACTATGTGGGAGTCTCGCGGTACAATAAAACATATACATAATAGCCATAACAACATTATACAATAGGCTACTATGGACAGAAAAGTCACTACATTAGCCTATCTTAGTCCTTTTGCAAAAAGAACCAAACTTGGAACACAGCCAGTCAGGCTGCAGCACCCTCTTAGAACCTTCCACAGAGAGGCTGGGAGTCTCCCTGAGCTCTGCTCAGTCTTCTTCACCTTTGGTTGGACTTTGTGACTAGCTATGTCTGATTCTTCAAAGAAAAGCTTGTGTTTGCCTTGTTCTTCATGTGGGAAGAAGAGACTACATTTTGAGGATCCCCTCAAGGAATGTATTTGTCTTTATCCAGCACACAAGGTTAAGGACTGCAGGATTTGTTGAACCTACCCTGCTAAGACTTTGAAGGATAGAGAGGGAAGATTGCTGGTTTGGCTGGAGAAGTTGAAGGCTACATCTGACGTGCAGGGCCGGTCTCTCCACACACCGCGCGGGCATTTCCCCTCCCCTCCCCCCCCCCCCCCCGTGAGTGACCCCTCAGCTGCTGCCTCGCTACAGCCGTGTGCCTGGAGTGTTTCTGCCAATCTACTGTTCTGTGCTCGCCGTCTGTTTCTTCCCGCCGCTTCTCCCCCCTCCCCGCCGCTGCTACCCTGCGGCCCGCCCACTTTTCTTTTTGTATCCCGCTCATTGGACACCCTGCTCCCGCCTCCCAGCTGCTCCTCCCTCCCACTTCCACATTTATGGAGGTCGCCGCATGGGAGCGCAGCGGGCGCGCCGATTGTGCGCCGAAGGCACGCCAAAGGCAAGCCCCTCTGCGCCCGTCCGCGCCTGGACCGCGCCCAGCGCCAGGAGCCCTGGCCCCCGAGGACGCCAGCCCACACGACGGACCTACGACGCCACCACCCTCAACGCACTCAACCCCGGCCGGAACCCCGCCTGCTACCAAGCCGCCCCGAAACGCACCCACGGACCCTTCACCTGCCAAGCCTGCAAGTTCACCTGCATCCGGACCTGCGCCGCACCCGACAAGCCAAGCACCAGCAGGAACCACCTCAGTGCATCCTGCTCAATACCCGCTCCGTCCACAGACACGCCATCGAACTCTGGAACCTGCTCGACACAACATTCACCAGACGTCGCCTTCCTTACAGAAACCTGGATGAACGCCTCCTCAGCGCCTGACATCGCCATAGCCATCCCGGACAGATACAAGATCACCCGGAAGGACCGCGTCAACCAGACTGGAGGAGGCATCGCCATCGTACACAAGAACACCATCCACATAACGACCAACCCCGACGACACCTTCACCGCCGCCGAACACCTCCACTTCCAGATACACACCGATCCCAAGACCACCCTCAGAGGCACCCTCATCTACAGATCCCCGGGACCACGCACACAATTCAGCGAAGACATCGCAGACTTCATCAGCCCATAGGCACTCCCCTCCGCTGACTACATCCTCCTAGGGGACCTCAACTTCCACCTGGAGAACAACAAGGACAGCAACACCACCACCCTACTGGACAACCTCGCCAACCTCGGACTCAAGCAACTGGTGAACACCCCCACCCACTACGCCGGCCACACGCTTGACCCCATCTTCTCCTCCAGCGAGCAAATCTCCTTCAATCACTCCACCGGACTCCACTGGACTGACCACAGCTGCATCCACTTCAGCTTCAGAAGAACAACGACCCACCACCACCCGCAACAGATTCCTCGCAGAAACTGGAGCAAGATCACCACAGAGCAGCTCACCACCTCCCTCCCGCCAGCACAACGGACCCCAACGAAGCAGCCAGCGACCTCACACAGTGGCTCACCAACTGCGCAAATGACCTCGCACCACTGAAGAACCCTCCCAGCAGACCCAGCAGCAGGAAAGCCTCCTGGTTCACCGACGAACTCAAGAACTCCAAGAAGAACTGCCGCACCCTCGAGAAAGCCTGGCGCCAAGACCAGACCACAGACAACATGACTGCCCTCAAGCACGCCACCCGCAAACACCACCAGCTGATCCGCACCACCAAGAAGCTTTCCAGCTTAGATAACTGGCGGGTTGCATTAGTATATAGACCCCCGGGTACGAAAACAGGTTTTGTTAATAAACTGTTAGAAATAATAGTTACCCACGCACTAACCACGGAGAATTTTATTCTATTAGGTGATTTTAATTATCATGCAGAGCTTTCCGTTGACCACGAGACAAGTCACCTAATAAGGACTATGGATATCCTTGGCCTGTCCCAGCGAGTTAGTGGCCCCACTCATGGTGCAGGCCACACTCTTGATTTAATTTTTACGAGTTCCCTTACTCTAAGCATTTCTGACCCCTCCCAATGATCTGGACGGATCATTATCTTTTAAAGATTAACCTTCCAGGTAAAATTCCGGCCATTCCTGTGAGTGGCCAAAGAACGCGGATCCGCCCATGGCGGAAACTTACCCCAGAAGCATTTTTGGCTCATTTTACGTAACAAAATAATTCGGCCCTCTCGCTAGAGCAAAGGGTAGATAATCTGGAGTCTTCTATTTTACAAACCTAAGACCATGTCATTACGGAAACTACTGTCAAAGCCAAATTGGTGGCTTCCCCTTGGTTTACCACTAATCTTAAGAAAGTTAAATTGGCCAGCAGAGCCGCAGAGCGGATTTGGCGGAAAACCAAAACCGAGGAGGACAAAGTTAAATATAAGATACTCCATTTAGACTACATGAAAAAAAAAAACTGGCAAAGAAGGAGTACTTAACACAACGGATAAACACCTCAGCTAACTCAAGCAGAGAATTATTTAAAATACTGAAGGAATTTACGTCCCCTCGGGCTGAACAATCCCTGTTCAGCCCCTCCCAAAAATGGGTTGAGTCAATGGCAGAATTTTTTGAGGAAAAAATCAACTTAATATATTCTGCTTTTCCTACCTCAGATTTAGGCCAACCGATCCCAGAAGGTCATTTGGTGACGCCACAATCTGAGATGGTTGACAGTCAAGGTCTCCAGTTGACAAATTTTACGCCGGTCACGGTCAAGGAGACTCTCGAAGGTCTCAGTAGAATAAAGTCTGGCTCCCCAATGGATCCTTTCCCGCCGCGACTTTGTACAAAAATCATGCCCTTGCTTGCTGAGCCCCTTACAGCTATTTGTAACGCCTCCTTGGAGCAAGCCGAGGTTCCGTCCAATTGGAAGCAGGCCCAAGTAAAGCCTATTTTGAAGAAGCCATCTGATGACCCTGCCTCACCTTCTCACTACCGGCCAATATCGTTGCTGCCTTTCTTTGGGAAGGTGTTGGAACTCCTTGTGAATAACCGACTGACAGCCTATATAGACGCCAGTGGAGCCCTTGATCCCTCCCAGTCTGGCTTTCGGGCCGCACACAGCACGGAGACCGCTGTGGTGGAGATTGTGGATAACATCAGACTCACGGTGGATAGGGGCGATTCAGCTGTACTCATCCTCCTTGACCTCTCCGCAGCATTTGACACCATCTCCCACGGTATTTTGAAACATCGGCTGTGGGAGATTGGTGTCCGTGGAGGGCATTGGGCTGGATTGATGACTATCTCACCGGCCGCAGCTCCACCGTTCGAGTCGACTCCCTGGCGGCCCGGAGCCGCTTGGCTACGGTAGGCGTGCCTCAAGGTTCGATTTTGAGCCCGCTGCTTTTTAATCTGTACTTGACACCCTTGGCTAAAATAATTAAATCTTATGGCTTCGGAACAGTGTCATATGCAGATGACACGCAGCTGCTGATCACATGCGGCGTTGATCCTGCTGACACCTGCTTGCGCTTTTAAAAATGCATGGTTGAGATCAGTAGCTGGATGCGAGCGAATAAACTCCAACTCAATGCGGGCAAGACCGAAATTATTTTGTTTGGTAAAGCCGACAGATATTGGACGACAGAATGGTGGCCATCCGAGCTGGGAGCTTGTCCGGCCCCTAAGCCGGTAGTCCGGAACCTTGGAATCATTATGGACAGTGCTCTGTCCTTGAAAAATCATGTAGCCAAGGTGACGGGCACCTGCTATGGTATAATGCGTGGCCTTAGAAAGATCTTCAAATGGCTCCCGCTTGAAGCCAGAAAGCCATTGGTTCAGGGCCTGATCATTAGCCATCTTCATTATGGCAATGCCATGTACCATGGCTTGAATGAGGACCAGTTGTCAAAATTACAAACTTTGCAGAACACGGCGGCAAGATTGGTGCTGGATCTGCCACCTAGAACAGCGTCAGCTCCATGTCTGAAACAACTACATTGGCTGCCCATTCGGCAAAGAAGTCAATTTAAGATCCTATGTTTGACCCATAACGCATTGTATAAAAAGGGGGCCCGGTATCTTAAAAAAAAACTGAACTGGTATGCCCCCAAGAGAGCCTTAAGATCTAGCCTCAAGTCTCTGCTAATGCAACCTCGGGTGCGAACTTCCAGGTACGGGCAACGCTCTTTTTCATTCCTTGCACCTGCCCTTTGGAATAAGTTACCTCCCCACCTTCTTTCCATTAAGGAGCATCAGCAATTTCGTAAAGCCTTGAAAACTTGGCTTTTTCCCTAGAATGCGGCCTGTCTCTCTCTGTTATGTTGCCCTTTCAGTGTTTGTTCTCTTCCCCCCCGGTTCTTGTGCTGCTAGCGCCTTGAGACCTTGCGGTGATAATGGCGCTCTACAAAAACTTTTGACATTGACATTGGCATTGACAAGAAGACAGCATTCACAGAACGACTGGACAACAACGTCCACAACAGCAAGGAACTCTTCAGCATCGTCCAAGAGTTCTCCAACCCCAGCGCCGGAAACAACGACCTCACCCCCTCGCAAGACCTCTGCGACTCACTCGCCTCGTTCTTCCACCGCAAGATCGCCGATATACACAACAGCTTCGGCACACCTACCATGCACCCAACCACCGAACCAACGCCCCCCACCACCACCCTCTGCGCCTGGACCCCGGTCAGCACCGAAGACACCACCCGCACGATGAACACCATCCTCTCCGGATCACCAACCGACCCCTGCCCCCACCACATCTTCAACAAGGCCGACTCCATCATCGCACCCCAACTCCGGGACGTCATCAAAACCTCCTTCGACACCGCCACCTTCCCGGAGACCTGGAAGCACGCCGAGCTCAGCGCCCTCCTGAAGAAACCTACTGCAGACCCCACCGACCTCAAGAACTACCGCCCCATTTCACTCCTCCCTTTGCCTGCCAAAGTCATCGAGAAGACCGTCAACAGACAGCTTAATGCCTTCCTCGAGACGAACGGATCCCTCGACCCATCGCAGTCCGATTTCCGGGCCAACCACAGCACCGAGACCGCCCTCATCGCAGCCACTGATGACATCAGATCCCTGTTCGACAACGGGGAAACAGCGGCCCTCATCCTCCTGGACCTCTCTGCAGCGTTCGACACTGTCTGCCACCGCACCCTAATGCAGCGCCTCAACAACATCGGTGTCCAAGAGAAGGCACTGAAATGGATCATCTCGTTCCTCGCCGGAAGAACCCAGAGAGTCCGCCTCCCCCGTTCAGATCCGAGGCCACCGAAGTCATCTGCGGCGTACCACAAGGATCATCACTCAGCCCAACCCTCTTCAACGTCTACATGAGCCCTCTCGCAGCCATCGCACGCAAACACAACCTCAACATCATCTCCTACGCCGACGACACACAGCTGATCCTCTCCCTCACCAACGACCCCGCCACCGCCAGAACCAGCCTGCATGAAGGGATGAAAGACGTCGCCGAGTGGATGAAGAACAGCCGCCTGAAACTGAACTCAGACAAGACGGAAGTCCTCATCCTGGGATCATCGCCCTCCGCCTGGGATGACTCCTGGTGGCCCCCTGCCCTGGGCACCACTCCCAAACCAACGGACCACGCACGCAACCTGGGCTTCGTCCTAGACTCCTCCCTCTCGATTACCAGACAAGTCAACGCCGTCTCATCATCATGCTTCAACACCCTGCGCATGCTCCGTAAGATCTTCCGATGGATCCCCACTGAAACCAGGAAGACGGTCACCCAGGCACTCGTCACCAGCCAACTGGACTACGGAAACACCCTCTACGCCGGAACCACAGCCAAACTCCAGAAAAGACTCCAGCGCACCCAAAATGCCTCTGCTCGACTCGTCCTGGACATCCCCCAACACAGCCACATCTCTGGCCACCTGAGAGACCTGCACTGGCTCCCTGTCAGCAAGAGGATCACGTTCAGGCTCCTCACCCGCGCACACAAAGCCCTCCACGACTTGGGCCCCAAGTACCTCAACAACCGCCTGACCTACGCGCCCACCCGCCAGCTACGATCGACCAGCCACACCCTCGCCGCCGTACCACGCATCCGTAAAGCCACCGCCGGGGGAAGATCCTCATCCTACCTGGCAGCCAAGACATGGAACTCCCTCCCCATCCACCTTCGACTGCATCAGGATCACCTTTACTTCAGGAAGCTCCTCAAGACCTGGCTCTTCGAGCAGTAGCGGACCCCTCCCCCCCAGCGCCTTGAGACACTACCGGGTGAGTAGCGCGCTATACAAATGTCCATGATTGATTGATTGACGTTGTTTCAGGAGATGATGGCAGTGTTAGTCCCCAGGTTTCCACCCCTCTAGCCAAGAAGAGGGATAGATCAGATGATCCCCCTGAGAGACCGAGTAAGACCTTTAAAAAGCCTCACTCTGAGACTGGTCACTCTTCCTCTAGAAAACAGAAGCTTTCATTCTCTCTGAGGTGAAATCTGGTGAGTAAGGGAAGATTTCTGCCTCAAAACAGCAAAAAACTCATTCGGAGTCTGTCAGGATCCCGTCGACGTCAAAAAAAGCACTGTCGACGACAAAATCTCCGCAGCCGGTGAGTGCATCCTCTTCGTCGACGAAGAACATCGCGTGGTCGACGATCGCTCCGTCAACGACGTCGATGATATCATTGCCTGCTTCGTCACCATCGACGATCCAGACGAAGACTACCCAGTTTGTGTAGACGCCTACCTCGTTGTCGACGAGACACTTCGACCATCGACGACCCTGCCGACTGGTCCACCGTCGACTATGATCCACCTTCTGTCGACGAGTCCATCGTCGGCGATAGTTTTTCCGTCGATGATGACCACATCAACAGTAGCTTCTATTATGGCTATTTCAACTGGCACTGACTCACCGTCTATGTATATTTTGTCGACGCGAAGCGTAAAAGACCTGTGTCTTTACAGATAACGCAAGTTTTGACGTCAATATTGTCATCTTCTTTTCCATCTCCAAGAAATTATCAAGATGTCTCTCATATTTCATCCTTGCCTTCTAGTCACTATCTTGAGGAGTCAGATGATGATGGGCTCTTTAGTCCGGCACGTAACCTGTATCAGTGCTATATAAATGCAAATCTTTTTCCTTTTCTACCCCTCCCCAACCCTTCTCAATCCAAAGAACTGACTAACCTATCCACCACTAAAATTACTCTCATGTTTCACCATACTAATTCAACACTAATCCTGATGGGTTCCAGAGTAGCGTGCTACTTGCGCATCAAAACCCCATCAGGTGTAGCAAGCGCTATATAAATACAAACCTCTTTCCCTCTTCGATCCTGCCACCTCCCTTCCCTACCGAAATAACTGAATAACATATCAACTACTCAAATTACTTCATATTTTACTATACTAATTTTCAACACTAATCCTTTATGGGTTCCAGAGTGGCGTGCTACTCGCCAGAAAAGCGTTTCAACACCCATCAGGGGTAACATAGTGCTATATCAATGCAAACCTTTCTGACCCTTTTATCCCTCCACTATCCTTCTCTCTCCAAATAATGTGACTAAATATCCACCACTGAAATGACTTCATATTTCACCATATTAATTCACCACTAATCCTTTATGGGCTTGCTGAATAGCGTGCGTCAACAAGCGCTATATAAATACAAACCCTTTTCCTCCTCTATCCTTCTATCATTCCAAGTAACTGACTAACCTATCCAACACTTAAAATGTACTTTCATGTTTCACTATACTAATTTAACACTAATCCTCTATGGGTCCTAGAGTAGCGTGCTACTAGCCGAAAAAGCGCTTTGACGCCTCGTCAGGGGTAGTAAGAGCTATTTAAATGCAATTACAATACAATACAATACAATTGTGAGTCTCTGTGAGGTCCTTAAGAGACTTCTTTTCAGCAAGAACCTATGGTGCAAATGCCTATAGCCCTAATGCAAGACCTCACGGCAATGTTAAGGGACTATAATACACTTTTTCCACCTGCAACGCCTGTTCCAACTCCACTTTCTACTCCGCCTGTGGTACAGAATGCAGGTCCTTCTGCTCCCATCATTGAACCTCAGGAGTTTTTACCTGTGCAACAATTGGTCCAGGATGATGATACTGTCGCAGAGGATGGGGATTTGCCAAATTCGCCTACTACTGTGGATGAATGGGATGAATACCTAATTCCTACGCCGTCTTCACCAGTTCCTCAGGCAGTGGATTCCCGTCCTGAAGATATTGGAGGTTTCCACTCAATACTGGAGAGAGCAGCAACCCGGTTTCATCTACCGGTGACTGTAAAGCAAACGGATTGTTTTCTTTGTGATTTTAAGGACCAGAGTAGGAGGTCCGTCCGTTCTATCCCCAGAATTGATCATATCTGGGAAGAAGGAACGAAAATAATGAAGAACCCATTTTCAGTGCCTGCGATTCTTCCCAGAATCGATAAGAAATACAAAGCATCAGATAACGCTCCTGCTTGCCTCTCCGGACATCCAAGACCAGATTCCGTGATTTCACAGGCTGCTCAATGTAAGTCTCGGAATCCTTACATTCCTGTGAGAGCGCTGCCGGATAAGGATGGGAGGTGCCTTGATAACATTGGTAAGCGCTTCACCACCATGGTGGGTGCTTCAGTTCGCACTACAAACTCTCTAGCAATTCTAGGGAGATGTGACCGCCAGATATGGTCTGACATTGCCCCATATCTTGAATACTTACCTGATGACAAATAGCAAGAGGCAAGAAAAATTCTCCTGGAGGGAGAAAGGGCTGCATCCGAAATAATCGATATTTCTATGGATCGAGCCTCCTTGGGTTTTCGTCAACTGGCTGGAGCAGCAGCAGTCCTCAGACGTCCGGGATGGTTAAAATCTACCACCTTTCGCCCCGACGTCCAAATAAAGATCTTGGACATGCCATGCGATGGGGATATGTTATTCGGGAAACATATTGATGAGGCTCTGCAAGACATCAAAAAATATACTGGCACTGCCAGAGCCCTTGGCACCTTGCAATATAGAAAGACTCCTTTTCGGGGTTATAGAGGCAGAGGAACGTATTCCTTTTGCGGTGGATATCCGAGATACCAGAACCAAGGTAATCAGGAAAGGTATAATTATCAACAGCAGCAGCCTGACAGAAACCCGCCAGCTGCCGCTTATAGGCAGCAGAATAGAAGACGATAGTCTCAAGGCAGAGATTCTGCCAGAAAACAGTGACGACTTTTTAGCACCGGCAACAGCCCTGCCACAACTCAATTACAGGATTCCAAATGTATCCAAATACTTCAACAATTGGAAAAGGCTAACCAGAGACAAGTGGGTATTGGACATTACATTCTAAAATTTGGGCATACCCTGGAATTTGTCACTATCCCTCCTCCCCACCCACCTTTAAAAAAAACGTCCTCCACATCTTGTTCTTCTCAGGAAGGAAGCAAAAACCATGCTGTCGAAAGGGGCGATAGAAAGAGTTCCCCGCTCTCAAGTAGGGAAAAATTTGTATTCCCACTTCTTTCTAATAAAGTAAAAGTCCGGGGAATGGAGGCCTATCCTGGATTTAAGAAAGCTGAACAAATATCTACAAAAGAAATACTTTCGCATGGTCACACTTCAAGAGATTCTTAAGCTTCTGGACCATGCAGATTTCATGACCACTTTGGATCTCCAGGATGCATACTTGCACATCCCCATTGACCCCAAACATCCGAAATTCCTTCGTTTCACGGTGGCAGGTGTTCATTTTCAATTCAAGGTCCTCCCCTTCAGCCTACGTTCTGCACCGAGGGTCTTTACAAAATTCCTGGCCCCGGTAGCGGCTCAGACTCCAAGGAAGGTCCCACCTTTTGGTGTCCTTCCTGTGACGTCTGCACGCTTCCTGCGGAAGCTCCCACTCTTGGGCGCCATCTTCAGATTCTTTTTTTTGCCGTTGGGTCTGGATCGTTCCCAAGTGGCTCCAGAGTAGTGGAGGGAAAGAAGACACAGGGACGACGAAGTAGGAGAACTTCGAAAACTTCGACGTCCAACGGAGAATGCGCACACAGGGGGCCCCCTGAGTGCTCGAAATGGACAACACCTTTTAAATTCTGCCGTAACTGCCACCACAAATACACGCAGATGGATCACCACCCGGTTTGCAACCTCTACATACCTGTCGACCACGAGAGCACGGACTGCAACGCCTGCTCTGCCTTCACATCGAAGACTCTCCGGGTTAGAGAGCGACAGAGAAGGGCCAACTACAACATGCAGGGCAAGGGTTAACCGCCGTCCCTTCGAGACCTGGGGCTCTCGACTGACGAAGAAGACAAGGTCGCCGGAGAAGACGACGACTACACGGTCGTAGAGACCGATAAGAAAACTTCTATAGAGGTATGAGAGTCGACGATCCATAAACCCCCGACAGAGCCTCGAAAGTCTGAGGCAGACTCTCTAAAAACTGAGTCGAAGTCCTCGAAGGGAGTACTGGCGCTGAAAATCCCGACGGCCACAGCTGCATCCAAGGACAAAAAGCCCAGCGGATCCTTCGAAAAGGACTCCCAGGCGGCGAAGACCAGCGAAAAGCCAAGGTCGTCGAAGCTCATTCCTGAAAAGGAACGTTCGACTTCGAAAGAGAAAGATCCGTAGGTCGCTTCGGCGCCGACAAAGGACCCAAGGCCCATGTCGACGTCGAAGAGAACAGCCGACCCATTCGACGCCAAAATGGAGAGAAAGAAAAGACGGCTCGAGGCCGAAATGGATAACTTCCTGTAAAGGAAAAAGGAGTTTGACGAAAGGATGAAGAGGTACAACATTCCGTCGAAGCCAAGCACGGTGATCGTTGACATGGAAGAGGAGGAGGACATCGAGGCCGAAGAGCCGCCGAAAAGTCCCGAAATCCAGGAACACCCGGAGGAAGAAGCCCTCTACTACGAAGACGAGGGTGAAGACTATCAGCGGACAACCCTTGGATCAGCGTCCTCGGGGACACCGGACCTGGAGTGGCAGGACCTCGACACCGAGAGCCCGGAAGAGACCGTGGACACGTACCCTTCGAGGCCTTTGCCACCAGACGACATTAAGATCTACAATATGGTCGTCAAGAACGCGGAAACAACGTTTGGAGTCAAGCTGGATAAGAAGAAACCAAAGACAGACTTCCTCCTGGAGACCCTGCGCCCAACGCAGACTAGGAGCCAGTACCTCCCCATGCTGGAGTGTCATGGCACAGGGGAAAGAGGCGTTCAAGGAACAAGCGACATGCAGGTCCGTAACACCTAGGACGGAGGAACTATATAAACACTCCACCAAGGACCCTCCATACATCCGAAGATGTGTTACTGCGGGCTCCATTATTGCGGCAACCGCCAGGAAGAGGGAGAATGTGCCAACGATATCGGGACCACCTCCAGACAAGAAAAGCAGGAGGATGGACCTAACTGGGAGAAAGATAGAAAGAAATGCTGCAATGCACTGGCGCATGGCAAACTCAAATGCCCTGCTACACAGGCACCAGTACCCGATTATGGACGAGATCGGACAGCTGATAAAGCACCTCCCAGACGAGTACCAGCAAAGAGCTTCACACCTTGTGGAAGAGGGAAAAAACGTGGCAAATGCTTGCCTCAAAACAGCAGACACGTCCAGCAGGCTGATGATGTTGGGAGTCACCGAGAGAAAGCAGGCTTGGCTCAGGATCTTGGGGTTCAAACCTGAGGTACAGCACAACATTCTAAGCACCCTGTTGAATGGAGAGACATTGTTAGGGGTGCCTGTGGATGAAAAGCTCACCCAGCTGAAGAAAGAAAACGAAACTGCAAGGTCCATGGGGGCCTTCCAATTCAGAGGAACAAAGAGGGGTACCCTGTCGCGAAGACCGAACGGAAGGGGGGTAACCAGCCAGGAACGTCACACCAAACATTCCCGCAGTCACAACATGGCGACACCCAATAACAGCAAGGGCAACAGAAACAAACATGGCACCAACAGAGGGGCTAGTCCTTTTGCGGGAGAGGAAACGGACGTGGACAAAACAAAAGAGGGGGCCAAAAGCCCACCTCTAAGGGACTCCGTCATGAAACACGTGCCCACCCGCGCAAATCCTCCCCGGGTGGAGCACAAAAAGAGCAACACAGGGTTACACGGACCAAACAACTGCGAACATGTAACACCTGTAGGAGGCAGGCTAAGTCATTTCTTCCAGGAGTGGAAGAAGATAACCACAGACAAATGGGTACTGAACATCATACAGTACGGATACTGCATAGAACTGGAGAGGACACCACCAAACAGCAAGCCGAAAAAGAGGTTGCAGTCAGAAAAGGAGCTAGAGCTACTTCAAAAGGAAGCAGAGGACCTTTTAAAAAAGGAGGCCATCGAGCCAGTACCAAACCGAGAAAGGAACAAAGGAGTGTACTCAACATACTTCCTCGTGCCAAAGGTGGACGAAACACTGAGTCCCATCCTAGACCTAAGGTTCCTGACCATGTTCGTAAAAACACAAAGGTTCAAGATGACGTCCCTACAAGAGGTAATTCCTCAAATAAGGGACGGAGACTTCATGGCCACCATAGACCTCAAAGATGCCTACCTGCACATCCCAATGAACAGGTAGCACAAACACCTACTTAGGTTTACCATCAACAAAGATCACTACCAATTCACAGCCCTAGCAATCGGACTAAAATTAGCACCAAGGGTCTTCACCAAGTGCCTCGCAGCAGTGGCAGCGTACCTAAGGAGGGAAGGGATCCATGTATACCCTTACCTGGACGACTGGCTAATAAAGGCAAGTTCGCTCAGGAGATGCAAGGAGCACGCAGAGCACGTGACAAGTACACTGGTGGACCTGGGTTTCTCCATTCACTGGGGAAAATCCTCTATGGAACCAGAGCAAGTAAAAATCTTCCTAGGAGCACAGATCAACACCATACAGAGCAAGGTGTTTCCCAGCGACAAAAGGACACGGGCACTGCTGAAAAAGACGCGCCTCTACTAGAAGGGGCGAGCTCTGACCGTGAGGACAGCGAGCAAGGTCATGGGCATGATGGCCTCCTGCATACATTTGGTACCCAATGTACGCCTCCACATGAGACCATTCCAAGAATGACTGCTAGAACAATGGTCACTAGCTACAGGAAGTTGGGAAGATCTAGTGGTTGTAACGCACGCAGTGCAGGAGGAGATGTCGTGGTGGAACAAGAAGAACATAACAGAAGGGAAGCCTCTAGCCCCACCGACCCCAACAGTGACCATCACCACAGACGCATCCCAGAAGGGGTGGGGAGCACACATGAGCAAGCTCAGGGTGAGTGGTCTGTGGACTCCAGCGGATGCGGTGAAACACATCAACTACCTGAAACTAAAGACCGTGTTCCTCGCCCTGAAAGCCTTCCAGACAAAACTGTACAGCCAGAGAGTGTTGATCCAAACGGACAACACAACAACGATGTTCTACATCAGCAAACAGGGAGGAACACAATCAGCTCCGCTATCGAACATAGCACAGGTGATATGGAGATGGGCCATCCCACTAAAAATAGACCTGCTAGCCATACACCTACCAGGGAAAGACAATGTGGAAGCAGACTGGCTCAGCAGACAGACATCAGCATCCACGAGTGGGAGCTCAATTCACAGGAGACGCTAAGGCTATTCAGAAGGTGGGGGAACACCGACAATAGACCTATTTGCAACACGCCTGAATGCAAAATGCCAAAGCTTCGCATCCAGGCAACCAGGGGAAGGATCCTTGGGGAATGCCCTATGGATAAGCTGGTCAAAAACATTTGCTTACGCTTTTCCCCCGATACCATTAATACACAGACTACTCAACAAGTGCAGAACCAGCAACATGACCCTGATCCTGGTGGCACCACAGTGGGCCAGGCAGACCTGGTACTCACAGATAATGGAAATGGCACAAGGCGCTCCTCACAAATTCGGCATAAGGAAAGACTTACTTTCCATGCAAAACGGGGAGGTTCTGCACCCAGAGCCAGAGAGCCTCAGCCTAGTAGCATGGCTCCTGAAGACCTAGAGTTCACGCACCTAAGGTTACCTGAGAGCACCCTGCGGGTACTACGAGAGGCGAGGAGACCTAGCACACGAAGGTGCTACGTGGCGAAATGGAAGAGGTTCACACAATGGTGCAGCAAAAAGAAGCTACACAAGAAGATAAGAGAGTCAACGGTGCTAAGGTATCTGACGCACCTGCTGAAGGCAAAGCTATCCTCGCTGAGAGTACACCTGGCAGCTATAGTAGCCTATACAAGAGGAGAAACAGGGAAGAGTTTCTTTACATCACAGATAGTAAAGAGATTCCTGGAAGGGGCAAAGAGGATCGCACCTCCAAATAGGATGCTGCCACCGGCATGGAACATTAATTTAGTCCTAACAGAACTCATGAAAGCGCCCTTTGAACCAATTCATAAGGCCTCACTACAAATGCTAACAATGAAAACGGCCTTCTTAGTGGCAATCACATCGTTGCGCAGGGTGAGCGAACTACAGGCGCTAACGCTACAAGAACCCTACATCCAGATTCACAATGATAGGGTGGTGATGAGAACTGACCCACACTTCATGCCAAATGTGGTGTCAAGGCTCCACATGAACCAGTCTGTGCAAATACCGAGCTTCTTTCAGAAACCGGCCACAAGCGCAGAGAAGGCACTGCACACTCTGGACGCTAGAAGAGCAGTAATGCACTACCATAGAAAGAACATAGGACCACAGAAAGACTAAGCAGTTCTTTGTGTCTTTCGCGAGCAGTTTTTGGGTAGACCAGTAACAAAGGGAACCATCGCGCGATGGATCGCACAAACTATACAGCTCTGCCACAAACGAGCAGACCAAGAACTAGCAGAGGGGGCACAGGCCCACTCTACTCGGCAAAAAGGAGCAACGATAGCCTTCCTGGCTAACACACCCATTCAAGACATATGCCTGGGGGCAACATGGGCTTCAGGGCACACGTTCACTAAGCACTACTGCGTGGATATACAAATGAACAAAGAAGCACAAGTAGGACAGAAGGTGCTTCAACATATATTCAACAATCAACGCTCCTCTTCCACCCAGCCGCCACAAACATTACAAACCGCTACAAAGTCTATGCACAGCATAATGCATCCAGAAAGATTCACGCTGCAAAACGAATAGTTTCTTACCTGTCGGTGTCGTTTTGCAGCTTGAAGATCTTTCTGGATTCACTAGCGAACCCACCCTCCTCCGCCAGAAAGATGAGGCTGGAGAAGCAGGTGGTAGTACAAGGACAATACTGAAACGGACACCTTGACGGGCAAAGCGGGTAAATAACTTACTTGAAAATTGCCAAGGATTCGCAAACAAAACACAAACGAAAAAAAGAATCAGAAGATGGCGCCCAAGGGTGGGAGCTTCCGCAGGAAGCAGGCCGATGTCACGGGGAAGGACACCAAAAGGTGGGGCGTCAACGCCTACCTGGGCTACGGGAAAAAAAAAGAGAAAAGACTACGATTCCGGACCCAACCACTAGACCGCAGAATAATGCACAGCATAGTGAATCCAGAAAGATCTTCAAGCTGCAAAACTACACCGAGAGGTAAGAAACTATTCGTTTTTCCTTATCTGGATGATTAGCTAATAAAGGCTCCTTCTTTTCAGCAGGCTTCTCGAGCAAAGTCCATATGCCTTCATCTGTTTTAATCTCTGGGGCTGTTCCTCAACAGTCAGAAATCAACTCTTTGTCCTTATCAAAGGATTCAATGTCTGGGAGCAGTCTTGGATACTTCCCAAGGAAAATCATTCTTGTCAAAAGAAAGGCAATCGCGTCTGATTTCTCTGGCATCAGACCTCCAAAAAAGACAGTCCGCTTCTGTGAGAGTCATCCAATCATTCCTGGGAATACTATACTCAGCAATTCTATTGGTACCTCACACCCGGCTAAGAATGAGACCGATTGGAGAGGAGTTAGACGATCAATGGCTGCAAATCTTAGGGTAGTTCGACATAGTGAGAATAACTCCAACTATGCGGGAAGCGCTGCTTTGGTGGATGCGCTCCAAGAATGTCTCAATCGGGCTCACTTTTCTTCCTTCTGTACCGGAGATAATCCTCACCACAGATGCCTCCTTCGAAGGGTGGGATCTTTGTATACGAGGAAGGTGGTCAGCTGCAATGGCAAAAATGCATATCAATTTCTTAGAGCTTCGTGCCATTTTCCTTGCGCTGCAATCCTTTCTCCCAAGGCTTCAAGGATCGATAGTTCTCATCAGAACCGACAACACCACTTGCATGCATTACTTAAACAAGCAAGATGATACCCGTTCACACATACTGTCTCAAGAAGCTCAAAGCAGTTGGCGATGGCTGCTTTCTCACACCATCACGATAAAGGTGGAACATTTTCCGGGAATTCACAACACTCTATCGGACACCCTGAGCAGGACTATGAAGTCGTGCCACGAATGGGAGTTGGATCAATCTGTGGTGGATCACATCTTTCGGATATAGGGCACACCAAATCTGGATCTCTTTGCCTCCAAAAGCAATCAGAAGTGTCCGTTCTTTGCCAGTTGGGAGCCAGAGAAGGGCTTGTGGGGGAACACCTTCATGAGATGGACAGGGATTTTTGCGTATGCATTTCCCCCCTTTCTGTTGTTCCCAAGACTTATACCCAAGCTCAAGATTGAACCATGTTGCATGATTCTCATTGCTCTGCGGTGGCCGCGTCAGCATTGGTTCACGGAGCTTCTCCTAATGTCCAAATGCAGACCTTACCGTCTTCCAGCTGTTCCGACCCAGTTATCAATGAGCAAGGGCCAGATTATTCATCCTTGTCCAGTCGAATTACATCTTCATGCATGGTTTTCTGGATTCATGGAATTTAATTTACCTCAGAATTTCAGAGATATTCTTGCTAGAGCGAGGGCTCATTCTACTTTGAAAAATTATGCTCTGAAATGGAAGCGATTCTGTTCTTGGTACAGTGACAAGAATATACATCCTTTAAGATGTTCTCCAGATAAAGTTCTGCATTATCTAAGTCTGGTCGTATGTTTAAGTCGGTTAAGTTGCATCTAGCGGCCATCTCTACCTACAGGCGTTCTGCAGGAGCTGATCGCTTTGCTCTAATCGCTTGATTAAACAATTTCTAAAGGGGTTTTTCAGAACTTTTCCACCCGTCAGAGCTCCTCCTCCAGAATGGAGGCTTAATCAGGTGTTGCAGCAGCTCGTGAAACATCCGTTTGAGCCTGTTCACAAAGCTGACCTTAAGTACCTCTCCTGGAAAACAGCGCTTTTAGTGGCACTCACCTCTTCTCGAAGAGTCGGTGAAATCCAGGCTTTCATTATCAAGCAACCTTATTTGAAATTCACCAATGACTATGTCCTTCTCAGAACTAATCCAACGTTTATTCCAAAGGTTCCCTCTACATTCCATCTTAATGAGCCGCTTACACTGTGTTCTTTCTTTCCCAATCCGTGTTCCTCTGCTGAGAAATCTTTGCATGCCTTGGATGTTAAAAGGTGTCTGAAATTCTACATTTCACGTACTTTTTCCATCCGAAAATCTGATCAATTATTTATTTCATATGGTGGTCAAAAGCCAGGAACAGCTGTGACAAAATCCACTAACGCAAGGTGGATTGCATCTACTAACCAATTCTGCCATACTAACGCTGGACATCCTCTCATGAAACCCAAGGCTCACTCTACGAGGGCAGTGTCCTCATCTACTGCTCTGTTTGCTGGAGTGCCTTTGGAGAAGATTTGCCGTGCTGCAACTTGGAAGAATGTGCACACTTTTACACTGCATTACTGTCTTGATCTGGAAACAGAAGCTGAATCAGCAGTGTTGCGAAACCTTTTTAAATAAGGTAAGCCTCTATAAGGAGGTGATTATATTACTACATGTTGACATGTTTATGGTTGTTTTTTCTGGTTTCACAAACTGTGTCTTTCTTTGATATATGGTTATGTTTATTTTGATGCATATGTATATGATACCTTATTTGGGGTTCAGATGTTGTACTGCATTACTGTATTGGTTTTTTACGAGGTATCTATTGTTTTCCTTATGATACCCACGATCCACTATGCAACTGAGGATTGTTTACTGCTAACTATTCTGATGCTAAGCATGTGAATCTATGAAAGATACCCCAATACTGGATAAGAAAATGGGTTACTTACCTGTAACTTCAGTTATCCAATATTGGTATCTTTCATAGATTCACATGCGCCCCACCCTCCGCCCCGGAGAGGCTTACCTTATCGCTATTGCATACTTACTGTCACTTGTGCTACGAAAATCTGAGGGTTTGCCTCTCTGTGGAAGGTTCTAAGAGGGTCCCGCAGCCTGATTGGCTGTGTTCCAAGTTTGGTTCTTTTTGCAAAAGTACTGAGATAGGTTAATGTAGTGACTTTTCTGTCCATAGTAGCCTATTGTATAATGTTGTTATGACTATTATGTATATGTTTTATTATACCGTGAGACTCCCACCTCTTCGGTGGGGATGATTCTAAGCATGTGAATCTATGAAAGATACCAATACTGGATAACTGAAGTTACAGGTAAGTAACTCCTTTTCTTCTATCCAGCCCAACTACGTGTCACCATGAATGGGAAAGCAAGGATTTTCACGGATTCCAAAGTACTGCAGAAAACACTCCAAGATTATGCCAAACCTGGGAAGAGTAACATAAGCACAGAGTCACAAGACTGAGAAAGGAGCGTAGATCTAGAAGAACAGGACTAGTGGTCCAGCAAACCAATATGCATTGACATCTCTGACACAAACAGGGAAGTGACAATTGTAATAATACTTGTTTTACTAAAAAGATGGATGTGTAATTAACAAAGCGTTCTATCTGTATGTACACTGAAGTCAGAAGCAGGGTCATAGAGAGCAGTCATAGCTTTACAGGATACAAGGTTAGAAGGACCAAAAAACTGAAAAAGGCACTTTAGTGCTAAACATTGACTAGAGGGTGTGCATAGATTGTTGTGAAGATGGCAAGACTACTGAAGTAACGTAGTGGGATTGATACGGGCGAGTTGGCAACATCCGCCCACGTGTGTTTCCCACTACAGGGCCGAAAGTCAATGTTGTTATTTAGATTTGGATTTCATAGTTAATGTAGATTGCATAACACAGGATGTGGGTGGAGGAGAGGGGTGGGAGGAAAATCGACTATGCCAAGTTGGGAGAGCATATCTTGGGAGGGGGTGGAGGGAACGGGGGACTGTTTATTAGTGATCACAATGCCTAATTGGTGCCTGCACGTTATGCGAAAAACAAGTCTGGATCAGAAAGGAAGGGGGACCACCTGGTTCCATCTAAGCGAAGTGAAATCAATCAAGGAAACTAGACCTGACACAGAAGCAGAGCGGTAGTGTAAAACTGCTGACATGGAATATACGAGGCCTGTAGGACTTCAGGAAAATTAGGAAAGTGTCTTCATATTTCACTAGAAATAGTATTGATATAGCACTACTGCAAGAGACACATCTGCCCACTCATAGTAAGATGCTAACATGCAGAAGGTTACATGGCTCCTTTCATGCGGCAGGGTTCACCACTCACGCAAGGGGAGTACTAACATGGGTGGGTCCGAAGTCCGGGATCACGCTGGAAGCATTAGAAACTGATAAGGAGGGAAGATTTGCTATCTTTAGATGCAGAGGGCAATGATAATGTGAATGTCTATGGCGCTATTATGATCACCCACAATTTTACACAGATCCTATGGAGAGGAAATATAAAGCACTGCCATTGCTTTGGGGAGGGGATTTCAATTGTTTGATGGACCAGACACGAGACCGCTCGGAGGTCCGCCGCGTTGCCCCACGGCAACCGCCAGGACAATTATGGATGCAGTGATACGTTTTGTCATGGTGGATGTCTGGCAGACACGCTCACCAGACCAGAGAGGCTTTACCCACTATTCAGCCCCGCATGATCTAATGATCTGCATACCAGGATTGATTACTGGTTTGCCTCAAGGGCCCTAAACACCCTTGTTCGGGCATGTGAGGTTCATCCCCGTTCCTACTCAGACCATTCCCCTATAGGCTTGACAATGGAGTGCCCACAGAAAACAATTGCTCCCTTCAGGTGGAGGTTCCCGCCATACTCATTACTAGATTATGTCTTTAGGACAGAGCTGTCCGAGGCTATTGAAGAATTCTTCGACTTAAATATTGGCACAGTAGATAAGTTCTTGACAGTATGGGAAACTTTCAAGGTATATATACGTGGTATAACCATGGCCAAGCACTCGACGTCCTAAAAGCAATTAAAGGACGATTAGTAAGACTTGAAGACCGCATGAGAGAGATGGAGAGTAGAATTCTAGCGGGGGAAGGAGATAGCAGTGGAAGAATTAAAGACTACCTTGGAGGAGTATCACGACGTCGCAGATGATGAAGTGAAACGTATGGGAAACTACTCCACAGCATGAACATAGGGGGAGGGGGAAAGACTGGGTGCTGTATTAGTGACCATTCTAAGGTGCAAACGTGACGGGCCTGGGGTGACTGAAATATGCGCTGAGGGAGGTGAAATGTTGAGAGACCCTGCTGACATAGCTAACAGATTCAACCAGTATTATTTGAAATTATATAACTCTAGAACCACCGTAGACGAGGAAGAGATATGAAAATATTTAGAATATATAAAACTTCCTTGGCTGACTGATGGATATAGGGAGTATCTAATGAGGCCGCTAGATGCTAACGAAATACTGACAGCGCTAAAAACTATGCAGGCAGGAAGCGCTCCAGGGCAAGGTGGGCTGACAGTCTCTTTTTATAAAACGTTCCGAGAGCAAGTAATCCTGCATTTAATATCACTCTTTGAAGAGATGAGCGAGGAAGTACAGATGCCACCCTCAATGAGGGAAGCCTTGATAGTCACTATTTTAAAGCCTGGAAAACCCTCCAACGAATGTTCATCGTATAGACCATTCTCTCTTCTCCATGTTGATACGAAGCTGTTTGCAAAAATCCTAGCTAACCGCATGGCGCCCTTAGTGCTGAAGCTGGTTGGTTCAGAGCAGGCTAGATTCGTGCCGGGGCGCAGCTTGACATATAATCTGAGGACAGTGTTTGGGGCCATACAGCACATCAGGCCAGAGACTAGGGTGACAGCAGTATTTTTAGACGTAGAGAAGGCATTTGACTCGGTTGAGTGGACATTTATGAGACCGGTGTTGAGGAAATTGGGATTAGGTGACATATTTTTGCAAATGATAGGAGTCCTGTTTAACATGCCTTCAGCCAGAGTTCGGATTGGAGATTTAGTAACTGCCCCCTTAAAATAACTAGAGGCACACAACAGGGCTGCCCTCTCTCACCGCTAATATATGCTTTGGTGGGTGAACCCTTGGTGTGTGCTCTCCAGAAATACCACAGTCATAGAGGGATAAGGTTTCCAGGTTACAACTTAATTATATCCACTTACACTGATGACACATTTCTGTATATAAGAGACCCAGAAACTAATTTGTCATCAGTGCTCTGAGAGGTAGTCCGATATGGAGAGCTGTCTAAGCTTAAGGTCAATTGCACCACGTCTATTATATTTCCAGTGACCCCAGCCATGGTACCTATTGAACTTGATTACCCGTTGCAATGGACTACGGAGCCGGTGAGGTATCTGGGTGTAAAAGTGCACACTGATTCCTAAGTGGTATTTAAAGAAAACTATGGAACGGCAGTAGGTGAAATGGAGGAGGATATAGAGCAGTGGATATGTTTGCCCCTGTCTTTGATGAGACAAGTGTCCCTCATGAAAATGGTAATACTTCCAAGGTTTTTATTCTTATTCACAAATATCCCAATGGTTCTCCCAGGACACTTTTTCAAAAAAGTTAAATCGATATTAGGCACACTGGCCCGGGCGGGTAAGCAAGCCAGAGTCAAGTGGGAGGTACTCATGTTGCCGTATTCCATGGGGAAATTGGGTGCCCCAGACCTCGACCTATATTACAGACCTGCACAATGTTCTCACTCACACCTGTTCTCACTCACACCACTGGATACATGAAACACCGGGACTATCTCACTTGCAGATAGAGAAAATGGTGGCGGCTACCTCCGCACTCCCAGTAATACTAATCCAAGCCCCCATAAGAATAACAGTAGTATTGGACTCAGTAAATGGTACCGCACGTGCCTGGCCCTGTCTGCTTAAGCAGCAGGCAGGAGCCATACTATACTCCCCTCTCACCCCAATATGCAGGTGTAGCTGGCTACCAATATGTAGGGAAAAGGGAGTTATTCAGACCCTAAAGTCAATGAACCTTAACACCATCGGAGACCTGTTTGCGGAAGGTAGGGTGCATGGGTGGGACGAGATTGAAGCGGAAGAGCAATTAAGTACAGCACTGAGCCGATTTCATTTTCATTGAGTGAGATACGCATTAAAAGAGATGTTAGGAGATGAAATGATGAAACCTCCGGAAATTGAATCCTGGTCTTACATACTTAGCACAAAATCGCCCACAAAGGTAGTCTCTAACATATATAGCATCACATTTGACTACCATAAAAACTATTACACTAAAGCCAGACAGGAGTGGCAGAGTGAAATTGGGGAGAATTTAGATGACGGAGTCTGGAGATACTGTTGTGAGACCACAAAGCGAGTCTTGCTAAATGGGCGACATAGGTTAATCCAATTAAAATTCCTCAACAGGGTTTATTATACCCCAGAACGTTTGCACCAATATGGGCTTTGGGACGCAGCAGTGTGTGAAAGATGTAAAGCTTCCCCGGTGGGGTTCCTACACTATGGAACTGGAACTACTGCTAGCAAAAGGCTGGGTTGCGATGAGCTGGTCCAGAGGCCCGGTCCCCACTATAGCAAGCTGAGATAAAGATCTAGTATACTGTAGTACACAGAACTATATAGTGAACTTCTTCACCTCAGTCGGCCCAAAAACGTTTGGGGCTTGTATCGCAGTTATGAAATCACCAAAGAGGCAATAGCACCCGACCCATAGGACTGAAATTGATGAATGTATTTAAAAACGGAATAAGGCACAGATGATTGGTAGACGTATTGCTATGATGTAGGATATGTCAGCAAATTTTATTTATTTATTTAAAAAGTTTAATATAGCGCTGGTTAGACCCAGAGGTATCAGAGCCCTTTACATGAGGAAGAACATTGTTTCAGAACATAGTTACACAGTTACATCAATTGCTGGAGCATAGTTACATAAGTTACAAAAAGCATAGCATAGGCATAAGGATAAACAAAGCAGGCCGGGGGAGAGAGGAAAGGAAGAGGGGAGGTAGACCAGGAATGAAGGAGGGAAGAGGGGGGAGATGGGTTGGAGACACAGCGTGGAGACGCAGATGTAACGGTGTCAGACTTCCGGCTGGGTAGGTGACTGCTCCCAGCGGTAAAGGGATCGTTCCCAGTCCTCCGTTATGTGTGATTCCCTTGTCGCGGTGGACTCTCTCAGCGGGGACTCTGGGACCCCAGGCCATACATGCTGGATCCCTCCCCAACAAGGGGAGAGGAGTGCTTTGGCCACTATCACACTCAGAAGAGGGAGGGGGAGGGTGTAGGAAACCCAGCGGAAACAGTGTCCAACATCCGGCTGGGTAGGAGACTGCTCCCAGCAGTAAGGGGATATTTCCCAGTCCTCCTCTATGTGTGACTCCCTTGTTGCTGTGGACTCTCTCAGCTGGCTCCTTGAGACTCCAGGGCATAAATGCTGGATCCATTCCAAACAAGGGGAGTAGAAGTGCTTTGGACAAGGGCACACTTATGGAGGCCGTTTTAGGGACAGTCTGGCTGGAAGAGGAAGACCCTCACTGTTGAAGGGGATATGCGAGGTGGGTCATTGGAGAAAACGATGCGGCTGCTGGCGGGTTGCGTATTAGGTTGCTGCTGGCAGAAGTAGGGATTGGTTGATTGTAATTGGTCTGAACTCAATCCTTCTGATCTATAAAATCTGCTGCTCGGTAAGCATCGAGAAAAGCCACTGTTATGGCAGCCATTTTAGGGTCAGGCACTGCTTTCCATTTTGTATGTAAACAGTTGTAGTTATAAAAGCGCAGATGGATCTTGGCATGTTGGGTCCATTAGCTGTAATAGCACGTTAGCTGCGTAAAACATGTTCTTGGTAGCTGTACTTTAGTTTCAATTTGCAACTCGTGAGGCTGCATTACACCTCCATCTTAGGGTCAGGCACTTGGATTATCGGTGAGCACCCGAACGAGATTACAAGAGCTTAAATTAGTAGAATTTGTAGAATCCTTTTTAGCTTACTATTTCCGAGGACCGGAGAGTCACCGGATAGCAATAGACTATAAGACATGAGCTTGAGGGCAGGTTTGAGTGGCAGCGCAGAAGTTGCATGGGTTTTTGTGATAGGATGTATAAAAATACATGTTAGACTTTCAGGCTTGTAGTAGTGCATAAATGTTTGAGATAGGCGGAGTGCTGGTAACATCTTACCATTGTTGGAATGCTGATGTGATCACTTTTATTTGTTTTTTCAGAGTACTGACAGGCAGACATTTTTCTTTTTTTTAATTGATATGTATGTTTATTAGTTTGAAACTTAAACAGATGGGAAAAAAAGTTAATGCACTTTTGTTAGTGGCCAGATCTAAAATTTGTATTCATGCCATATAAGTGTGATCTGTTTTGCTGCATTTTGTATTTTCTAAAAAGGTATGGTTTGTACCTTACTGAATGACCACTATCTTTTTATGCTTAAATTAATCAAACAGTACATATCTCTCCTACTTATACCGTGCTGATTTGTTTCAAATGTTAAGCTATCAAACTCGATTGTCCTGATGGGCATATATGAAAAGTGACTTCTTTTTTTTGTCCTTTTGAACCAAAGTTCCGACAGACGAAGAAGATCTTGTGGAAGAAAGCACAGACCGCCCTAGGAAGAAACAGAAGACGGAGCAATTGGGCTTAACAAGGGTAAGGAAAAGCCTACTCCAAGGCAAAACCTTAGCAACTCTGAGTAGAAGGACCACTATGTTTAATACATTGTACTTCTTTTAATTCTCTTGTCGATTGTAAAACCTGTGACTCCTCTATTACAGCAATTCCTGCATGAAAAGTATATTGTTGGCCAACGAAGAATTTTAACACAATAATGCATCAGATGAAATCTCATCTCACATGGCATTTTTAAAATTGAGAATTTAGCATATTTGTGAAGTTCTGGCTACATCTTTCTCAGGCAAAAACACGTTCAGCTTTACAGAGAAGCGCAGAATTACAGGTGGTTAGAACTTCAAGCAAAACCAAATACACATACAGTCAAACAGCTAAAATGAAAAGCTTGCTGTTTTGCCTCTGAGAAAAGAAATGGTCTGGACCTTTGGGTACTGGGTATCCTCAAACGACTTCACTTTTCTTGAGCACGACTCTGTTTGGAGAGCAAACTATTTTGAATTATATATGTTCTGTTTTTTTCAGACACCAGTTGTCACCCTGTCTGGTCACAGTGAGGCAGTTTCCTCTGTACTCTGGTCTGACACAGATGAAATCTGCAGTGCATCCTGGGATCACACAATCAAAGTGTGGGATGTCGAGACAGGGGGATCAAAATCCACATTGGTGAGCTTTCAATACACTGTGCATGAAAAAAAGTCTGTAATAGTTAGTTGCCCTTGGTAGAAGCAGTGGTTTGCTCTTTTAACACTCTGCTCACCTCATTTTGAATCGAATGTTGGAGTGTTTTTCACATACTGACTTGCGAAGGACGTCCTGTTGTCACAGCCTCTCAGGTCACCTGATGACTGAGGTTTACAAATGCATTTGTTCAAGATGAGGTGGCTTGAAGGAAAATCTGAAGATTCACTGACTGGCGCAGAGCTTCTGAAAAACCACTGTAGCTATCACTGGTTCTTTAAAACCTTTTATTGAGTTGGTTAATGGCGATCCAAAAATATTAATTTATTTTTCACCCAACTTTTCTTTCTCTAGACAGGTAGCAAAGTTTTCAACTGTGTATCCTATTCACCCATATGTCGACGCCTAGCATCAGGAAGCACCGACAGGCATATCCGGCTCTGGGACCCACGCACCAAAGGTGAGTAGCCACCTCTGAATTTCTTTCGGGCGTGTGACTATAATGATAGTGGCATCAGCATTCTCATAATGGTGACCCAAAGCCTTAATGGAAATATAATGGTAAAATGTAAGAGTTATAACTACCACCACATAAACTTAAGTGTATTTCTACAAGATGTTTACCTTATTTACAAGTAATAGTTTTCTTTGCCCCCAGGTATGATTCTATTGGGCGTACTTGCTTCTCCATTCTTGACTCCTTTCCTCATACTGGTTCTGGTTCCTTCATTTGTTTGTTTCCTTGAAACCTTATGTGCTACCCTTGAAAGAACTGTTTTTTTGCACCATCATTCCACCAATTGACATTTCTGCCTTCTTGGAAAGGTCTGCATTATGCTGTTTTGCATTGTCTTTGTGATGTGTGCTACGGCTTAGCGAAGAAGTGCACAGGCAACTATTCGAATGTGCTCCAGAATGGGAAAGAACCCCATGTGATTACCTTTCTGTTAAGACACTGCACACAGTTCCTTTGTGGAAGTAGTTATTGTAGTTTAGACACATCACCAACTTTGGCTGCCAACCAGTCAGCCCCCAGTCTCCAACTGAACTCCCAGAACCTTCACCATGCAGACCACAAACAATCCTGGCACAAGCTGTTGACAAGCACGGCTTAAAGAAACATACATGTAATTATAACACATCCCCCTTACTCATAGTACAGTAAAAAAGAGATGATAAAGTGAAGTAAATAAGTGTAAACAAATTATGTTGTGCAAAGAATAATCAACATGAGAAGTCATGGAAAGATGGAGGAACATGAGCACAAAAATGAAAGCAATAATGAAGATAAAGAGCAAGAACTACAGTATATCCGCATTAGGACATCACATAATCTTTGCAGTGTTCTGGAATATATCAAGGTCTCCAAGAAGAACCTCTCATGGGAGAATCACTAGGCAAATTTGTTCTGTGACCCTGCCACCCTGAACCCGAGGAAAGATCATGCTCTGATGATGTGGTAACCTGTCTCCACGATACTTCACCAAATAGGACATACTCCACATGCAACCAGTGTGGACCGTCACCACTTTCTTCCTAATAGACGTTATGGCAAAAGGACCCATAAACTCTGTAAGACCCTTCCTCTCCCACCTTGGTTTCTTTATCAAAACCAATTCTCGAACACACCATTTTCTGTTCTTCACCGATTTCTTCAAATCATACCTATCTTTTGTACTTTCCCTGATACAACTCACAGCTACACCGTTTCAGTATGGGTGTCAATCTTTCACTTTCATTACAAGAAAATACTTGCACTAAGGGACGATGATCCAGTCCTTACTAAAAAGGGAATGCCCCGCAGATAGAATTTGAAGTGCTTGACCCCCAGTTATGGCAAGAGCCTCCCTCTCAATGCAGGAATATTGTTGTTCACCTTTCTTCAATGGCATGGATGCGAATGTAACTACCGTCTCTTCACCCACCATCCAATTGAGTAAGAACCGCACCCAGCCCGCAAAGACTGGCATCAGTGGTGAGAACAGTTTTTTCTTAGTGTCAAAATGACCAAGGGTGGGCATCTCACCAATCTCCTGCTTCACTGCCTTGAAAGCTACATCACACTCTTCAGACCAAGTGAACTGGGTCCCTTTTTGAGGAAAATCCTAATGGGTTCAACAATACAGGCAAAACCTTTAATGAACTTTGAACATAACTCTGGAAGCCCCAGAAAGGATCTCACTTGATCCTTGTCAGAGGGAGCAGGGGCATTGACAATGCTCTTTGCTAACTCAAGTTTGGGTTGGATACCCTCCCCTGAAATAACATGGTCCAAGTATGTGTCAGATGTTACTCCAATTTTGCATTTTAATCTGTTCACAGTGAGACCTTTGTCAGATAACATCATTAACACTCTTCTCAACATACTACCGTCATGCTCTGTTTCATCCTTACCATATATCAGGATATTGTCTTGAAAGAATAACACGTTAGGCCCATCGCCCAGAACCATTTTTCATAATTTTCTGAAAACAATCAGCTGTCGAAGCCAGCCCAAACGGCATTGTGACAAAACACGGTGTCACAAAAGATGTTAAGTGCCTTGGATCTTGGTGTAAATGCACGTGGTGATACGCCGAAGATAGATCTAGCACGCTAAAAATCTTCACACCCTCTAACATGGTGATGGAATCTCCAATATTGGTGAGTGGTTGACGATCTACCCAAATCCACTTATTCAAACTCCTCAAGTCCACACACAATCTGATGCTTTTTTCTCCATCCTTCGGTGCCAAAACCACTGGCGCCAACCACTCTGAGGATTCAGAGGCCCCAACATCATATTGGGAATCTTTCTCACCTTGTGTACAGATGGCTCAGCATCCTTATTTATCACAATCCAATTTTCAGTCTTTAAGCAAACCCAATTTCTCACTGAACACTTGCGGAAACTCACTAACGAAATTACTTCCATTCCCGCAATCGTCCACTAACATGACTTGATCAGACTCATTACGTGCATTTGGGTTCAGTATAATCCCCAAATCTCTTTGGTGCCTCCAACCTAAGAGGTTGTCGCCTAACTTGGCCACATACACTTTCCCAATAGTTTATCTATTTTTGAATAGTTATCTCATTAATGCATAGCCACTACATCAATGTGTGCACCTCCATAGCTTACTATGTTGATGTTGGGAGGAGAGAGTTGTATATTTGGAAATGTCATGTCCCATAGTTCATTACCAACCATCGTAAATGGGAAACCTGAGTCTGCCAAAACTATAAACTGCTTACCCCCAATATCAACTTATAATTCTGGCATATTAATATCCGCATCAACCACACCGTCATTTCTCACATTCAACATCATTGTTCTTGGATTTTCTTTTAAATTTTTGCACATTCTCTTCAGTACGTACCTTCCCACCAGGTCTGCAAAGCCTGGCATAGTGACCTTTAATTCCACAGTTGTGACAAGTGGAATTTCTAGCATAACAGTTAGTATTGCCAGAAGTATGACCAAGGCTGCCACAACAATAGCATTTGCAAGTAAGTCCCGGGCACACGTGAACAAGGTGTCAATCAAATAAAAGTATATCAAAGGTTCCAAAAACAAAAAGTCTCAAAGTTCAATCTTCAGTACATTCTTGTTGTTTTATTCAAAGTAACACATGAAAACCAGCCGACACGTGTTTCGTCGCCAATGGGGGTAATCCCGCGACTTCCTCAGGGCTCCAGCGGATACACTGAGGCTGTGTTTTAGAAAGAATCGTAAAGTGTGGTGGAATAGTCGGAAGCGTATCAACAGCTACAATGGCATGGAGGGTCCTTTGTGGATCCACATGCGTAGATGCCATAGTATTGAGTGATCGGTATCAGTGAAGCAGTATCCGGATATGTGTCGGCTGGTTTTCATGTGTTACAACAACAAGAATATACTGAAGATTGAACTTTGAGACTGTTTGTTTTTGGAACCTTTTGATATACTTTTATTTGATTGACACCTTGTTCACGTGTGCCTGGGACTTACTTGCTATTGACTGTGTAGGGTTTCTTCACACACTTTTAGAGGTTTAAGGATTTGTCCCCTTGCCTGGTGGCACCGTACACTCACTACCATTTCACGCAACCGTAGACATAGCAGAGCGCCTTTTTCCCCCCTGAGTCACTAAAATCCATTCATATACAGTGTACAATTTCATTTTTGAAGATTCAGTAGGAACGTTAACTCTTGTATTATGAATTACTTACAAATGTTCCCAAATTAATTTTGTTGAGCCTCTTTGACTGTCACTTTATGTATACTGCTAGGTGTAGGAACATTAGCAGTCATATGAGTTTTTATTTCTTTGACCCAGCCTCAAGTATTCTCCACTCCTTCCACAATAGCAATTGCTTCCTTCAGTGATGGATTTCTTGACAATAGTTTTTCTTGCACTCTGGAACTGTTTGTGCATCTAACCAACTGATCACCTATCAAGGGGGCTGTTAAATCTCCGAATTTGCAAGTGTTTTTTATGATGCGATATAGTTGCCAACTTTTTCATTAGGGTCCTGGGCCCTTGTAGAGAGTTTATGGCGTTCTAATACCAAAGTAGGACTAGCATTTTTATAAACATTTCAAAAACGTCTGAGTGTTCACCATCTCCCTCACCAATTGGTAACTCATCTATACATTCATTGATGTTGTAGCCCTCAATTCCTAAGTTAAGTAAAATAGCTTGCTTCCTATGTGCAGAAAACTTCTAACCTCCAATGGCCACTAAATATAAGTCTAACAGGTTTTTTTTACACCTGTTCCAGGAAAGCATGGGTTCTCCTTTCTCACACAGAAACGCAGGGGACTGAGTCATAGTAGTAACTGACATGATGGCAGCAGAATGTTAATACATTAATTAGGAAGAATAGCACCTTATTTCCAAACGATGATAGTTCCCGGTGTTTTTTTTTTTCTTTCATGAAAGAGAGAAAGTAAAACGCTGAAATCTGACCATCTTCTGTGTGACCAGTCAGTGAGGGTTGCCTAGGAAACCACAATAATGCATGAGATTAAAGATGGCGCCTCACGTATGCGCAGGGACTTCATCCGCAACGTAGATTTCTTTGCTCATGCTGGGTCATCCCAGAGGTCCTTGCGTTTTCCTCGAGGACGTATGCGTGCGTTCAAATGAGTGCACAAGTGTTGTCATGAGCCTATTACAGGATGAGCCCTTGGGAACCCAGAAGTCTCAGATAAGGTAAAAAGTTACCTCTTTTTTACATAGACTGTTGCCGATAGGAGGCTGTTGCATGGATAATTGAGAGATGAGGCTTTAGTAATTTTGAATTGTCGCTCTCGTCAGCAGAGGTACTTTTGTCGCAATACGTGGGTTCCCAGGGGAATGGTGGTGAGCTTGTCGCCAAACAAGCATCACTTGTCGCCAGTGTTAAGACACTGCACACCAGTTCCTTTGTAGAAGTATTTATTGTAGTTTAGACACACCACCAACTTCAACTGCCAACCAGTCAGACCCCAGTCTCCAACTGAACTCCGAGAACCTTCACCATGGAAAGCACGAACAGTCCTGGCTCGAGCTGTTGACAAGCAAGGCTTAAAGAAACCTACTTGTAATTATAACACATTCATTTACGTGTAATGTTATGCAAGCATTTATAGTTATCAGTGCTACCATTAGCCTGCTTTACAGTGCTGCAGAGAGGAAGGGAGGGCACAGAGTAAGAGCTGAAAAAAGTATTGTGGAGTCCTAGGAAAAGAACACTATTTTGAGTTGCTTGCGTAGCAACTACATCTGCAGAGAGAAGAGTGAATAATCTGGTGTGACCTTGATTTTATGAACTATTGGTTGTTACGTATCACATCTGTGCCATCTTTACAGAGCTGAGGGAAACAGTCATCTCCTTATTTTGACCAGTGTGCGACACATGCCATGAGCTCAGCTGTCTCTTTCAGTGATGTGAATGATGCAGCATGTGTGGCTGGAGATTCGCATGCTCTACATACTAGTGCAATCTAACGTTGGGCTCCAACATTGCAACTTGTTTTTCATTGAAGAAGCTTTGAGCTGGATGCGCTGTGACCCTTTCAATAATCCACACTGCACATGGACAACAACTCCGCCTTAGATTGTTTTTTCCACCATTGAGTATGGATGTGTTCCGTAACTAGTCTGAGAGCGGCACGATCCTTGTGGATTTTCCAGGCCTAACTGCTCCAATTTTCCAGAATGAAGACTTGGATAACAATCACGCCATGAACTACCTCTATTTCATCTTTTTCCCGACTGGGACATCACTCTTCTCCTGCCAGCCACAACCGCTCCACTTTGAGGCTCTGTGGTTGGTCCTTTACTCTTCACCTCAGAAAAGACGTCTTTGACCTCTACAGAGCTCGCCCCTCAGAATAGAGGCAGGAAGAGGGTAATGGAGCTCACACCCTCAAAAAGGCATTGGAGCTGTCAAAAATTCAGCAGCAGTCATCCTCCGAGACACCTGCCATTTTCGGTGAACAGGGCCCACTCTGCATCGAGGCGGAAGAGGCAGGTCCCTCAGAAATTCCAGTGGCCTATCTGATGCCCAACTTTGAGACGCTGTCCTCATGCACTTCGGAGGAAGACAATCACAATGGATCACCCTTGGCGTGGAGACAAACAGGGCCCTGCAGCAATAAAACACCTAAGGATGTGAGTATTTCTCCAGCACAAAGCCAGGGGGCAAAATACCATACACTTAATTACACCCACGGTGAGGTATAGCACTAGTCTCACAGGAGTCAGGTGTTGAGCCCCAAGCAGGCCAGAAAGAAATCCTCATCCTCTGGCCCATTGCTGTCCACTGGCTCCGGTCGGCACCATGAAAATACTTAAGAGCAGAGCAGGCTCTCAGCAAAGGATACTGAGCCTCAACACATATCAACTGCCCCTGTAGTCTAAAAGGCACCGAAATTAACGCCAAGAGCACCTCCAAGACTGAGTGCTAAGTCGATGCCAAGTGCTCCTTTGGCACCAAGACTGTAGGAATCCAAGACTTCTGAAGAGACTGGCGTAAGCGGCTCTTCATGTTTCCAGTACCCAATTTCTGCTAAACTGTCACTGGGAAAACAGTCAACTATGTTGCACCTGGTTCCTAAAAAACAGAGGGTGACCTTCGAGGAGGAGCTCACCTTTGATGAACTATGACATCCCATGCCCAAGAGGCTCAACGACCAGGCAACAAGTCATCCACCCCTATCTCATACACCCAGGCAATCACCACCTCCATCACCACCCTTTATGCTCTGACCCCAGGTAGAACTTACTAGGCTGGAAACCCTTACAACCAGCCTGCTTGTAGACAAAATGGGGACGATTTCTTGGACAACCACAGTGTTGACCCAAGCGGATCACCCAGATTCTGAACCAATCGAAAGGGGTCCCTGCACTCCATCTGAACAGCATACAGGTTTAGTTCAGAGTGCTTTAAAAAAAAATCGTAAGCTCTCTTGGGTTCATGGATTCAATGACCAGGAGACTTTTTAAAAACAAATGTATGTTACCACGCTCCCTGCAGCCCCTCTCCCCACAACATTAAAAGCCAATAGGTATCGCCTATGCAAGATTATCTGCCTTTGCCAGGGTGTTTTAGCCATGTTGTAAAACAGCGTGCCGGCTGGTAAGCATGGCTGAAAGTTAATGTCGTAGAAAAGCGTGGCATTGAGTTGAGTGGAAGATTGTGGAGCGAGTGGAAAGGAGTGTCGTGGAGTGGTGTAGAATGGAATGGTATAGCGTAGAGTATCAAAGTGGAACGGTGTGGAGGGGTGTGTCATGGAGTGAAACAGCATTGAATGCGATAAAGTGGCATGGAGTGACATAGAGTGGAGTAGACTTTCGTAGATTGGAATGGCATAGGGTAGGGTAAGGTAGTGTGGCGTGGAGTAGAGAGTCATAGCCTGGATTGTCGTGGAGTAAAGTATAGAGTGGAGTAAAATGTGAAGTAAAGTGGCATAGATTGGAGGAAAGTGTCGCAGTGTGTAGTAAAATGTTGTCATAGCATTAGGTGTTGCAGCGTGTCATGGAGTGTAGGGACGTAAAATGTAATCAAGTAGAGTGTCCTAGAATAGAGTGGTGTTGTGTGAAGTGTCGTAGAGTGGAGTAAAGTGACATGGAGTGTACTATAATGGAGTGGCATAGGGTGTCCTGGATTATAGTAGAGTGGAGTAGACTAGTGTGCTGTAGAGTGGAGTAGAGCGGTGTGGAGGGATATAGAGTGGAGTAGAATGTTGTAGAGTGGAGTATGCATGGTATGGTAGTGCACTGCTATTACAGCCAACACATTTTCAGGTGAAATGACCATAACATTTCCACAGACATACAGTTGTGCTGATGAAAGTATACAGTTCGTAAACTATAATGTGTGGAAATGGCATCACCTAGTGTATTGATTTGTTTTATTCGCGTTAACATATTTGTTTCCAGCACACTTCAGAATTACAAAAAAAGTTTAATTTGTGCTTTCCAAATTCTGATATATATTCAGAAATAATTGCACAGTTAATTTACAGGCATTTACATTCTTTTGTGTGCTAGAAAAAAGGCATTTCACACCACCAGATTGTCAAACAAATTCTCTCACTTTAAAGAAAACTAAAACCGAGCTCCCTCAGAAGATGGCCTCTGTGAGGCTTGGGAAAGGGGGGTGCACGCTTACCTACCCTAAATTTAGACGTCTACTCCAGGGGAGGGATTCCCTGGTGCTTCTATGAGGTTTGGGGAGTGGTGAGCTTTCCGCCATTTTGGCTGTAGCTGTGCCTATAGCCTATGGAAAATTGCATGGGAAAACTTATATCACGACTCTTCCCATCCCCATCCTCACTAGACCGTGCATGTAAGGTGCCTCTTTCCTTGGAAGCACCGCCATGAATCCTACCATCCTCGTGGCGATATCTGCTTTCCTGACTGACCTCAAAAATATAGACACATTTCTCCTTTATAAAATACTACCTGTAGGAAGCTGGCTCTATTTAGTGTGCCAAAATGAGGTGCACTGTGAGAGAGTCCAGGAACAACTTATTAATGTTCAGGGTCTTGCTTTAACAATCCCAAAGTGCTCTCTTTGTGGTAATGTGGTCGAGCAACTTTGGGCTTATCAGAGGGGAGGGTTAGGCAATTGTTGCACACATAGTCAATAAATGAGGCACGCACACACAAGGAGGAAATCCGACACCAATTCGAAAAAGAACACATTTTAATATTCATTTATACACCTACGAGATTAGGTATTTATTGATTATTTCAATTTGTAATGCACACAGCTACCCAGCGTAGTTTCAAACCTTTGCAAAAAGCAAGAAGAGACGCACAGCTTCTCAGTGACTCTGGGGGAGAATTAGAGAGTTTCAGAACTAAGTATGCAAAGGAGCTCCCTTTCATGCGAGTCAGGCAGAACTTAGGCACATTGAACAGGGTGTGGTTCATAGATTGAAGAGCACAATTCGCTAACTTGAAAGTTAGCCATTTTCAGAAACCGAGAAAATACAGATGTCCTGTTTGAGGCATGAGCCTCGGACGCAGTAATGTTATCCTATGGGAGAAATATAGGTACTTGCAATTCAGTTACTGTGTTGTTTTTCTGGACTTGAGCTACGTAGGGCCCAGGTCATTAGAACCACCAGCAGTTTCCGTTTAACTGCTCTGCTGTGTCTGGGTGCAGAGGTGCTGGTCGCAAGAGTAACCTCCAAGGCTACAGCTGAAGTCAATAGGAAAACCTGTAACAAGAAAACCGCTGCAAGTAGGGACCCAAACGTGGGCTCGGCTCTTGAGGGTCTCTGGAGCAAGGGTGCACCATCGGTAGGCTCGGGCTGTGGGGCTCAGCTGCAGAGGTGTTTTGCCCGGCGAGTCGCTGGAGGCTCTCACCTTTCAGATCAACCTGGAGATGGCGACAAAACAGGACAACAGGGCCACTCAACAGTGTCCTCTCTGACGCTGACAGTTCTGTTTTAACAGTGTTTGTGTCCGGGCTGGGCACTAAACAAGCCTTGGCTGCTACAAGGGCTCTGGTACCCTGGGTATTGGTGCAGGGCGGCTCCTGGGGATCCCGATGTCTCCAAATATGGTACTGAGACAGATCTGACCTCCTGGAGCATGGAGATCTCCTCCTGGGATGCTGCTTCCTCTGTGGATCGGTGGATAAGCTGAACTGTGTACCGAGTTGATGTGGACATGTCTTCAGGCTGCAGGGAGGTGGCTCCTCCACTTAAAGGGAGATGCTGGCTGGTTGGTGAAGTGCTGTTGCCCTCCGAGGCTTTTAGAGCATGCACAGCTACGGGGTGAGTCAGGTCTTTGCAATTGTTGAGACAGGAGCAGGCAGGGTTTGGCGGCAAGTCCAAAGGTAGTACGCAGTTCTTGCATTCTTTGGCTCTTCTTATCCTGCTTTAGTCAAGCAAATCTGAGCTCCTAGTATCGGGGGGGGGGCACCTAAATAATGAATTTAGGGTTGTTAAGTAGAGTGAAGGGTAGTAGCCAATGGTGTCATTACTGGAACTGGTAATGAACAGTGCCCAGTGCATATTCTTACAATGGCTTGCCTGTTCCCTTGTACCATGTAGTAATTGTAGTAGACAGCTTAGGGGCATACCTGCCCATGTAGATATGCCCTCACATGTAATATAATGCACTCTACTTTAGGGCTAAAAGTCGTGCTGTAGGGGTGACTTACATATATTAGCTGCAGTGATTTGGCATGGCACACAGTAAGTGTGCTATGTCATGTTTTCACTCATGCTTTGCACCATGGCCCACAGTCTCAAATGGCAGGCTCATGCAATTTGTTTGGGGGGTCCTTTTGGGTGGCATAATACATGCTTCAGCCGTAGGGACCCTCTTAAGTACCCATGCGCAAGGTACCAGGGGTGTCACTTACTAAGCATTTACTGGGGTGCTGACGTGTGTGCCAATTGTTTGACAATTAGACCATTTTATCTTGTTTTTAGGAAAAGAGCACTGGAGCCTGGTTGACACTGTACATCAATCGAAAAACATCAGTACTAGTGGCAGAAAGTGGGGGTTACCATGACAAAAAGGGGTACTTTTCTACACTGCCTATACATCAAATATTTCTTTATGTGATCCCTATTTGTTCTTTCACTATAAAACTCAGTCCACACTAGACGACGAGAAGCTTCACATTGAGTAGGCCCTCCCAACACAGAATTACGCAATTCCTCTTGTCTCCTATCAAATGAGACCCCTAAGCTCCTATCCACTAGCCTCTTGGAAGCCACACACACTCAGCTCTTATACCTCTTTAAGTGAATCACTTAAAATGAAGTGACCACCCTTTTCAGATCTGCAATCTCGATGTGTTCTTCTACTTCCAAACCTTGAGTTACCAAAGGTAGACTAAGGCCATTTGTCAAAGCACTCTGATCAGCATAAAAAACGTCACATTCTCATACTTTCTCAAATCCACTAAGGTTACCCGATGAATCCATGTCACCAAGGACGCTGTGTTCCAGTCGTCTATTTTCTTTTTAGAAATGCTTGTTTTCAGTCCTGTGGGTTTTGTGGAAATTATCCAAGATCATGATTACCAGAATTTGCCAGGTTATTGAATAAATGGTACAAAAATGGAAAATGGTTTTCTTGGTGACATGGAGATATTGAGTAACTTTGTATTCAGATCTCTCACATTCAGTCATAGATCAGTCTTGACATCCTGGTCCTGTAAGAGACCTGGCCAAGTGCTTTTTTTCAAGCCACTGCTTGACCTCTTAGTAACAGACGAGCATAAATTACCACATTCTGTCAGACCACACAAACAGGGAGGTTTTATAACTATCATCTACAGGGACTACCTCTCATTCAAGCGTCTAAATCCCCAGAATTCTGACCCCTCTGTAGGTTCTTACCATTGATCTCGACTACACACACACAATCCCCTCCATCCCATTAGACTTCAATTTTGTACCGCTCTCCTGAGAGAATTTTTTTTTCATAGACTACATGACAAATCCACTTCTTTCAGCTTGAGACCAACTTTCCCCCTGACCCAACTCAGCAATCTGGCCACTCAAAACAAGGCCTCAATAATTCACCTTGTGATTTCGAAAGCTAAATGTGCCAAAAGATCAGTTCCTACCAATATGAAGTGGTCTACTGACTTCCTAATGCTGTGCAAAATCTGACTTTATAAATCCTCTGCTGCAGAAAAATGCCCTGTTACTCACTGGTAATCTTCATTACTTTGAGTTCTGGTCCTCCCGTTCCATTCCTTACAAGTGAGCAGCTGGTCTGCTCTACAGACACCTTTTGCCATAGCAAATTAAATACTATCCCCAATATGGTGCAGCTGACACTGTCCAGCATGTATAAAGGGGTAAGTACGACATCACAACATCCTGAGAATACCAAAGACACTCAAGACAAAAAAAACTTAAACAATCACTTGAATAAAAAACAAAAACCGGGAGGGGGAGGGAGGGACGGGCCCAGGAATGGAACGGGAAGACCAGAACTTGGAGTAATGAAGATTACCGGTGAGTAACCGGGCATTTTACCTCCTAGTCCATATTCCCATCCCATTCCATTCCTTACAAGTGAGCCCATACCCAAACCAAATGGTGATTAAAAACACAAAGATCAGAAGGATGCAGCAGAACCAATAGGTCAAATGTAATCAAAACAAAAACAGTACAGATCACAAATTCTGTACAGCCATCAAAACATGAGAGCCAAAAGCAGCAGACGCCACCATCTCCAACTGAAGTCGGTAGTGGGAGACAAAAGTATGGGCAGAGGCCCAAGTAGCAGCATTACAATAACCACGCAAGGTGGCACCCTTAAACATGGCCAGAGAGGAGGAAACCCCAGGAGTGGACTGCCCCTGGACAGAAGAAGGAAAAGAACAGTGCGCAGTCTCGTTGGACAGGACCACTGTACACTTAAACCAATGTGTCAGAGTGGACAGAGAAGGCTTCAGACCCATCCCAGACGTTCCATAGGTAAGAAAAAGAAAATTCACCTTCTTAAACTAACAGGTACGTTTCAGATAGATGCAAAGAGCCCGCTACTCATTCAGGGAATGCAGAACCTCCTCCTCAGTGGAGGCAGGATCAGGAAAGAACAAAGGAAGAACAATATCCTCCTGACAGTGGAGAGCAGACAAAACCTTGGGCATAAAAACAGACTAGGCCGCAAGATCACCTTGTCTGAACAAAAACGCAATTCAGGGGGAGAACAGACCCAATCTCACCAACTCTCCTACCCGAAGAAATGGCCACCAAAAACAAACCTCAGCCAAAAGGAACTTAAAGTCGACAGAAAGCAAGGGCTCAAACGGGGGACCAGTCAACGCCTGAAGCACCAAAGAAAGATCCTAAGTGGACCCCGGAGAGCAGGAGACAGGCCACTGAAGCAAAAAAATCTGCAAAAGGCGAGACCCAAAGGAGAGACAGAGGCCACCGCAGAACCCCGGAAGGCAAGAATAGTGGCCCGTTGGGGACGAAGAGTGGAGACAGCGAAACCCAACACAAAACAATCCCTCAAAAAATCCAAGGCCCAGACAGGATCACAGGAAGAAGACAAACCCTGCTCACTATACCACTACACAATGCTGCACGTAAGACTTCAGGGTCGAAGGCCTACTCGACAACTGAATATTCTAAGCCAACTCCAGCGACCATCCCTGACCCAACAAATTCAACCTCTGAAGTGCCAAACCCCCAGCTGGAGGCAAAGAAGAGAGGTCCCGCTGAGAAGGGGTGCAAGTAGAGGATATGGGGACAGTGGAAACCGCCACTGGGGACGTATCGCCAAACCCTGAAGGTCAGGAAACCAGGGCCTCTGAGACCATTCCGGGACCACGAGAAGCGGCTCTGCCCGATCCAACCGGACCAACCTGAGGACTTGAGGAATAAAGGGAAAAGGAGGGAATGCGAACAGGAGCCCCAAGGACCATGGGATGGAAAACGCATCAATCACCCAGGCCAACGTGGAGGGGATCAGGCTGCAGAACAGCGGAAGAAGGGCTGCCTCCTCCGAGGCAAAGAGATCCAGCCAAGGAAGTCCGAACACGGAAACAATCTGCTGAAAAAGAGGAGGAGACAGGCACATAGCTACAGACGAGGGAAACTCCCTTCTCAAAGATTCCTCAGACCCATTCTCCCTCCCTGGAAGATAACTGCAGAAAGAGAAGGGAGATTCCGCTCTGCCCAGAGCCGATCTTCCAGGAAATGAGAAACAGAGACCAGTCCATCCCCCCTTGCCACGAACCACCTGATTGACAAAGGGCCTGCCCAACCGTCATTAGCTCCCGCCAATTCGAGGACTGAAGTTACTCTGAACGGGACCATCGGCTCCAGGCCTTCGACTCCCCAGAATGATCCCCCCACCCAGTGGCACTGGCATCGGTGGACAGTACAACCAAGAAAGGAGGGGGAAGAAGGTTGAAACCCCTAGAGAGACTGAGAGGGGACAGTCCCCACTGGAGGGAGTCCCTGATGTCCTGAGATACAGGAATGAGAGCCTTGTAGTCTTCTGAATCAGGATCCCAGTGATGCAGAAGGTGATGCAAAATGGGATACAAATGGGGACAGGACCAGGGGAGGACATGCAAAGTGCAGGCCATCACCCCCTGACTTCTGAGCCAGAGTCGGGCCGACGACTAGCAGAGCACCCAGGAGAGATGCTGGAAAAGAGTCAATTGATGTTCCGGAGACGGGAACACCATCCCTAGATCTATCCGGAAGAGGGTCCCAAAAAACCTCAAAGACTGGGAGGGCTGAAGGGAGGACATCTGATGATTGATGAGGAAACCAAAGGAACCCAGCAGATGACAGACCTGATGAACATCCTCCGTAGCCTGAGAAAATGAAGAAACAATCAAGCAGTCATCAAGGTAGGGGTATACCTGAATACCACAGGAATGGAGGATACCCACTTGGAGGTTCAAGAGCATTGTAAAAACCTTGGGTGCTGATGAAAGGCCGAAAGGAAGGAAATGGAAGGGCCGGAAGCCCACAGCAAACCACGGAAACTGCTGATTCTCTGGATGGGCTGGAACATGCAGGTAAGCGTCCATTAAGTCGAGGGAGGCGAGGAATGACCCTTGGTGCACCAGCTGAAGAACTGAATGTAAAGTTACTATCATGAAGCGGCGATGTGGAATGTGCAGATTCACACCCTTCAAATCCAACACAGGCCGGAGGTTGGTGATATCTTTCTTTGAAACCAGAAAGAGAATACAATAGTACCCCTGTCTCTTTTCCAGGGGTGGAACCTCGATGACAGCCTGTTTTGCCTAGAGAAACTGAACACCCTCCAGCAAGGTGGCTTTCCACACAGGTTCTAATGGCAAAGTAGTCTCCTTGAAAACCCGAGCTGGCCGAAACAAGAACTCGATCCAGAAACCACCATCTGAGCCGCCCAAGCTTCGGAAAGACCCTGCCAGTAGTGAGAAAAGAAGCGAAGGCGACCCCAACAGGGAAAGGCGGACAGTCATTGCTTCGGAACAGCAGTGGAGGAGGCAGCCGGGGACAGAGACCAGGACTTGTCGCTTCCAGAGGCCCCCAGCCACGACCCATGCCTCAAAAGGGCTGATGAGCACCTCTAGACTGAGGAAAGGCAAAAGCACAGCGATAACCAAAACCCTGAGAGAGAGAGGTCGAAAAGCAGCCACCAGCTTCCAGATCTCAGCCGACTCTTTAACCATATCCAGCTGCGAGCCAAACACCTTGGCACCACCAAAAGGCAACTTCAGAAGGATTGATTTCTGTGAGGACTCTGCCTTCCAAATACTCATCCACCCGCAATGGAAGTCCAAGAAGCGGTATCATCTGCTCATAAATTATCAAAGGAGATGTCCAAAAAATAGTGAACCTGGAGCTCCATTAGGGCCTACAGGGAGGAGGTATCCCCACCCTCACTCAATTGAAGAGCCAGGGCCTGGAAGTCCTTCAAAAAGGACTGGACCATATAATTTGTATAGGCAGTCGTCCAAACCGAAAAATTGGAGGCTGCGTAAGACTGCTTAACAGCCCCTTCAGCCTTCTTTTTTTTTTAAACAGATTTTATTGATCTTTTCTCTTGCAACAACTTTTTAAGTACAGTAAATAAGTTTATTTCACTTGATATTAGCTTCTCCGCATTCTTTTCATTTGTTACATAGGTAATCAATCGCTCAAGTGACCCTAAAGCTACAGCATTTGTTAACTCCCTCCCACTGTTCCCCTGAGTCATCCTGTCAGTAGCTCTCATGTGCGCTGCTGGGTCCATGTGTGTTATCAGCCTTCCAGCTGTGTGTGCAGGGCAGGGTGAAGCGATCTTAGTGAAATAGTCACTAGTGTCATGATGGTTGGCAATTGTGAGTATGTTGTCTGTTATTGATGTGTTGATGTCAGGAGAGTTCCCTTTATGCGGCTTCCCCTTCATCCTCCGAGGGCCCTAGTTCCGGGTATTCTAGGTCGTGTGTTAGGGTCTCCCAGGCTCTAGCTAGCTCTGTTTCATAGCCCTCTCTTAGCTCCGCGCAAAAGCCCCTTCAGCCTTCCTATTAAGTGGGTTGGAAGGAAGGGCTGGCTTTAACCCAGATGTAATAGTGACTGTGGGTGAGTGTCTGAAAAGTTTCAGTGCTCTGTCCATCATCCCCTTGTGGTTTCTTTGTCCACCATTAGTTGGCAGGGTGTGCCAGACGTGGGTCCCTTGCTCACTTTGCCACTGGATTCAAGCTAGCCTGGCTGATGAGGGGTGTTACGCCAAAACTGGTCCCAGGATGTTTGTTTCCAGTCCAGGGAAGACCCGGCCAGCCAGTTCAGGCTGGACTGTTCTCATGAGGAACAGGGTCAAGACTGATTTGCATATAGCTAGGTCTGAATTGGGGTGGTGAAGTGAGCTCAGGAACGATGATGGATTTAACCCAGATCTAATAATGATTCGGGATGAGTGTCTGAAAAGTTTCAGCTCCTGGTCCATCATCTCCTTGTGTTTGCACAGAAGGAACGCCGTCATCAGAAAGTTCCATGTTCTGTGAAGACAGACCAGCCCTTAAAGGATCCACTTTCACAGACTTATGGAATTCTTCAAGAAACCCCTCTAAGTTGTAACGTTTCCCCAAAAAGCGAGGAAAGGCAGTCAACATAACACCACTCATGTGCAAGAACCTTGCGTGCAGCAGAATGGAGCGGAAAGGAGTCTGGTCAGGCTGGTGGTACTGGGTGAAAAAATCCAACTCATTCACCAAAGGAGCACAAAACCCCAGATTGCCCCTAACATGAGCAAACAAGTTGGAGAGCTCAGCTCAAAATGACCCTTCTGCTCTTCTCATCCTTTGGATCTTCCAAATCAGCAACCGGTTGAAGCCAAGGCATAGCAGGAGGACCATCAGCCTTCACTGCCTAATTGGTTAAAACACGGAGGGCATCTAAAGTAGGAACACTCTAGGAGCAACCAGCAGCAGACATCATGCAAACACAAATGATAGTCACTTGCTGCAACAGACCTGAAATCTCATGGTTCGACCTCTTGCATGAGGGGCCAGCCAGCAGAAGGTGACCAGTGTAGTAATAAAAGGGCCCAGAAGGGTGGGGCCCGCATGAGGAAGGAAGCCGAAGAAGAAACTGGAACAGGCACGGTTCGCGATGCCACCCACCAACATAAACTTATGCTCGCTATAGCAGGGCAAAAAGTTATGATAATATGTCAAGGCAGCACGGCTGCTAAAGCAAGCCTTGACCCTAAATCAATCAACAAAAGCATCATGCCTGCTAATGCAAGCCACAACACCATAAACTGAAAAACAAAAGCAGTGCAGCTGCAAATGCAAGCCACACCCGTAGAAGTGAGAATAAAGCCAGCGTGGGCGCTAATGCAAGCCACGCTCGCAGAACAAACGAGAACAAAGTCAGCATGGCTGCTAATTCAAGCCACACCATTTGATTAAAGAATAAAGGCAGCGCAGCTTAGCAAGCTGCGGCGTACCATAAAAAACAAAAATACACTTAACTGATGCTGGGTAAATTGCACTGCAGCGCAGAAAAAAACAAACAGTATGTTATGTCGTACTTTCCCCTTTATGTTATGTTATGTTATTCGGATTTGTATAGCGGACAGCTGCCCCAGCAAAGGGGCTTCCCGGCGCTGCCAGCATCAGAATAACAAACCAGACACCAGGGCAGAAAACGCTGAAAGAAAGGGGGGTAGTAACCAGAGCCTAACAAGAGGGGAAGAGGAAGGACCGGCCACCGGCGCGGAGACGTTTCACTCAAGGGACAGTGACCAAGTGCTGCCCCCGAGAACACAACTGGCGGGAGGGAGCATAAGGAATGAGAAGATTAGCCAATAGGCTGGGCGTGGCCAGCTTCAGGATCTTAAAAGAGAGACACAATGTCTAAAACTGAATACGTGCAGCCATGGGGAGCCAATGGAGTTTCCTGATAGCATCAGCTGTGGGGCAGGTCCGTGGTAGTCCCAACAAGGCCCTGGCAACAGCGTTTTGAACATGTTGCATCAGAGTTATTTCAGCCTGCTTAGCCCCTAAAAGAATGGAGCTGACATAATCTAGTCGGGATAGAATAGCTGACTGGACAATCAGCTGGCGTGTCGGAGGATCAAAAAACTTCAAAAGGGGCTTAAGGCCATGCAAAAGGCAAAAGCAGGTGCCGGCAACTTTTTTGTGTGGTCTTGGAAGCTGAGGGAGGAATCCATCCATACCCCCAGGTTTTTAACCACTGCCTTGGGTTTAGGGGCAGTGCCCAGAACACTTGGCCACCAATGCTCAGTCCAGGCGCTCGAGTTCTTCCCTACTAACAGAACCTCAGTTTTGCTGGCATTCAACTGCAGGCAGTTGGTGGTCATCCATTCCGCAATGGCAGCCAGACCATGCATGCCACACAGTGCAGGCGGCGCCATATTGAGGAAGTCTTTTCATTTGCTGTGGTAAAAGGTTTATATAGAGCAGACAAGCTACTCCCTGCTAAGGAATGGACCGGAAGGCGCACAAGGAGGTAATAAGGGCTCCTGTCTGGACTTACAAACCATGAACAAGAACATGACCTAGAGTTATTCCACCATCTATCCCAGTTAGCCACTCTAACATGGACCCTAATTATTTAGTCATCCAGTATCCTAACTCTTAGTAAGATTCTAAATATAACTCTCTAATTATTGCTGGGCTCATATCAAGTCAGCTCCATGGTTCAGAAATTATACACGTCTTAGCAGAAAAGCTGTTCATGCAGCGGAGATTGTCTTGTGTTGTGGTGCGTGGCAGACACAACCGTGTCATCTTCTGTCACAGCTCGTGGCTGCCTCACGCTTACGAGGGTTGTATTGTTTCAAAATGTGGTGGAAGGTTGGGAGGTAGAAGAGAATGTTGTTGAAGTATTTATGTTATGACTTCTGAACCTGCTAGATGTGTCTGTTCTTAATAAATCACGTCTCCGATCTACATCTCCTCAGTACTCTTATTTCCTGTACCAGAGTGTTTCTGACACTGGCGACGAGCGCAAACTTATCCACCGCCTTTTCTACATTTACTGGATTACAGTAGATTTCGTGAGGATCTTCAAAAAATGTTTCTTGTCCTCGGATTGCACTTGCCATTCCGGCAATTTTAAAATCAATTGCACTGGACCGTGTACATCTTTTCAACGTTCCGGTGAGCTAGTTTAATTTTTCTCCATTTTCCCGGATTGTTTTTTGCTTCGTGTGACTGAGGCAGTTTGTTGGAGCATTTTTCAAGTTCAGCCTCACTCTACTCACCGCGAGTCTACACCCTGGCAACAGCATCCGCTTCAAATCCTCGGCAACCTTATTGATAAATTATTGGGACTTTTCCCTAGTGTCTTCAGTGTGAAGTTAGGGACATACCAAGGGTTTGAACACATCATCAAACTACACAACAACGCTGTACCTGTACGCCACAAAGTGAGAAATGTTCCTCTTACAGGAACAAGTTAAAAGACATGCTTAAGGATCTGTGCCAAAAGGACATTATAGTGCCCATTGAGTCTTCCCCATGGGTTTCTCACATTGTTATTTAAATTACATTTTCAGGTGAGTTTAGGTTATGTGTGGACTTTCGCAGTTTGAACAATGCCATCTGGATAGATGCTCATCCCTTACCCAATCTTCATGAGATGGTTTCAACCTTGCAGGTCTTTTCATGCATCAATTTAGCTAGCGCGTACTACCAGGTTGTCCTTGCTGTGTAATCGAGGAACTTAACTGCTTTTATTACCACTGAAGGTCTTTTTAGGTACCGCCGTATGGCTTTTGGGCTTGCCAGTGCTGCCTCAGTGTTCCAAAGGCTAATGAGAGATACTTTGGAGAGCTTATCTGGTGCCATTGCCTTTCAAGACGCTATACTGGTTTATGGGAAGAATAATGAGGAGCATGATTTGAACTTAGAAAAAGTACTTACTGCTTTGTCCGAAAAGGGGCTTAGCCTTCGCCTTGATAAATGCAAAATCAAGGCAAGGGAAGTAGAATATTTAGGACATCTAATTAGTGGAATGGGCATCAGACCAAAACTTAGTCCTATTGAAAGCATTTTAAAAGCTCCTGTTCCCAGGGAGCAGTTGGTGGCCTTTCTTGGGTTGATTGAGTTCTATGCTAAGTTTATACCTAACTTTGCTTCCAAAGTTGACCCTTTCAGATCCCTCCTCAAGAAAAACACAAATTTTCTTTGGACCAACGTCATGTCTAAAGCTTTTGAGAATTTAAAGGAATTCCTTGTGAAGGCTCCATGCTTAAAGCCTTTTGTGTGTGGGAAGAAATGTATCATAATGGTGGACGCTAGCAACACTGGTTTAGGTGGTGTCCTTTCACAAAGAGAGAATGGGAAACAGTGGATTGTAGCTTATGCTTTCAAGGCGTTAAGAGATGCAGAAAAACACTACTCTGTTATCGAAAAAGGAACTGTTAGCTGTGTTTGGGGGGGGGGCAGAACATTTCAGGTCATTCTTATGGGGCACAAAATTCACCATTAAAACTGACGATACGCCACTTGTTTTCTTTGATGGACCCAGACGGGGAGCGAACAATGTCTGCATGTCTCGCACGTCTTGCTTCCAGGTTGCAATATTTACAATACCAGATTGAATATGTACAAGGAAAGGCAAACATACACGCTGATTGCATGTCTAGATTACCCTTTCCCATTGGTTGTTCCATGAGGAAGAGTGCGAAGTAGCCTTCACTGCTTGTGATATCAATTTTGTATATGGTGAACAATCTACTCTACGTGAGAAAGTTTGGCTTCTAGAAATGGAGAAAGATATGGAATTGAATAATGTCAAAACTATATTTTACAAGGTTGGCCTAAACAGAGGAAATTGTTGGGCAATATGATGAGCTATGTTAAGGTACATGATGAGCTGGCCATTGATAATGGTTTGGTCATGAGAGGTGACAGTTATTCCTCCTCATTCCTTGACTTGAGAAATACTATTATTGAAATTGCCCATGAGGGGCATTTAGGGATTTCTTTTACTAAGAGACGCATCAGAGTTCTTATGGTGGCTCGGCATTGATGTGAGTATTGAACAGTTTGTGCGTCTGTGCGCAGAGTGTTCAGTTGGTGACAAGTCGGCTGTTGTTTTATGCCCTGAACCACACCCAATTGATTTTCCTTCTTGTCCTTGGCAGAAACTTGGGTTGGATATTATTGGTCCATTTAGTGTTTTACCCAGGCATGAGGCTTTTGGGATTGTTCTCATTTATTACTACTCCAAATGGCCGTAAGTGAAGATGGTTAAAGAAGTTACTTCTCAAAATGTTATTGAGTTTCTAGATGACATTTATTGTGTAGGGAGGGTATCCCTCAAGAGATTGTCACCGACAATGGGCCCCACATTTTTAGTAAAGAAATGGAGAGTTTTTTGGAAAAATGTGGAATTACTCATAGGAAAATTGTTGTTTTCCATCCCGTGGCCAATGGTCAGGTTGAACGTTTCATCCGTGTTGTGAAAGAGGCTATTCAACTCTCAATTAAGGGGAGGTTTGAATTGGCGCAATGCCCTGCAATCCATGTTAGTCCTTTCAAACTTTTGAGAGGAGGCAAGCCCAGTACTAAACTTATTCCCTGGTGGGTGAAGAAGAATCTTGGTGACAGCAATGATTTTTCAAAAGTGGATTACAAAATAGTTCGAGAGAGTCGAAGCATACAAACAAAAAATAAAACAAGCCATGGAAAAGAAATTGGGTTCTGTAAGCAAATGTGGTATTGCTATTAGTGATTTGGTGCGCATAAAGAAAAGAGAAGGGGTTGCCAAAGGTCTCCCTGTTTGGTCAGTTCCCAAAAGAGTTAATCAAGTTTTCAAGAATGCTGTCAGAATTGAGGGTGGAAGTGTATGGAATTTGAATAGATTTTACCTTTTCAAAGGCATGATGAACCAACAAGATGATTCTGACAGCAATGTGTTTTTAGATGTTGGGCAAACCAATGACTTTGGGAACCATATTTCATATCCTAGCGATTATAAAAATTCTTCCAAAGGGGCTTCCCGGCGCTGCCAGCATCAGAATAACAAACCAGACACCAGGGCAGAAAACGCTGAAAGAAAGGGGGGTAGTAACCAGAGCCTAACAAGAGGGGAAGAGGAAGGTTTTAATGGCTTTCCTAAATTCTAACAAGCTTTCCATACTGCGAATCTGAACAGGTAGGGAATTCCACAGTCTGGCCGCCAGATAGCGGAAGGACCGGCCACCGGCGCGGAGACGTTTCACTCAAGGGACAGTGACCAAGTGCTGCCCCCGAGAACACAACTGGCGGGAGGGAGCATAAGGAATGAGAAGATTAGCCAATAGGCTGGGCGTGGCCAGCTTCAGGATCTTAAAAGAGAGACACAATGTCTAAAATTGAATACGTGCAGCCATGGGGAGCCAATGGAGTTTCCTGATAGCATCAGCTGTGGGGCAGGTCCGTGGTAGTCCCAACAAGGCCCTGGCAAAAGGGTTTTGAACATGTTGCATCAGAGTTATTTCAGCCTGCTTAGCCCCTAATAGAATGGAGCTGACATAATCTAGTCGGGATAGAATAGCTGACTGGACAATCAGCTGGCGTGTCGGAGGATCAAAAAACTTCAAAAGGGGCTTAAGGCCATGCAAAAGGAAAAAGCAGGTGCCGGCAACTTTTTTGTGTGGTCTTGGAAGCTGAGGCAGGAATCCATCCATACCCCCAGGTTTTTAACCACTGCCTTGGGTGTAGGGGCAGTGCCCAGAACACTTGGCCACCAATGCTCAGTCCAGGCGCTCGAGTTCTTCCCTACTAACAGAACCTCAGTTTTGCTGGCATTCAACTGCAGGCAGTTGGTGGTCATCCATTCCGCAATGGCAGCCAGACCATGCATGCCACACAGTGCAGGCGGCGCCATATTGAGGAAGTCTTTTCATTTGCTGTGGTAAAAGGTTTATATAGAGCAGACAAGCTACTCCCTGCTAAGGAATGGACCGGAAGGCGCACAAGGAATTAATAAGGGCTCCTGTCTGGACTTACAAACCATGAACAAGAACATGACCTACAGTTATTCCACCATCTATCCCAGTTAGCCACTCTAACATGGACCCTGATTATTTAGTCATCCAGTATCCTAACTCTTAGTAAGATTCTAAATATAACTCTCTAATTATTGCTGGGCTCATATCAAGTCAGCTCCATGGTTCAGAAATTATACACGTCTTAGCAGAAAAGCTGTTCATGCAGCGGAGATTGTCTTGTGTTGTGGTGCGTGGCAGACACAACCGTGTCATCTTCTGTCACAGCTCGTGGCTGCCTCACGCTTACGAGGGTTGTATTGTTTTATAATGTGGTGAAAGATTGGGAGGTGGAAGAGAATGTTGTTGAAGTATTCATGTTAGGACTTCTGTTCTGAACCTTCTAGACGTGTCTGTTCTTAATAAACCAAGTCCCCGATCTACATCTCCTCTGTACTCTTATTTCCTGTACCGGAGGGTTTCTTACAGAGATGACATGGAGAAAATCCCCATCAAACTGTAAAATTTCCATATATGAGGTGAGGGAAAATTCTACAACAAGGTCAACCTAAATTAACCCAAAGCATTATTTAACATTCTGCATTATCAGTTCTATGAAACTCTCCCTTCTGCCATTAAGGAAAAAGGTAGCTAATCTCTTTAATATAATTGTACAAGAATAGAATTGACCGAGTTCGTCCTGTCCCCAACACTGAACTGTTGACTATTTCCAGAAAAACTCCTCAAGTATCATGGACAAGATTCTTTCCCATATCGGACATGGATGAATGGGTTGCTACAATAAACCCTTAACCCTCACATTACTCATCTCCATCCGATAACTTTCTTATTACTCTACGGACTTGCTGAACCTCTCACCACAGTTTGGCATGATATGATAAATTCTCTCTCTGGTCTGCCTCTTTCACATAATCCAAATAGGACATGTGCCCTCTTCTCAAAAAACCCGTATTCTGACCCTGATCACCTGAAAAACTACATGACCATCCCTGGCCTCTCACCAAGATTATTGAGCAATGTGTAGTAATAGAAAAATGTATGTAGGGGCACCATATTACCTGGACAGTCAGTCCGGTATCAGACCAGTAAATAGCATGAAAACATCTATGCTCAAAATTGTGATTGACAGTTAAAAGCTCTTGATCTCATATCTTTCCTTCTTGGCCTCCTTGAAATATATGTAACCTTCAGCACTATTAACCAGTACATCCTCCTTCACAATCAAAGTAGTGCTCTGCAGTACACTGAGAGAGCACTGCTATTTCTTTTTCTGATATGGTTTGTCAATCTTATCTCTTCATTCCTAGAGTTGAAGATTCACTTTTAGCGTGTTCTGTAGAGATCACTGCTACCCTGACCTGGGGTATTTGAAGCACCCCCTTCAAAAACGATTACAGTAAAGAACACACTTTGTTGGTCTTTGTGAGCATGCAATAAGATACTTCGTTCTATCTCATATGTCTGAACCCACTCTCCCAATTCTGGACTAGAAGCACACCTACACAAAGGTCCGTATTCGTGCAATTATTAAATGTTTACCTTGGACCCTGTGGTTTGAGTTGTCCATTATCTGTATTGAAGCTCCTGTATGAGGTTAAGTGGTCCACAATTTCCCTTGCGCCGTATATCTTTAGATCTGTGTTTTTCCACTACCAGGTTGAGTCAGTTTTTTTATTTTTTATTTTTTAAGAACCTTTATTTCAATTAGCATGAAATTACAAACACGGGCCTACAACCAGTGTGGCCGGCCGCTAATGAAATCGAGCAGAGATTAAGTAAGAAGTATCACATCAATCCGGCACTTAAAAACAAAGCCACATCCAGGATACAGCAGAGAATCAAGATAATACGTGATACCAAGGATTCGAAACGGTTCATTTTTAAATAACCAAAAGTTAAACGAAAATCGACATCGCATTGTCATTCCCGCTCCCAACACAGTCAGCTAAAACACATTATCACTCCGATGATGAACATAGATTGAATGGGAAAGGAGAAGAGTACCAAAGTCAGGATAAATGCAATAGTCACGTACCAAGCACGGTATGCGAGCCCCACCCCTGAAAGGGAACGTACTATGGAAGACATGAAGACGACGACATCGAAAAAGGAAAAGGGCAAAGGGCCATAGAAACAAAAAAGAAACAGAGAACAAACCCATCCCCCAACCCCCCACCCTGCACCACTGCAAAAGGCTACGGCCTACCCCCCCATCAGCGTGCCTGTCGCCCTAAAGGTTGAGTCACTGTTGAAAGAAGGTAACCTCTTTTTTTTTTACACTTTATTTCATTATAAACTAATTTGAGCTGCTTACATTTAAGATCTTACTCTCCTCTGTTAAGAGCTATATATTTGAATGCAAAATACAGACTCAAGGGCACTTTGAGACCATTATGGCTTTTTTTTTTTTTTACTAATGTTAACGGTCACTGTAAAGCAACTATGTCTCCACATATTTTACCAGAGTGGTCTAGTGATAAGCTTGCGACCCAAACCTGGTTTCTAGTGTCTGCTTACCCACTCCTATTTCTCTCTGTGCCTCAGTTCCTTATCTGTCAACATTTGGAGTAATTAAGCAAATCAGACAGAAAAAGATTGTACTAAAGCTATTTCTCAGTTAATATCTGATGTGTAAGACCACTACATGTGATATTTTCAATTGTACTGAATGAGCCTTAAAAATCCAGTATTTTCTAAAAACAAGTTTCTTTTTTCAAGAAAAAAGATCCTCAGCATGAGCCAGGAGTGTGGATTAGGTTCTGTATGTGTGTCTCGAAGGGATCAAACACTGGGCTCCGTGCAAGGCAGGTGGTAGCTCTGCTTCTTGTAGATTATTTCATCCACATCCATGCTTTCTCTCTTTGGATTTTCGTAGATGGTTCATTGGTGCTCCTCTCGCTGACCTCTCACACTGGCTGGGTGACCGCTGTGAAATGGTCTCCAGTGCATGAACATCAGCTTATATCTGGCTCTCTGGACAACATTGTCAAGCTTTGGGACACAAGAAGGTAAAGAGATTTGTATTGCTGTTTTTATGGTTCCCATTCAATTAAGGAACAGAACACAAGAAATACTATGTAAACTGTGGTTTTGAAAACTGCATATTCCATCGCGGCCTGTCAATAAGAGAGCTAGGAGTCTATATCTCCTGCTTTCTGACACTCTTCTCTAAATTTGGCCAAGTCTTGGTTATGAGAAAACGTCAGTGTTACAGTGATAATATTATAAAATACATGGTAGAGCCAAAGGAAAAAGTCATATTGGCTCCTGTATAGTGGCTAGGAAAATTTGCAGAATAAACAGACTTGTCTCTGATTCATGACTTCCTGTCAGTTTACTTGTATCGATGTGGTATTACTCTAGCTTTTGTCAACCAGGAGTGAGTTTTCTCTGCAAACTGTATTTCTTTCAGTGTGTAGAAAGGGGTATAACTGGGGATTGGCTAATTCTTAAAACTTGTAAAATAGTAGTAAGACACCCAGTTCTGATTTACCACTAGCATTCTGTTTCCTACAGAAAGATTCTATGTCTGATTGACATATGTTAAGGTCCCCATCCTTTTCAGCATTATGGTGCCTATCCACCTCAATCGGGCTCTTCTTCAGCTGGTGATCTTGCCGTTTTAGCTGTTATTTTACTCACTTATTCTCTTGTGAAGCAGAAGTCGTTTTCATTTAAGTTATGAAGATTTGGAAAAACTTCTTTCTTTAGCCACTTGTTAAAGTGTGCCTCATGTTATTTATCTTTCATTTTCAGTTGCAAGGCTCCTCTCTATGACTTGGCAGCCCATGAGGATAAGGTTTTGTGTGTGGACTGGACAGAGGCAGGGGTAAGAGCTTCACAAACTTTTTTTTTTCATTGTGTTTTTTGTGAACGTTAGCAAATGTTTTCACTTGTAATAAATGAAATGCCACATATCTCAGCGGGTTTCGAGCAACTAAACTATTTTTAGTATTTAGTGGAGAAAATGGTTGAATTGCTTATGAGGTTAAATGCAAATTACATATAGTATTGCACAGTGTATAAAGGTTTGTTAAACAGAAGCTAGTGAATAACTGCAGGCAAAACCTAGAGCACATGGTTAATGCCCACTAAACAGTGATGGGCAGTGACCCTGAAAGACACAATTACTCCGCCAGGACTGTCCTAGTAATAAGTACTATACTAGGTGGTTGCCTTTGGTTGCAGTTCCTAATTTTGTGACTTAGTGGATGCAGTGACTAGGAGGCATCTAAAATGAATCGGGAAAGATGTGGGTAAATTAAGATCTAACCTGGTTTTGTCACTGATGTATATCCCCACCCCCCACCCCCCACCACCGCAAAAAATGATAAACCTACAGAGAGATGAAAATACAAAGGTATAAATGTTTAAAGGTTTCCCCTTGCATAACATGGCTAGTCCATGGACAAGGAGCAGTCTCCTTTCAGTGCCAATTAGGAAGATTTGCAAATAGACAGGCAGCAGCAAAATCGAACACTGTTGAGGCAGCAAAAATATTTGAGTTCCAATATACAGAATAATGAACCAGCTGAAATGGAGTGGACCGAGGAAGCAGAGTATTCACCGAAACAGGAGACCTAGGTGGCAATTTATGCTACTTTTGCACTGATGTACAGTCAGAGTCCTGAATGGCTCCAGTTCCTTATGCTGAATGTATTCTTTTAGAAGCCTATTTGAGATGAATCTCTTATATCCAGTCGCACTCTTATTTTCCATCAAACAAGAAGTGACACACTTTGTCTTTCCCAATGCAATATTAACTTTTCTGCTAATACCTTAACTGTGGATATCCTAGTCCATCATGGTGGATCAACTCATGCATATTGTTTCCTGTTCATTCGCTGTCTTCATTTCCTGATTCACCCTAAATAAGGAGCTGGAACCATTAATACAATACTTCACAAATGCTCCGGTGACTGTAGTGGTGGATTGTTCTTTCCTAGTTACTCTCTCCTCCTGGTTTCCTATTTTTTCTGTCATTAGGACCAGGGCACAAGTCCTAAAAAAAAAATTTAAAAAAAAGGAAGTGGGGGGGAGACTCTCCAACCGGAAGTGACGTCACAACAGGAAGTGACTCCACATGTGCAGCAGATCGGTCATTTGCACGTGTTGCAAGATTTAACAATTGAAGCTGCTCAGTAATTAAGCCTGTGACTGAAGGTCCCAGTATGGAGGAATTAACAGCCCAAATGTGGATGAAGTTTGGCGTGCAACTAGTGCAACTAGTAAAGCCATTAGTGCTCTAAGCGAGGCATACTAAAACATGGCATGCCAAGTTTTCAGGATGCTTATGTGTAAGGCTCCCCGTTTTCACTGATTTTATTTTTTACAGATAAATACAGACAGAAAACAAAGTGTTTTCTGTCTGCATTTATTTTTAAAAGTGGATAAATACAGAACATTGTCCTACTTTTAAGTGACTCTCCGTGCTGTCTTTCATGAATTATAGGCCAGTAGCTGGACAGCATGGAAATGAGAAAAATAACAGGATGACATTTCTTTAAATAATGGCATATGTCAACATACATTTATGGTGTAATGATAGTATTTGAGGTGATTGTATGGTTATGTAATATTTGCCAGCTTAAATAGCTAAAACTCGACAGACCGCAAAGTATGAGTGTGCATCTATCAGTTAAATAAATATGGAAATGTACAGTTTGACAACTTCATTCATATGCAAAGTACAAAATAAATATGGATAAATACAGATAAAATGGCCAAAAGATAAATATGGATAAATACAGACGGAAATCTTAAAAAAATAAATACCATAACAGATGTCAGTCATTGCACCCTATTCAGCAATGAGAAGCTCCACAATATTTTGAAACTGCTGCAAAAGACCTGAAATTAAAAGTTGTATTTCATACCATGTTCCTACATTCAAATGCAATCTATAGTTGTGAGAAATTGGAGAGCAAATACTGATTAGCCTACACATGCTTCAAGCAACGAAAATGTAACTTTCTAAAAGCCAGCCAATTAAAAGTGATGGTAAAGTACCTATGCCTCATGGGAGGGTTGAAAAAGATTGGCAAGTCGAGACACAAGTATTGACCACACATCTTTCTCTTCAGATTTGTGTTGCTTTCTCCATCATGTGGTGCTTTCTTCACCTTCTGAGCACCCCTGCACTCTGTGTTGCTCTCTCTCCTGTGTGCTTTCCCTTGCAAATCCCTGTCTTGCTAATTTCTCCCGTGCCCTTTTACTGTATTTCTCTCCCTCTATTGTGCTTCTTTCCCCTTCAAACCTCCCTTGCCCCATGATCTCTGTTCCTCCCTATCCGTTCTGTGCTTCTCCCCCAGGAAGATGCTCTGTCTGCTCTGTGTTGCTCTCTTCCTCGTGTACTTCCCCTTGCAAACTCCCTCCATGCTTTGAGTTACTCTCTCCCCCTCTGTGTGCTTCTCTGCCCTGAAAACACCCCCTGCCCCGCACTCCTCGTCACTCTTCCTTTTGTGGTCCCCCAAAACCTGGAAAACACTTCCCCTGCTTCGTGTTAGTCTCTCCCTCGTGTGCCTCCCTCCTCTGACCACCTAAACCCCCGAAACAGCATTGGCAAAACCAGTAGCCCATTTTGTTGGGGGTTTCCTAGTTTTGTGCAAAGAAGCGTCAGGCGACTGACAAATACTGGAACTAACACATGACAAAGACGCGAGAAAGTTTAGAGAAGCTTTGCATGTGTATAACATTATCCGAAGTACAGCTACTACACACCATGGGCAAACACAGGAGAAGATTTCAGGAGAGTGACAGAGATAAAACAAACAAGCAAATCGACACAACCTAAGACCACATTAACAGAGGGTCAAGCTGGCCAAGAGGTACACCCGATGCTTCCCAAATGTACACGAAATGAAAACGATACACATGTCACAAGGTACCCAAAACAAGGACTGAATAAATGGTTATTGCAGACACACATTAGTGCCACTCGAAGCAGCTGTTTAGAGTGCAGTGTGCTTTTGAACAACTGGAGTGGCAAGGGGATAACAGTGTGAGGGAAAACTGAGGAACACACAATCTGGGTGGAAAGAGGACCTAGCACAAGAACTGCTGCAGCTGGACACCACCGTGAACCATGTCTTAAAATTTGTTTCCTTTTCTGTGCCCTCTGATGTGTGCTAATTTTTTTCGTGGTTTTCTTTCCTAACACATCTGTATTTTCCATATCTCTCAATTTATTGTCACTAATTATTTTAAGACAATTATAAAGGATCATGAGGTTTGGGGGTAACTACTTGGTATGCATAAACCAAGCTTTGCCTCTTTATGAAAGCCATGCCACCTACTCAGTGTGCTATGCTGTCATAACCTCACCTTCATGCATGCTTGTGCTCCGAATTTAATGCGCCAGGAGTGCACACAATGAATATCATCATAACATTTCAGTTCCGCTTTTCCTGTCATAAATGGCTTTATTCAGAAATGTATATTTTGCAGACTAACAATCCTGGGACTCCTTCAGATATTTTCATACGCATGTGGCTTGCCACTTTCAGTCACCAACCTTCACATCCTCCACCCTGAGTTCAGTTTGCTTCTCTTTATTTTGCATGCTGTGCCATGTGTTGTGTTATGCTATCTGTTGTTACACTGGGTTTTGCTAAGTGGTGTAACATTTGTCACCAGGGAGAGCTCTCTGTTGACATTCCATTGGCCTTCGTGCATGTGTCCATGCGCCCTCAACTAGAGCCAAATTTAGGGGGGAGGGTGGCAGCTAAAAATTTCGAGGGCCCTCTGTACTGGAGAGATATAATCTGAGCTCATCACCCTGCACGGTCTCTCAGATTCTCTAATCAATTGTTGCTTGTAATAATACCTACAGTATGATTTGTTCGCTTGGGTGGCCAGTTTTTTCAACTAGGCCATTAAACTAAGGCATGCCCTCCCACTTAAAATTCAAGCATCCCCCCAATTAAGAGATCTTCTAAAACCACTGTGAATCTGGTCATTCCAGCCATGGTAATTAGTCCTCTATTCCCCCCATGCACAGCTTAGGCAGCTCCAGGATTACTTTGTGAAAGCCCCGTGTTTTATAAATTATTTACTCATTCAACATTTATGGGTGAAAAAAGGGCTTTGGGTGTTTGCAATGGTAAATTCCAAAAGGGACATGGAAGTTAACAGAGTTTTTTAAAGCCTGGCACGCATTTTCAATCCAAGCAGCTGCTCACCACAATACATTTGCGGGTTTGCCGAATCATTTATGGGGATATGTACCCTGTACCGCAAACACATGATCATATTGACAGAAGCAGACACCTAGATTCGTAGAATCGAAACATTGGTAAAACATCAGACAAGGTCCTCTGATCAAGGCATTGAGTCTGTGAACTTTCCAGTTAAAGCTAGAGGTAATTTACTGGATGGCTTGCCTGGAGACATGGTTTTATACATACTGCAGCATGATGCGCACTCTGAAGAGACCCCAGTTAAAAAGGCATGCTTGCTGGAAATTACCAACATTATCACTTTACTTCCAGATTATGCAGTTGACACCCTGACAGTCTAGAAAATAGATTCCAATGGTTTATTAAATTCCTGTTTAGAGATTAATTTCACATCTGCCCATATGACGTTCAGACAGTTTTCCTTCAATATGGACCTGGAAAAAATCAGCTGAAGATTGATCTATGCTACATCTGCCAAGTCCTTAAGACCTACACATCCCCAATTGTTTGCCCAGCAGAAATTAGGCCTCTTACAAGAAGAAGATGTATACACAGAATCTTAAACTTATGAGAGAATTCTGTCAGCAAATATCGCCACACACCAAATTTAAAACTCTCTGCATCACCCACTGGTTAACTTTGGGAAACTAAAGCACCAATCTATCTCAGATTACATTTTCAGGTATATCGCTAAGCCTGCTTCCCTAAATTTACACCAAGGAGGGGTGAAAAACAGCAAAGCCTCATTCATGGGCAAATGGTCTTTTAAATACCTGTGAAGTACTCTGGTGCGGCTGTGTGTGTGCCCAGGAAGCTCTCTCAGCCCGGGCTTAAACACACTATGGGGGGGGGTCGTCCACCCGCATGGTCCCCCGACTTGTGCCCTGATTAGGACTCTGAAACTTTTAAGGACATTTCATCAAATTAATCTTCTGGATTCCTGTTCTTGCTGGAACCGGTCTCATCTACTCTGAGAGTTTGTGAGTGCCTGGTTCCTCTACTATTTTCAAACCTTTAACGTCTTCTGCCTGTTTAGAGTTTTTGTATGCTATTTGGCTGTATCCTTGAATTAGTGGCCTTTCATAGAGCTGCCTGTTGAGATGCACTTTGAAGGAAGAGGGTCTTGTATATATGGAACCTGAGATAGGAAACCATCAGGTGATTGAGGCATTACTCCTAGGAAGAAGTCTTGTGGTTGAAGATCACAGCTACTGTGGCGAGATAAAAGCGCTTGACTTTGGGGGGGCAGCCAGAATCCAAAATGGTGACTTCTAGGAGCTTCTCGCTAAGGTCCCAATTCCTTACCTGATCCTGCTTTCCCAGGATGACAACAGGATGTCTGAATCCAGGTGGCAAGCTGCCAGAACGTGGAGCCTGAGGTGGAGGTGATTTGGGCACTGCACCGAGAGTTCCACCAACAACCAAGGCATCTCTTGCTCTCTCTGCTGGCCTGACGCAAATGGAGAGGTGGAACGTGAAACTAGCAGTGGATGGTCGTAGGTTGGTTGGGGAAGGATCTCACCATAAGAGACAGTACTTTGACTCCATGGCTCATACACCAACAGACCACAAAGTGCTGTGTTGTGCACTGCCCCTCTGATTACTACTGAATCTTAAAGCAATGTGACGGGTAAAAGAGCTGCAAACACTCCAGAACATGCTATCATCAGTAGATTGGGTCCTGCATTGAAGCCTCACACCTACTTCCCGATCTAGTTAACTCAGGGTGCCATGGCAGACAGGAGGTGGAGCAAACAGAATTTCTTCCTGTTGTGAGGAAGAAAGAGCAAAGGAGAGTCTGCTACAGGCCATGCAGGTTAAGTGGAGTTGACAGTGTTTGAACAGGCGCTTCCATTGAAGAGATGAGATCTGACCGGACTGAGAAATTTGGTAATATTGAGACAGCTGGGAGAGCAGTTCGAGGAGCTAATGGGTAAGGTGGAAAGTACAGCGAGGGAGCAAGTAACAGTAAGTACATTTCAGATGTTGGAGCACCAAGTTAATGAATCTGGTGCGGCATTACAGAACTTGATGTCCTTCAAGTCAAATGTGAGAGGGGGCTTCACATTGGTGAAGACCACATGAATGCATCAAAAATCTGGCTTGCAAAGCCCGTTTAAGAGTACTAGGGGGCCCTTTGCAAATACCCAAGGCGATCCATAAAAGATGGGATAAGTGGAGTGCTAGATTATTTACTGACTGAAAATTGAGGAAATGTGCCAAGTTGTGTGCGGTGCACTTCGGTTACCACAGAGATCAGAAAATGGTCTTGTGGAGACAGGGTGCACTGTGATGCTGATCATGTTGGCTTCGGAATACGCATTAAAGGTTCATTTCTACTGCATGATGACAGACTGTTTCTGTTTGCTGTCTTGTGTGCTGAAACACTATCAAGGAAAAAACTCTTATCAAGGTAGGGAGTGATTTGTTAGAGTTATTATACCTGAGAAGGCTTCCTGGTGAAACTGCGAGTGGAACTATAGGGGAAAGAATTCATGCATCCGGACTTGGATATGGTCATTATTCCAAACATACTATAGTGATACAGCATGGTGATATAATGCCATTGTTGAGCGGACTTTTTGGAGATTACAATTAGGGTTTGCGTGGGAATTGAGCTAGGAGTGTATCCAGGGTCCTATTTCAAGGCTGGGGTGAGATTGATGGGTGTGTCCTCTGAGCTGTATAATATTTTCTTCAATTTTTATACTTTGTACCTCTACGCTGTCTCCTTCCTCCCTCGCGGTCTTACTTGGACCAGTTGTGTGCCAATATGTGAGTGTTGGTAGAGTGCAGGTTATTACTTTGAAACAAAACGTTTTTGTGCGGCTGGTGTTTTAGTGTGTTGAAGTTCAATCGGATGGATGTGAACCGAAAAGTGCGGACTTAAAAAAATCTAGTTTGTTTTTTCTGTTCATCCCAATTTCCCGGTTAAAGTTGAACCATCAGAGTCACTGTGAAATGTTACGAGCAGAGTGAGGCTCTGCAGTGACGTCCTTTAAATAACTTTGAATACCTTTGAGGAAAAGACACGTCTTCCAGATCCATGAATTCGCTAGACAGGAGTGTAGTAATTATGAACTGTTCCCTGATAGTCTGGAGGCATAGCCATTTAAGAGAACCTATTTACAGCTGTGGTGAATTACAAGTTACTAGTGTCAATTGATGAGTGGTTTGTTTAAAAGTCCCTAAAAATTTAAAGGAGTGGTCTTCTTGACTCGACTCCATATTGCTGAGACTACCATTTGTTTTATATGATTTCACTTTCCATACCATTAGTCAGAAGAGTGTTCCAAAATTGGTACAAATTAGCACTCAATTGTGTGGTAGCAACTTGACAAAACATCAGTGTTGGGTTAAATTACTTTACTGCACCCAGTCCAATCTGGGTGTTTAACTTAAATGGGACACGTTTGAACCCACATACTTGAAATGAGGCAGTGGCTGAAATTGTAGGTAACAACTTTTCATTTACCGAGTGTACCTGCTTGATTAATTGATTATACCAATGTGTTTGTTTTATGTTCAGCCTGTATATTTGGTGACATCCTAAATTGTGCAAAACGTTTATTGTATTTAGTTTAATGTTAAGTAATTTTTGTTGGAAAAAAAAAGACTGCGAGCTGCAGTCAGTTCTTGATGTAATAGACCTGGTGGTTACTATAAGTGAGGCCAGCTAATGGCGCGGCGAGCATGTGAACAAGGTCACAGGGTGACTGAAATGCGTTATTGCCAACTAAGTTGCAAATAAAGATTCAAGATTCCTGGATCTGCGCCTTGTCTTTTTTGGATGAGAATTACAGGCGAGGGTGGATACAAAACAGAGTTGCTGTCTCTGAACGCAGACCCTCATCCTACGGCGGTGTGCAACATCACTGCAGTGGCGACGTCTGCCGCATTCCAGGATACACTTCAGAAGAAGTAGCCGTGCAACCCCCTGCAACGAGGCAGAGTTCTGGAGAGGGATAAGTGTTGAGGAGCGAGTCGGAGGACCAGTTCGTAGGACCTGCAGAACCCAGGGTGTGTAACAGCGGGTTGGTAATGCTTCGTAATACAGCAAATTTAGCTGTTTTCGTATTTGGCACAGATAAGCATGTTGGCCGAAGTCCTGCACAAAAGGGAGGCAGCAGCTGACCAATTGTTCAGCTCGAATGTTTTACCTCAACTGCAGGCATTGGCAAGCTGTGTGAATGGTACAGATACTAAGGGGGCGTGGCCTGGAGCTGTTGATGGTGGTCGTGTAGTTTGACGGCTCCGTCCTGTGCCCTGAACACCAGCTGAATTATCCTGTGATCCCCTGCCTGCAACCCACCAGATTCACATCCAGATTGTCTCCGGGGACAAGCGGCGTGTAACGGTGCCGCGTTGCCCTTCTGGAACCGCCTGAGGCCTGCTGCGCAAAGTGAAGCCCCGGACTTGCGTGATTGGCCTGGCCGGCCTACCCTCATACTTCTTCGCGGTCCAATCGGGACCCAGAATCGGGCCGCGGCCGCTTTGCCGACAAGGGACGCGGGGTGCGACAAGGTGCCTACACCCCCTACCGAGGCTCTGTTGCCCCCCCCCCCCTCGGCTGATGAGACACGGGCTGTCTGCGCTACTGCGCAGCCCCATCGAGACCCGTCTCCGTATTGTCCCCCATGACTCGCCAAAGTGATCGGAGGAGCTCCGGCGCTACCACCACTGGGTCCGTGCACTTGGGAAGGACGACACACAAGGCATAGCCTGCGCCGCATCCCTGCATTGTCCCGCACGGGATACCGGAGTCAATGAGCAGTCCGGGCTGACGTCAACAACACTTTGGCGCCATCTTGTTACCACGTTGGGGCTACAGTGGTGACTCTTGAACCCCTGATCACTCAGGCCACGTGACACAGGGTGGCGAACACTGGAATCCGGCAGCACACGGTGGTGGGGGACTGTAGAGAGGTGGTGTGCCACGCGCATGGGCGCCTTCATGCAGCACTGCGGCCCGGACATCTTTGCGCTCTAGTAAGCCACGCTACGTTCACTTAGAGGTGCACTGGTTCACGTCACCCTTGCTACCTCCGCGACCCTCACCGAGGCGCAGGCGGCGCATCGACTCATCCTTGATTGACGCCTCAACTGGGGATCCTACACCACCATTACCAGCACTGGGATATACGCTGCATCTACCTCTTTGCAGTACAGAGCGGACAGACCATACCAACTGCCGTACATTCAGTGGGAACGCAGCGAGCTGCTGCCTTTACTACAGCGCCACACTGCAGACAAGGTCTATGGGCAGGACGAAGGGCAGACGGCAGGACCAGAGCACCCGAACGGACATGCAATCCACTAGTTCGGAGGACCCACTGGCCTCCTCCAATATGGACATCGTCCCGCCGACCGGTAAGGGGTCACAAGACGCCAAGCTAGATCTGATCCTGAATGAAATACGCGCGACGCGCGAAGCGCTGGAACTGCGCATAGACAATATGGCGACCGGCCTATCCTTACTTAAAGCGGACCACAACAAATTGGCGGATCGAGTGGCGGAGCAGAAAATAGCGCTGGATGACATTATCCCGCAGCAAACGGTACACTCCGCGAAACTGGAAAATGTGGAGAAGCAACTGAAGCAGCTGTGGGGGAGGGTGGACGAGGCGGAAGGACGGGCCCGCCGCAACAATGTCCGCATCCTGGGCATTCCGGAGAGAAGCGAGGGGAGAGACCCCACACAGTTTGTAGAGGATTGGCTTAGGAAGCTGGTGGGCCAGAGAGCTCTCACCGCTCTCTACAGTGTAGAGAGGGCGCATAGGATGCCATCACGGCCCCCACTATCTGGGGCTCCCCCGCGCCCACTGATCGCTCGTCTCCTCCATTTCAAAGATCGTGACACTGTCCTCCGGGCGGCCAGGGAGGAAGCGCTGATACGCTTCGAGGACAAGACCATCTCGGTCTACCCTGATTTCACGCCCACTGTACAGCGAGCCAGGTCCACCTTCATGGGGGTGAAGCGCAGATTGCGTGACAGGAACATGAAATATGCCCTTTTGTTCCCTGCTCGACTAAAGATCCTGCATAACAACAAATCCCACTTTTTTGACTCGCCTGAGGAAGCATCTGAATGGATGGAGGTCGCCCTGACCCCGCCGACGTCGCAGGACCAGTTCACAGACCACCACAGCAGCGGCCGCAGGGGCTCGCCAGACCGACGGAACGACGCTCACAGCCCTGAACATCACTCAACTCATGGAACATCTGGGGCGGCGCATACTCTCGGACACCGGGCGACGGACCACACGCCATCATCCAAACATCAGCGTCTCACTGAGGAGGCCCTGGCTGCCCACGACGCGGAAGCAACCGGAGACAGACTCACCGTTACCACTGACACTCATACTGAGGTGTCTGGTTCAGTGGACAGCCTGCAACTTTTCCCGAAAGTCACGGCACAGATGGCAGCGGAGTTCTGAGCCACGACACGATTACTTCTCTCCAAGTGGTAACGTATGTCAAATCCCCTCCCTCACATATGGTGGGTTGAGTGTGCAGGGGTCTATCATATTGTGGGCTCTCACGCCCACGCAAAAAGTTCAGTGCCAACCGTCGGAGGTCCACCACCCCCCGGTATGCACACGTACTTGACTGTGTTGTGCCCACGTTGGACACCATGGTTTGGCTCCTGGGTACGTTGGCTCAGGGACCTTTTTGTTTGGGGGTTTGTTGATTGCGAGACACTCTTCTATTTTAGCACAGCAGGACATGTGGGGTCGCCCAGTTGTTACACCTTGCCACACCGCACAGATGGGAATGGGACCTCTTAACAATTACCACTTATGCACCTGGAATGTTCGTGGCTTGGGATCAGTGCATAAACGTCATAGAATCCTTGCACAACTCAACCGGAGGGGGACACAAATTGCCTGCTTACAAGAGACTCATTTGAACGCTGCTGAAGCGGTGAAATTGCGCAAGAAGTGGAGAGGACAGCTCTATGCCACCTCATATTCCGCGTTCTCAAGGGGGGCGGCAATTTGGATGCGTGGGTCTCTTCCTTTCCAGTTGTTGGAGCAACGGGTTGATAAGGAGGGTCGCTATGTGTTTGTGAGGGGTCTGTTGGATGGGGAGGAAGTTGTTGTGGGATGCATGTACTCGCCTAATACGAACCAGTTGGAATTTCTGTCCAGTGTCAACGGGGTGCTTGCAGACTGGGCTGACCTTCGCTGGATAATAGGGGGAGATTTTAATGCTGTACTTGATGTTTTGCTGGATAGGTCGCACCCCCCCTTACTGGCTACTGAGAGCAGGAAACAGGCTGCTGCGCTTGCGAGCTGGGCTGAGGGTTGGGACTTGGCAGATGTGTGGCGTAGCATTCACCCCATGGACAGGGAATACACCTTTTTCTCCCCTCCCCACCAGCTTCACACCAGAATAGATCATATTTTCTGCTCAAGGTCCCTTACTGCATTGATTGTCCAAACACAACACATGGGGAAAACGTTCTCGGACCATAGCCCTGTGGAAATTACATGGCAGTGGGGTAGGAGGCTAGCCCCCATACCGACCTGGCGGCTAAACCCTGAACTACTTGAGGACTCGGTTTTCCGGTCCTCCCTCTCTGACACTATCGATACCTACTTCTCCACGAATGCGGGCACGGCTAGCTCCCGGCAGGTAGAATGGGATACTTTCAAAGTATGTTTGAGAGGGACTGCTATGGCTACTAGGGTGGGAAGGAAACGGGAGGTAATTAGCCGGCTTCAGGAGGTGGAGGGCTCACTTGCATCCTTAGAGAACGAGGCAGCGGGTACCAACGCTCCCTTTCCGCCTCTGCAGGAGGCACGTATTAGACATGCAGAGTTGCTGGAAGAGCTGCGAGTAATTGACCATAGGGAGTTCACGAATAGGCAGCACACACAGGCCGATCGGGCCGGCCCCCTACTTGCCCGCATCCTGCGGGACTCCCCGATCAGCCAACCCATACTGCGAATTTTGGACCGCTCTGGCCAACTGGCTACCACCCAAGTAGGGATTAATACAGCATTCAAGGACTACTATACCGTGCTCTATGGCCCCCCACTACCCCTGTCCGAACCCGCGTTAGTGGCCTTCATGGCGGACCTGGTTCTCCCGCAGCTTACTGCAGGTCAGAATGAAGACTTAAAGCGTGCAATAACATTGGCTGAAATCAGACAGGCAATCAGAACCCTCCCTAAGGGTAAGGCCCCTGGAACGGATGGCCTGCCAACCGACTTCTACGCCACTTACATGGACCTCCTGGCCCCGCGACTACACATTGTTTACCTGGAAGCTCTACGCACAGCCTCTCTACCACAATCAACCATGCAAGCTATGATTACTTCCCTCTTGAAACCGGCCAAAGAAGGTTTGCAGTTGGCCGACTACAGACCCCTGTCCCTTCTTAATACGGACTCAAAAATTTTGAGCAAGATACTGGCATCAAGGCTCGTACAATACGTGCCACATTTGGTCCACCAGGATCAATGCGGCTTTGTCACAGGCCGTAATACGGCCATGAACCTTCGGCGATTGGCCCAGCTCATGCTTGGGAGCGATGCGGGCGTGGGTTCCGAGGGGTGCATCTCTCTGGACTTAAAACAGGCTTTTGATTCCCTGAGATGGGACTATATGTTTGCCACATTATCAAAATATGGGATCCCGCCGGAATTCCTCGCTTGGGTCAGATTGTTATACACAATCCCCACGGCGAGGGTACGCACTTCCAACCAAATCTCGGGCCCCATGGCCATTGCCAGGGGCACCAGACAGGGCTGCCCACTTTCCCCTCTCCTCTTCGTTCTTGCCCTCGAGCCATTGCTCTGCAGACTTAGGCTACTAGCCCCCCGTTACGGTATACGGCGGCATGGTACGGACCACATTGTCTCTGCGTACGCGGATGATATCATATTATATCTCCGAGATTTGAGGGGTGAGCTGGGCCCAGTCTCCCAGGTTTTTGCGGATTTTCGAGAAATATCTGGCCTCACCATCAGCGAGTCTAAGTCCTACGGATTCGCCTTTGTAGATACGGGTGATTCGACCCCCCTGTCTTTTGTCCCACACGTATTCCAGATGGCGGAAACCACCTTCCGTTACCTGGGAATACAGATATATAGAGAGGCGAGCCTGATGATAGACGGCAACCTGGGGAGGGCCATTAGAGCACTGAAGTCACAAGTTCAATTTTGGCTTACATTGCCGCTCTCCGTACCCGGCAGAGTGGCAATTTCCAAGATGGTGATGTTGCCCCGTCTTATCTACTACTTCACCAACCTGCCGTTCCAGATCCCGGCGGTAACATTCAAGACCCTCGACTCTCTGCTCACAGAACTTGTGTGGGGACATGGCCGCAGGCGAATAGGGCTGGCTAAGTTGCAGCTTCCCTCCAACTCCGGAGGCATGGGCTTACCGGACTTTAGGGCTTATCATTATGCATGTCAGCTACAATGGTTGGCTTACTGGGTGGCGGGCCGCAATCTTCATGAGATTAATCTGACCCAGGATGACCATGCTAAGGGGAAAATACACATATTGCTCCTGCCTGGATCGGATCTACCTAGAAACACTACGCCACTCCTCAAATTGGCGATCACATATTGGCGAAGGGCAATGAAATATACGTGCACTGGATCATCTTATGCCCCCACAATACCACTCTTGGGAATACCACTGGGCCCGGGCACACTTACAACGACTCTACTGGAGCCCTGGCATGACGCGGGTGTGACACATGTGGGTGACCTGTTTGCGGAGGGGCACTTGTTGTCCTTCGAAGACTTTAGAACCACGCAGGGCATACCCGGCGGCTCCTTTCTCCTGCATGCCGGTCTCCGACACTATATCTTACGCAACTGGTCACCTGACGGACGGGAGCCTGTTGCAAATCCTCTAGTCACAATGCTTTACCTCATGGGGACGGGCGGCCATCTAACTAAGTGGCTCACTGTTAGCATTAAATCGGGGAGGGCGCTTACACTGGCACCACTAAGGGCAGCATGGGAAGCGGATATTGGGAGGCCATTAAGAGATAAGGAGTGGGAGCGCATACTGCAATTCCCCAGAAAGGTAGCTAGAAATCCCAAGTACAAGTTCATCCAACTGATGTTGCTGCATAGAGCCTACCTAACACCACACCGCCTACATATGATGTTCCCTGCATCTAAGAGCAACTGCCCCCGATGTGATGCAGACGACGCATCTCTGGTACATATGATGTGGCAATGCCCCAAACTGGGGTATTTCTGGACCACTGTCCATGACTCGCTTGAGAAGGCTGGTACATTGGCCCGATCACCTACACTGGAACACATGCTCCTAGGGCTAGGTCCATCGACCCGCACCAGGTCTGTGGCGGCGCGCTTCTCTGATCTGGCCCTGTTGTTGGCTAAGCGTGCCATTACGATACGGTGGAAGTCATCGACACCGCCCGACCCTGACCTGTGGAGGGCGGAAGTTGTACGTTGGGGTAAGGCTGAGGGCGAGGCACTAAAAAGGGAAGAGAGTAGGGGCCTTCGCAAGACACCTATCTCGCTGGAATGGTTTGCTACTTTGGGGGTATTTGAGGCTGGCAATGACAGTGATGATGAGGATATTAGTGTTTAGCCAATTGGGGTGCGGTTACGCCCGTACTCATTCTCCTATGCACTACCACGAACAGTAACTGCGGTGCACTATGAGGCAACTCGGGTAGATCGAACCCGTCTGTCACATTCCGTTGCCTAACCAATCTGTGTATTAACCTCAACTATGTGTAAATGACTAGAGTGTGACCCAAATAGTGATGTTTAGATCATGTGCCTATTTAGAGAGTGAATAGTGGGAACTCGCAGGGTGGAGGGTGGGATCGGGAATGACCGGGGTTTATCGGTTGTTATGATTCATCGACAAAATGAAAAATCGAATTTGCCAAGTTTGTATATTTGCTATGAGTGACCGCATACATGTACAACGGAGTTTACAATTGGTATTGTATGAACACATCTATACGCTGTTGTTGCTCTTCAACTTTGCTAATAAAAAGATTTTCAAAAAAAAAGAGAAGCTTATGAAAAGTGAGTAGTCTCAGTAATGGGAAATGTAGGCAATAGCCAAATACTTGGAGGTAGGATGTATACCTCGAGGTTTAAGAATCCTTGTGGTCCCAAATGTCCTCCATTTTGCCTCTTTAAATGTAATGATGCAGATGTTAATAAAAAGAGTTTTAAAAAATGAATCCTTGTGGTCCCAAGCTATTAGAGGCCCAATGTGGAAATAATAAAGGAGTGGGCTGAGAGTAACGTAGAGGCCTCCATGTGCCTCATGACAATTATTGTGAAATATGTCGAAACCGACAGGAATGCGCTACAGTGCCAAATGGATCAGCTCAATAAGGAACTCTAAAAGGAGGCGCTACAAGAAGTAGTCTCTAGCATGAGAGGAAATTACAAATCACCTTCAAAAACAAGAGGGCATTCTAAAAGCGACAATAATTTCAGATACAGTGGACTATGAGCGAGAGCAGGTGTTAACCTTTGCCAGGAGCAGTGGCAGATCTTCCACTATGGCAGAAGAGCGTTGCCCCACTGCTTTTAAACAGTACCAAGTAGAAACAAAAATGATCATAACTTAGGTTTATTATCATTTTATGCTTAGTCTCCTGCTGCTTTGCGTTACTGCTCTGCAGGGTAGGAGTGGTTTGCCCACTCCTAAGTGCGCAATGACTGTTTTGTCGTCCCTCTCGGGCCGCCCAAACCAGTCATGCACGCTTTTCCCTTTCTACATGCAGGCTGCATTACAGCCTGCATGGAGAACTTGCCCACCTCTCCAGCCCCTGGCTTGGCGAACTGTCACGCCACTCAGACTAATCACAACTCTGCATTGCAGCATTGTGATTTAATTGGGGGTGGGAGGGTAGCCTGGCTGCCTGCCTCCCGTTCCTGGAGGTGGAGGCAGGAGAGAAATGGGTATGTTTTCTTTTTTAAACCCCCATCCTCACACACCCCCCCAGGCCCTGCCATCCACAAGCCATGCCGCCCGCCACTGGCAAGGATGTTTGACATCTTAAAAAAGCAGAGGCTGACAGAAGGATATCGGGCTCTGCAAGAGAATAGAGTGGGGAAACAGCATCTGCGTATAGCTTCGAAACGAGACCAACTCGGGGGATGGAAGATTGCCTGCTGGAGCCCAAACCAAGTTATCATTGAGTGATGAAATGTATTTTTTTACATATGGACAGAAGGCAAACCTTAAGACCAAGGGATCAACATTAATAAGGAGCCCAAGGAGGAACAAAAGGAGAAACGAACAAAGGAAACACTGGTGGAAACAAAAAACCAAAACAACAAAGATGGAGACGCAAGTAAACAAAGAATCTAACATGACTGTGGTCAATTTATCAAACTTAATTTTGACCATTTCTGAGAAATTTTATCTCTTTGACTATCGTTTTGCCTATCACAGAACATGGATTATGCACAAACTAAAGTGGCTATTTTTACATTTGTGCAAACATTTAAATTGGCCAAGTATCACTTACTAAAGCCCAAACGCCGATTGAATGCAGGAGCTAAAGCCCAGAGTACTCCAATAAAACTACAGATTTCTGATATCCGACTACTACAAGACCTTCTGGCATTCGAGAAGGAGACATTGGGATGTCTTGAATCAGGTGTGGAATTGATATCATTGAAACATTTCATGGGGATGTTTTTTGATGAGAGCAAAACGCCATTCAAACCATTATCAACATTTGTGCCTATGATGCAGAAGGACTCCACTGACACCTTGCATGAGTGTATAACTGAGGAAATCGAGGGATTACATGTAATGATAAACAAGCATCGAGCTAAATAGGATAATGAAAGGAGAGCCTACCGTAACTCGATTAAGAAACTACAAGCAGAAAATAATATGGAAGTCCGCAATTCGGACAAAGGAGGCAACATAGTTCTGTGGCCTCTTTCCATGTATCCTTTTGGAGCCGAAAAACAACTTAATGATAAGTGCTATATGAGGAGTGACAGGGACAGTATACGGAAGACAAAGGCACAAAACCATTTGTCTCTACTTGAGTGGAGGAACATGGGGTTACTTAACCAAGACAAACATCTGTACTTGGGGAACGATAATCCAAATACGCTGTTACTCTACCTCATTCCCAATATCCATAAAGGCCCAGATAAAGCACGTGGTAGACCAATTATCTCTGCCAAAGATAGTTTCTTCGAAAACACCTCAAAGTACATTGATTATTTTTTGCAAATTTATTTCCACAGCCTTCCATGGTATGTAAAGGGTGCCGGGGACTTTAGAAAGAAGATATATGACAGTTCCTGGAGTGATGAATATTTTTTAATCACTCTTGATGTTTCATCCCTGTATACTAGCATCAACCATGACGATGGTATCCGTACATCTGAACTCTTTTTGAAGAAGGCCATTGAACCTGAGCAAACACACTATGATGCTGATTTCTATGATGAAGTGGTGTTTACATAATAACTACTTTCTGTGCAATAATCATGTCTACAAGCAGATATGGAGTTCGGCGATGAGCACCTGTTTCGCCCCCAGCAATGCTTGTTTTCATATGGGCTGGTGGGAGGAGCAGGTGCTTATAAATGACTGTAGTGAAGCATGGGAGTAAAATGTTGTTTGTTGGTTGCGTTACATCGACAACCTCTTTGTAATTTGGAGGTGGTGATCTCAAACTGCTACACAGTTTATTGAACCAATCAATCAAAATGATTTTATTTTACAGTTCACTGGCAATATAAGTGCTACACAGTTGGAATTTTTAGATCACCAAGTGTTCGTGAAAGGGAAAAAAATTGGAAAACTAAACTGTATGGGAAAAAAGACATTGGGTAAAACAACCTTGCACACACGCAGCTTTCACCCCCAACACCTAAAAACAAGCATCAACTATGTGGAATTGCTGCATAAAGGCAAAGAAAATATGTTGAGTAGGTTTTCAGAACGGGGTTACTATAAAGCTGTTTGGTCCTCCGCTTTGGTGAAGGTAGTCGCTTCATAAGTAAAGAGAAGCAAGGAAAGAAGAATAATAGGACTCGTCTATAAGACTAATAACCATGTATAAGGCACAAGAGAAACAAGTGAGAAGGCACTACAGAAACATTGGCCCCTTATAAAGGATGATCCAATCATGGGCCGACAACCCCCAAATCACCACATATAGCTTTCTGCAGAGCCTATTCCATGAAGGATGCCTTGGTCCTCAATACCCCAGAAGCAAAAAACAAAAAAGTAAAGGGTGGTTGCAGGATACTGATGACTTTTACAAGTGTCACAGTTGCAAAGCATCCACACGTGGGGTCAGCTTAAAGGAATATTTGAAGCCATTTGATAACCAACCCAGAAAGATCAAGGGATTCTACAAATCAGAATTTGTGGTATATGTCTTGGCCTGCAAGTGTGGCCAAAGGTACTTGGGGCGTACCATATTACAGGTTCACTGTAGAATTTTGCAACACTTCAGGGCAGTCAACAGCAGGGATTGGACATATCCAGTAGCTCGACTCATCCATAACTTGCATGTAAATGACCCAGGATTTCTTTCTTATTTTGTGATATATGGAGTAGCAAAACATCTGAGGGGTGGAAACCGTGAGTAATCTGAGACAGTTGGAGAGTAGATACGTAGTTAAGCTAGACACAAATTGTCAGACAAAGAGGAATTGTATATATTTTTGCGAAACAATGCTCAGACAAATAAGTGCATAGAAGTAGCAATTTATCCACATTGGGTCTGAGTTACAGTTTTGGAAAATGCAGGTTTGATTACCTGGCTAGGCTGCACAATAGATAAAGTAGAAAATAGAACAACAGGATGGTAATGAGTAATATATGTATGTTTCTTCATCATGTAACCAATAGGTTGATGTGACAAACTTTGCCCACTGGGGATCAATTGTGCGGTAGCAACTTCACAGAAACCGGAGTATTGGGTTAAATTACATTATTACATTATTACATGATTACATTCATGCCAATACAGGTGACCAACTTAAAAGGAACAAGTTGGAATCCGCATACTTAAAATGAAGCAGTGGCCGTAATTGTGTTTAACAACTTTCCATTTACCTAGTGTACCTGCTTGATAAATTGATTATCCCAATTTTGTTTGTATGGCCAACTAAGTTGCAAATAACGTTTCCTGAGTCTGCGCAGGGTCTTTTTTTGGATGAGCATTAAGAGCAAGTGTGGGGGCAAGTTGGTACTAAATAAACCTATTTTATTTAAGAATGCTGTTTGCGTGCCGTAGTAGATGGTGTTTGGTGTCTTGCCAGTGATGTTTAAAAACACAGTATCGTACTAGATTGTCCGATGTTTAAAGCCTGGGAGTCCCGTGAGGAGGTTTGACCGTATTCAAGCCTTGATTGACCAACCCAGAGAGGACATTTCTCACTTTGTTCTTTAAAACTGTTGTCTCTGAGTTCTCCCAGGTTCCTCGTCCTCTTTTACAAACCTCAGAATATTATGCTGGTTTGTGCTTGTCCTTTGGGAGAACTGATTGTCTACTAGCTGGAATACACGTCTAACCATAAGGTACAAAATGACATGCTGTTATATTTGGATTGTGCTTAATGTGCTGCGTCTTTTCTCCATACAGTTGCTGCTGAGTGGTGGGGCCGACAACAAGTTGTACTCCTACAGATATGCATCAACATCCTCTGATAGGAAAACATGAAGTGCTTTTCAGCACAAAGTCTCAAAATGGTTCCCTGGGAAAATGTAGCTCTTTGGACGACCCAAAGGACTGCCAACTCCCTTCAGCAGTGCTTTTCATAGGTCGACAGAGGAAGACTTTATACAACAAATCTGGCCCTTTCTCAAATGTAATACTTGTTACTAGTGAAATATATGATTTGAAACGCAAAATGTTCTTTATGTATCGAGAGGATGGGTTAATTTATTTTTTAAATAAAAAAAACCAAAAACATTCTATCTATTGTTCCTCTTTGATGGTTGTGCCAAGAATTATGTTATACTTTCAAGGGGAAATTGGCATGGCCATATTTTGGGAATTAATGGCATGAGTGCAGTACGTTTTTGTTTGGTTTCAGTATATTTGTACACACTACCTCTAGAAGTGTATTCTGCAACATAAATCAGATATACTGCCAGAATAGAGTTCCCGAAATTTCTGTTGTCTAAATTTTTAGCAAAACGATCTCCCTCCTTGTGTACAGTTTTATTTTTTATACTTCTCCTTGTCTTTTACTTTCCAGTGTAGCTTGGCAGTTGCAAACCCCGCTTCTCCGGCAGAGAAGTTTAGTGAGTGAATCCACGTTTACGTGTTTTCGTTTACTAGAGTAGCATTGCCCTTGCTCGGGACATTGTTAAGGGAAGGAGATGGGATCTAGTTGTAAAGTAGCCAACTGTGGATCTATGGAGTACAATTTGTAGTTCTAAATTCCCTTTTCTACTAGAACTCCTATATATGATCGCATCTCACCCACGTTGCTGCATTACCTTGCAGTCCAGAAGAGCAGAAGAACAGTGTCTTTATGGTACTGTCAACTGGGTTCTCTTCAGTGAACAGACCCTCCTGCAAGATAAATTGGTCCCATTGTTACCATAATATGGTCTGCATGTATGTTTGACTTTTTTTTATGTATGCTCATTAGATTTTCCAGGGGGAAAAAAGAACATTTGTACTGTGAAACGACTGCAATATGAACATTTGCCCCGTAACCAGACACAAAGGGTGTGTAGTCTTCCCAGAAGACTTCAGAAAACATAAGGTCTATGTTCCTCTGCACCCAATTCTTTACATTCGCTCATAATAAATGTCCATTGAGCCTATTGTGAACTGTAGTCTAGTTTAACTTATAGGTAAAGCCTCCTATTTTGCCAGTACTGACAATTTGAGTGTCAGAATTATATCTTTTTCAGAGTTTTTTGAATTGCCGTTCTCACTTCCTCCCCATGTTCTGCATTGCGCTGGTTGTATGGGTTTTATATGCCCTGTCAAGGATTAAGCTGATCAGTCTGTGCTTTAGTAGTTAACTATCTAGGGTGAATCAAGGTCTCTTCCCATTCCAAGTTCTAGTATTTCTCCCATGTCCCTCCCATCTGGACCTTAGGCATACTATTTCCGGTGCGTTTTGTTTTTTAGCATTTCCTATTTTGGGCCTTCAGTTAGCTCTCCGGTTAGTACTCCTGTTCGGCATGTAGTCTGCAGTTTCTCCTGTAGTACCCACACCATATATGCAGTGTATGCCTAATCTGCAGGTATTTATAGAATTGTTTTTTTTTTTTTAGCTGGCTCACTTCATTCGGCCATACGTTTAGACATACCTATCGCATCCTATTTGACAGCCCAAGCATAGTAACTTATTTAGCCTGTTTCTAACACATACACAGGTTTCATTTGCATGCTTCACTTTCTCGTCTTTGATGGACGTAGCTGCTTATGGGTCCTAATGTAAACGTTTGTGGTATATGGCATTTTATGGGTTACCATTTCCATATCTTGCATGCGAATACTTTGTGTCCCCCACAGCAGCTCTGTCAATTCTAAAGGAAGGATCCTCAATTTATGCAAATGCCTAATTCTTTGCCTCCACTGGCTGGGCCCAGTAGTAGTTATGTAGGGAGGAAGCACAGTTCTTTCTTCTTAAACATTCCTCGGTGTCTTCAATCCCAATGCAATGTCCACCTGTCATTTTAAATACATTTGAGCACTATGTAATATATTCCTATGTGTATAAAAGTTTGAGTTTAGCAATCATTTTTAACAGTGCCACAATATCAGAGGTCATTCCTTTACTGTTTATTTCGCTTCAATGACCTCAGAGCCAAGGTCATTAAACCCACTTTTGTTTACTCTGTAGAATCCCTTCTGTGTCCCAGTCCCCACATTAAAAATTGCGAGGCTTATTTTACACACACACTCAATAGACTTTGTATACAGAAAGAAGTGCTACCCACATCGGGTGTTGTGGATCAAAAATAATCTTTTCGAGGCTTCTGTAGTTAGAGTGCCACTCTTTCAGCATAAAGTGACAGGATTACCTAATATTCAGTTATGCTTTTGGCCCTGCCTGGGTAGGTGTAGAATAGATTCTGCTCAAGTTCAGTATCTTTGCAAGAATATTGGTTTCAATATTTCGGGGTAATATATGGGGAGCCAAGATGGACATCCGACTGCTGATTTTCCCTTTTTATGTATCTGAGTTATGGCAGCCTGGTGGAGGTCATCTGATAATCTTTTTCATAGAACCTCGTTTTTCGTGTCCTAAAACATGCTCAAAATATGCTCTCATACTTTTTTTAAGTCCTCAGTGGAAAAATGCAAGCACTTAATGGCTTCCCCAGAGTGCACCTGGTTCTAGGTATCACTCCTCTTCTCCCCTTTAACCTTACGTTACAAAGTTAACTGATCATGAGATCTGAACCGCAGACTACCAAGCATGAGAAGGAGAATATGAAAATAAAAGTGACTATCAGAGACTGGAGAGGCAATCTATGCAGAATAATTTGAGATTAATTGGATCCTTGATGGAAAAAAAGCCATGTTAGTAGATTTTCTATTTTTTTTTACTGAGGAGTGTCCATCCGTTTTAAGGAGAACATACAGATTTTGATAAAGAGATCTAAAGTAACATTGTAACCTATTACAATAAAAAGGTAGAAACACAACCACGGAGAGTACTTCTAAATGTTGCACATTCTAGAAAAATGGTATGTGTGAAAATATTGGATAGTGATAAAGGATGGCCAGGTTATAATGCATCCATTGTGTTGCCAAAAACTGAGGACCTAGTGGGTAACAGATAAACCTATAGGCTCATTACAAAAATATAACCGAGTAAAGCCACTTGGAAGCATCCCTAAAAACTGATGACCCTATTGTTAAAATTGCCATACAGAATAATGGGAGGGGATATTTAATTGGTATAAGAACTACACATTTTTGCCGTATGAAAAATCTTGTAGAAAACCGCATTTTGAGAACTCGAACCAAAGGAATATCATTGATACTGAAAATAACCTGCAAGCTTTGGTAAGAAGATATTGAGAAAGAACAGTCAATGCATGTTCTGTGGCACAAATTATGTGGTCTAAAATGTTTTTGCTTCATTGTTAATATATGGAACCATAAGTATCAAGATAAAAAGCCGTTGTTGCAGCGTAAAGCGTGCTAAACATTGTATGTTTACTCTCATTTACTCCTCTAACCGTACTGGGCCCTTTACGATTAGACAAGCTGCAGCGCATCCATTTACCACAGAGGCAGTGATCCTGTGAAGAACCTTTCTCTGACAATAGGAGAGGGTGATGGGAATTTGGGTGACCAAACAACACTTTAGCTGTCCAATGAGGACTATAAATTGACAGCCAACTCACAAATTACAAATCCAATATAGGTACACCACTCTTAAGACCATGCTGTAGAAATAAAGGACAGCAACAGGAAGACCCAACCTCCTAAAGAAGTTAAGTTGAGTTAAAATTATGCAAACCAAAAGCTCTACAACAGCAACACAAAACAAAAGAAGTAACACTTGATGTTCTGCCAGAGCTTGCTGGTTCTCCCTGCAACACATTTAAATCATTAGAAAACAGTACAGTTTATATGGAAGAACCAACCAGACTCAATAATAGCCTCAGACAGAGATTTGATAAATTTGGTTATTGTATTAGAGTTTCGAAGTTAATGGCAAAAAGCAATCTTTTAAGTATGACAGTTAAGAATATCACAGCTTGCATTAGCATGCAAATCGTTTAGACTAGGCTTAGGGGATGTTATTCTTCCCAAATTATAAACAGTTAGAGTCCCACTACCATTAATGGCAGAAAGATAGTTGGTCGTCTAACAGCGCAAATCCTATGAAGAATGGGAAAAGATTTAAATTTAGAGTCCATTAGCGGAAATGGTTCGGCAAAGAAGGTGCAGTCCATCAGTTACCAATTCTAGCAACTTGTCTTATTTGGACAAAGCAGTCCAAATACGAGACAGTTCCAAAAAATCGATCTGCATAGTAGCCTGGTCCCAAGAAAGAAACAATCAGAATGACGTTCGGTCAAGAACCAAAAATCAGTAGCATTGGGATTTCTTCTTTTATAATGTTTTTAAGATAATCCCAGTGAGGTGGCATCACACCACCATCGAAAGACTATCACATGTCCATATCATCCTACTAGCACCTTGGACATGTGCAACTTTGAGAAGGTTTGCACCCTACTGTCGTGTATTTCTATAGGTTCTGAATCGATCCCCCTATTCCTGACCCTATTCTGGTTAAACTTACTAGCTAGTTAACTAACAGTCAGCCCATGAGGCAAGAAAACCCCCATGATGCAGATACCGTTATCTGACGCAGTCACACTACGGCACAGGAACGTGTTATCTGATTAGGTCATAACGCTTGAGATCTAATTAGACAAGCGACATTCCTCCAGCCCCTGATAAGGCATACGACGTTCTCATAACAAATCAAACCTATGACAACCTGGATAATCCGTGCGGCCATTGTTTTGATTTCACAGAGAACTTTAGTAAAGAATGTGCTAACGAGCAAGTCGTATGACATCTTTATTGACGTACCTATGTCCATCCTTACGTCAATCCCGGCACCTTTAAGGTATAAATATTGCCGACCTTGCCCTATGCAAACACACGCGTGGTGACAAGACGGAGCAGCCATACTTGCCAAAGCCGAGAGCAGAAGCAGACCCCGCAGGCAGCAGCCCCGCCTTCCTGACGCGCTGAGAGACGCGCTGCTATCTCAAGCCGAGAGACCCAGCACCGGCGCTTCTGGGCAGCCCTCGCAGGCAGCCTGGAATATCGAGAGCAGAGAAAGAGATACCATTCCTCATTCATCCTAAATTCCAGGTACAGAACTGAATAACCCCTCCTAGAGAATTCTTTAGTTATCCACTTGGCAAAAACAAACTTAACTTAAACTGTAACTTTCTATTCCCGCCCACGTATTAGACTTAGGTCAGGTACACGGGGTAGGCGTATTTAGAAACACCAGTTGAGTACGTTTAGTCAAATGTATATGTGTATGTAAATATATTTTAATCATTTTAAACATCATATGGCTCAGAAACCATATCAATGTTTTTACAGTATTATTTTATACTATTGCTTCTAATGTATGCACTTTACTTAACTATAAGTATTGCAATAATATCGATCCATTTCTCTTGTACGAGAAAAGAGACTGATCAATAAATAACATCTTTTATTGAACACGCCCGTCTCCTCCTTTTCTCTACACTCTGATGAGACTAAGAATGCACGTACTGACTGAGTAAAATAATTGCCTTGTGCTCACACGACTCTTGAGATTGACTCTTGATTAGGGGAGAGCAAAGTTGTCATGTTCTATGGTTGTCAGAAACTAAATCCCTTCTTGTCTAATCAGGGGAGTTAATCCTTCCTTGAACATTCGAGAAAGTTTCTAGCGAACTCTGAGCTTAGCTGGCAAACCCAAAAATTAAGTCTAGTATCGACAGTAGTAGACCTAGTTAACGTCTGGCCTAGGCCTTTACTGCTGTAGGTACTATTCCAATGCGCAGAGCCTATTGGGAAAATAGGAGCTACACTACATGGCGCCCAACGCGTTTGGAAAGGGCGATAAAACTAACGTAAGACATTTAGAGTAACTCAGTCGTGCTTTCTCACTCAGACCCCTTTTCCCAAATACTCCAAAGACGTCTGGAGTGGGTGAAAGGTTATAATATCCTCCAAAACCTCGCAGGAGGGAACTCCTATGTATGGTTCTTGGTCTAAGTCAACGTTGAAGGATAAACAGTGTTCCAAAATATTGTGCATCTAATCTCTGTTTCCATAAAGAAACCTGATCTGCAAATAAACATAATACCATCCTGTCAGCAAAATGGACAGCGATGAAGAACGAGAGGTTACTAGATTAGCTACTGAAATAGCAGATGCTGATGCTACCATGCAAGCAGCAGACGCGGATATAATACTCATTCCGGTCGCCAAAAGAAGATCTATAACCTTAAAACTTATAGAAAATGGACTGACACCTAGAGGTGGCACAGTCATATTCGTAATCGAGGCACACGAATATCGGCAGACAGAGGTATACTATACATGGATACATTTTCCAGCAGCTAATACTATAACAAAGTACTTCCACTATTACAAAGTAGAGGAACCTCCTAATGAGTACACTCCTTTCGAGGAGGTGGAAGTACCACTCAAATTCCAAGAGCATTTGCTCTTATTTGATGGCGCCCTAAAACATAATAATCACATTACAAGGCTCGGTCCTTTAGGAAGACCAGGAGCAACGTGGCCGGTCTTAGCCGGATACACACCATATCCAGACATCGAAAGAATGCCTGCAGCAGAGCTGCTAATACAGCTAAAACAACTACTAAAAATTCACAGACAATTAGTTCAGTATGTAATGCGGACTTCAACAATACAGCCAGCGATTAAACTTCCACAGCTGACCCCTCACCAGGGGAACACAAATAAAATTACACCACAGAACATCCAATCCTGCCTAGGTAAAGTTCCAGCTAAACGGGAACAAATACCATTCTGGTTGGCACAGAAAATTACCCAAATAGAGGCGGTGTTTCCTGACACCACCCCATTAGAAAAACACAGGATTCTGACTATATGTCTCCCAATGGGAATCGCACCACACATTGAGGACTGTGACACTTGGGGTACAGTCTTTGCTTCAATCTACACAAAAACGCACGGTGTTCCATCCATTTCGGTAATACCAGATGTGCTAAAACAAATTCAAGATGAATACGGTCCAGAACCTGCTTTAACTCTTGGTATGAAATTACTAAAAGACTTCAAGCAGGTATCGGCTATATTACTAGCCAACATAAAGGGTGAAGCAGCAAACGTGGCGATCCGCCAGAGGTTAAAAGAGACAGATATAGCTGACCAACCAGCTGAAATTGCCAGAATCATAGAAAAATCCTATGAAGAACTAGGCAGAGATAGTCTAGGTGGAATACCAGTAAAACGCAACTGACTACAAGTCCAGAAAAAATATTTTTTAATAATAATAATTCACCAAAAAAGAACTGGGATGGAAACAAACAATCCAATCCTAAAGAAAAGAAATTCCAGTCCAGAGGAAGGTCTCCTAGGCGAAGAGAGAAATCTCCAAACCCGAGACAAAGGTCACCTCAGAGTGAACCCTCTGGGAATAGATATAACCTTAGAAATAGGGATAATATTAAAAAACCTGATAGATATCAAGACATTGATACACGTCCCTCTCAATCTTTTCAGAATTCCTCGCAGAAATCGGAAAGAAGAGGACGATCAGAAGAGCACGCCAAGTCCAAAGACAAGGAACCTGCTCAACTGAAAAAGAAATCACAATTTCCAAAAAAGAAGGTAGCCAGTATCAAGGTAGTTAACAATGCCGAGAATACTGAGGACACAACTGAAAAACGGAGAGTGGGCTCAGACAATGCTAGACAGCGCAGCAGAGGTGAGCATAGCTCGCAAAGTCCTTATGAATCATCTGGAGACAGTGGACACGAATGAATACCTTCAAGTGGAAACTGCAGATACCAGAGTTAGCAAGCCCCACAAAATATACGAGATAACATTACGTATAGAGGGAGATAAGACTAGGAAAATTAGGGGACTATTTTGGGATAACCTCTCCAAAGGCTATGACATCCTTCTAGCTGAAAAAGACTGGCCACCAGAGTTTGTCAGGGAGTGCCCTCATGGCGAAGAAGTAATTATGCCTGCCTTCTCGAATCAAATACCGATTCATAAAAAATACACACTTGCTAGAAAGTGGGCAGTGGCCTTAGCACCTGCTTTATACAAAAATCATGTAGGATGGGATGAGGATTCTCCTCCTCACAAAATCCAGTTAAAATCACAACCAACTGCACAAAGGCAGTACCCAATTAAGCAAGAAGCTAAAAAACAAGTAAATGAAATACTAGATCAGCTAGAATACCAGGGGGTGATTGAAACTTGCACCTCACAAATGAACAATCCTTTGTTTCCGGTCTCCAAACCAGACAATTCATACCGTCTAGTTTTGGATTACCGACACCTTAACACATGTTGCAAAACTTTTGCAGTGCAAAACTCACACAGTGCTGCACTAATGAATAACATAGTGCGCAAAAAATACAAAACTACCTTGGACATCTCCAACGGATTCTTTTGTCAAAACATAGCACCAGAGAGCAGATATTTAACAGCTTTCTCAGTAAATGGCACTCAAAAACAATTCTGTCGGTTAGCCCAGGGGTACAAGAACAGCCCGGGGGTATTCTCAGCGAGAGTAACAGAATTACTACAACAATATGATGATGAAGCATTATCTTATGTCGATGACATTTACTTAACAGATGATGACTTGGAGACTCACTTGAAAAGAGTGAACACCATAATACTTGGGTTCGCTGCAGAGGGTTACAAATTCAACTTCAAAAAGTCCAGAATTGCCCATCTGACGGTCCTATTCTTAGGATATGAGTTATCAAGTGAAGGCAAAAGCCTGGCAGACAATTTCCTAGAGAAATGTGCCGTAATCCAAGCTCCTAAAACACTAAAAAACCTACAGTCAATTCTAGGCTTCCTAAATTTCGGAAGAACTTACATTGCAAATTACGCAGAAAGGGTCAAACCCCTTTACGATCTAATTAAACCAGACTTTAAAAGATCCAGTTGGACTCAAACACACACAGAAATTTTGAGATCCTTACAAACAGACATGCTAATTAAAACAAAATTAGAAACCCGTGATAATACACGCAACCTTGTGATCCGAGTCATCCCAGGGAGATGCGGATTCACATACCTGACCTCTAATGAGGGAGAAAAGGTACCAATTGCATTCAGATCACACTTGTACACAAAAGCTGAACAGAGATTCAGCAACAAAGGAAAAATTGTTCAAGCAGTTCAAACCGCAATAGCTAGAGAAAAAGACATAGCTGACGGTAGACATATCACAGTCAGAACAGCTGAATCAGCCTTTGAAGCATTAACAACACCGTGTAATTTACCAACAACAACATTGGATCCAGAATGGTTACAATGGGTAAATTCAATCACAACGGACAAAGTATACTACTTCTTTGATCCAGAACTAGAAGAATTAAAAAATCTAAAATATGAAAAAACGTATCCTCTGCCAATCGACATTCTGCCTCTACGACATTACGCCTGTGTAATCTATACAGAAGGACATGCTCAACCCTCCGTTTGGGGAGAACATGCATACAATCCCACATGTGAGATCACAAAAGAAGTGTGGCGCGGAGGTAAACTAAGACCTCTATTAACAAAATCACACTCAGTAGAAACAAATTCAGAAATGCAAACTGAAATAATAGCTTTGAAAATGGCGCTAGATAATGCGGATCGCGAATTCCCGACACTTATAGTGTCAGATTCATATTTCTGCGTCAAAGCATATAACAAGGATTTGCAGACATGGATTCAGAACGGTTACAAAGATGACACAGGTGCACCAATAAAGCAGAGACTTCTCTGGGAACAAGTAGCTCTTTTGAAGAAAGAACTACCAAAGACTCACGTGACTCACTCACTGAGTCATCAACGTGATGGCGTTCACGTTGTGGGGAATTCATTGGCTGAGGCAGCGGCAGCCACTAAATCGGCTCCCGTAGATCGAAAAAAGCATACATTAAAATACATTGACAGTGAAACATTGCTGGCGGTGAAAACGTCATCGAAAGGCGACTGCTCAGCGTTACCGATCAACTATCCACTCAATTATACATACATAATCGATGCAAACTCCGTCCCTTTTGCTCGAATCCCTGGAGTGGGGGATAGAGTGATTCCAAACAAGGACAGGAGATACTTGTTAATCGCAGACGCACATATGGGCGAGGGTCACAGACACCTTAAATTAAAAGATTCTCTGGAAGATTTACAATCACGGTACTGGTGGCCAGGCATGAGCCTCCATCTTACCATCTTTGTAAAAAACTGCCCAAACTGCAACAGAGATCGCAGTGGGGAGAGAAGCAGTTTAATACCTCGTCGTATCAAGGCAGATAATATTACCAGCAAAAAGAATGGCTTGCGATTAACATATACAGGCTAGTTCCCACTTATAATGTAGATCCACAGCACTCGGCTGACGTCCGGACTATTATACAAGATTTGCGAGTCTAAATGGCATATACGCTAAGAGCATGCTACGTTCGACCATTTTTTTTCTTTTTCTCAGGCAATCCAGCCTGGGGGGGGAAAGAATGGCCAAATGAGCACAGCCCAGCGGGAATCTTCTCACTTCCTTCCTGAGGGTATGGGATGGTGTAAAGAAAAAACCAAGGCAGAAAGCAATCTATAATAGAAAGGATATTAGGTTCGGGAGCTGGGTGGGTCAAACATCTAATAAGTGTCCAACGTAGTCTAAATAACTTGCCAAGAAATTCTCTGAAGGGATTCAGTCCGTACGAATTATTATTCGGAACTAGGATGTTGATCTCTGACCTTGATAGTCAGACTTCAGTGGTAACAGAAAAAAGCTTTGATGTCAAAGACCGCTTGGCTATTTTGCAGGACTTAAACAAAACAAGAAAAGACCTGAGCAACATACAGTTGAAACAACAGCCAACAACCACTGAAGAATCACCACCTGTCCCAGCAAGACCTGTCTGGATTCCAAAAGTCGGGGATCTAGTCAGGGAGAAGATCGCGGTAAAGAAGGAATTTGGGCCTTCTTACAGAAAAGCAGTTCCTGTCTTGTCTGTCAACGGGACAAGATCAGTTGTACTACCGCCACTTGCTGGAAAAAAGGAGAACCGAGTTGTATCCATCGACCTGGTAAAACCACAACATGTGGCCTATAACAAACAGTAGGCCAAGTGGACTCCCAATAAGTAGCAGAACACCAAGGTTTGCTACCAGTACAGAGGTCCTAACAAAGAGGCTCATCACATTCGAAACGCCTACAGAAGAACAACAAGGACTATGCAACAATGCAATAGAACTTAGACCTCTGAAAACCCAAATAAAGACATTTAGCAGAGACACACCAATCTATACTGAAGTACCAAGTGAAAATGCAAAAAACAAAAATCCTGAACCAATTGGAACAATTGACAGAACTGCATCCGGTTACTTCATCAACTTCGATGATTCCTCTGAAGGCTTCAGCGAACAAAAGACACAGCCATCATCAAAATCCTTTAAAGACAAAGCGAAGGAACTTTTGAAACAACTAAAAGAAACATATCTGATTTCTCCATGGATTGAATTTTGGGTGGGTTTTGGTGCATTTATCCTCATACTTTGGCTCATCATGGTATTTACTTTGGGACGCTTCATTGAGGGAAAATATGCTAAAATGGACACAGCAAGTCAGAACATCAACTTGGTCCTCAAACCACACACATCGTCACACGTCGAGAAACGAGAACTTTCTTCAGAACTTTCTTCAGTCAACTTCACAGCAATTCCAATACCTGGTGGGGTAGCCTGGGACAACACTGACTATGAAATCTATGGTCCGGTCGAGATCCTGAAATATCCACACCAAATTAAGATCTCTTTGAGTGACTTTGCAAAACCAAACTCATTTGCTGATGATTGGGACTTTGAAAGTATAAACAATATGATGTCTGACTTAGTAATGTCTGCTAAATTTACAAAACATGATTATTTGCAAGGTTCTACAAATTATGATAGTATGTATTGCTATAACCACTATGGTAACCATTTCTTGCATAAATCTGCACAACCTAGAAATGTTTTAAATTTTAATCAATGGGAACATTGTGCTACACCTCCAAAAGGGAGCTCTAGAACCGTTTATGACAAATATTCATACTTTCAAGGTTTTAACACTAGTAATGCTGAAACATTTTATTATAAATTGTCAAACAAGACAGGGACCAAAACCATGATAACCAACACAAAATTGATTTATTCTGATTCATTCTTTGAAAAAATGAATACTTTTGGATTCGATTATTGGGACAAAAATGTTGATTTGAAAAGTGTTTGGGGCACAAAAGAATGGCAAGTACAGGGTTTAGAAGCTTTGTTTAGAGCCTGCATGATCCCAGAACAAATGATATTTTTAAATGACACTGTTCAACAAACCACCTGTCTTGGCTTAGCCAAAATCAAAGATTTAAATAACCCGTCTATTCCAAAGCCAACAATGTTTAGCAATAACTCTGATACAGATGAAGAAATAGACGTAAACCATATACTTAACCAAAACAGAACACATCCTGATTGGAAACAATGGTTGATCTGGCCCACAGATACAAATCACTGTCAAGATAGATTCCTGAATAAAACACAGGGTTTCAAAATGACCAGGCCAGACCCTAGATATCCCCAAAGACATCACCCAGGGATAATAACAACCTACAGTGTGGGCAAATTATGCCTTCAATGGCTACAGTCTTCCACACTGCCTGAAATTAAGCAACACCTAACTTTACTTACTGATGGTGCTGACTTGCGTGATTTCATAATGGGACCACGCAAACAGCGTCAAAAGCGTTTCATAGCAGCCTCTGTATATGCAGCATATAATGAGGCCTGGAAGGTTACTCAAATTGAGACAGCAGAAAGAATACGGGAAATTGACCGTATTAATTTGGAAAAATCACTTTCTGTAGTGGACAATGGGTTAATGACTCTGTCCTCCAGAATTTTTTCATTGGACAGCATTGTGTCTTCAGCAATCGATATATTATCGCAAGACTTACTGTTATTACAACATGGTCAGTCACAATTGCGTTCCATTGTACAGCTTGGCTGGACGTTACAAAATCTGCGTTCAGGCTATGTGCCTTGGCGTTTAATCAACACTACGTCACTATTCCAAATCTTTAACCTTACTGATAGACAAATCGGTATGGCGCAGAAGGGTGCTGATTATACAATCTTGAGCATTGAAAAACTAGAAAGATTACCGTTGACAATGTCAGAACGACCTGTCAGTGAATGGATAATCCACGGAATCATAAATATTCCAATCTCAACCTTCAGGTTTCAATACTGCCAAAAATATATACAGGCTGGCATGTACGAGAAATTGGGAAAGGGGTACCTTAAAACAACTTGGAACCTGCCCTATTCACATGCATGTGTCAGTAACAAAGGACAGAAAGTGTTTCTTAGTGGCAACAATTGTGCTATGTCACTAAGCGGCACGCTTCTGTGTAACGGTATTAGTTTGCACGGAGCCTGTGAAGGGAATTCATACAACCTTTCATGTCACCAGCAAGGCGCACCTGCAACTGAAATAGAACCATTCTTTCAAAGACTCTATAATGGGAGTTACATTCTTATTGTAGACCGCAGATGCTGTAGTCTTATGCCCGGGACTCCTTATCTCGTCACTACGACGGCGAAGGTCAAGTGCTGTGGACGTTCTTTGTTCCCCAGCTCCTTTCCAGACAGGGAGGCGAGGGCATGGCCCAGTTTGAAAATTACTTCTATTCGAATAGACACTTTAAGCAGAATGAAAACAGTGCTTCTTCAGACGCCTACAAGGCTCACGTCATCAAAAGAAACGTATGATCTACAAGTCGCAAGGACGACTGCAGAGATACATACATTATTATCAACCAATTCCCCCGTACATTTCGCGGAAATCCTGAGCGAAATCTTAAATATTTCTGATACCACTGGAGTCTCAAAGGTATTTAAGACAGTATTTTCGATGGCATTAACACCATTCAAAGCCATACTGGGTATTTTTCCAGATTTCGTCCATTCGATTTTTGGCGGACTTCCCCTAATACTAGGACTAATTGCAGGAATCCTATTCCTAGTCCTTATTTTTCGATATGGCAACCCATGTCACAGATCAAACTCTCGCGACAATGGAAGATACGATCCTAGCCATTGGATACCGGGACCGGATATCAAAAATCCTGGGACTCTCCCGGCTTAGAGACCTGAACATGACTTGGTTTCTATCATTTCGACCAATGTGGCAAAGGTGTGTTTTACCTGTACTAAGGTGTCTGCTATGCGGAGAAGAATGCGTGTTAGACACCTGTCTGACGCTACAATCGGATGCGCCGGTGGATGCAGATACACTGTTGGTTCCTACCAAGGTTCACGCTTTGTGCTGCCCTCAAAGGCTGCCAATTCTGATGACGGCATTCCTGGAATCTTCACCACTGCGATTGAAGAGTAGTGAAGTACGAGATGAAAGCAGCATCGAACAGGTACGACCTTCTGTCAGCAATGCAAATCAGAATGTCAATGCAGACAATCATGCGCATGAATGCATGGTTACCCCTATTTCCGACTTAGTGGAACTTTCCCATGAAGCTGTTGACAGTTTTTTCGAAAGCCTGAATGATATGATGTTCTCTCCGGAACAGAAATAGAGACTTTTGAGTAAACTCGCACACGGCGTTCCCTGAATTCGGCCTTCAACTTTAAAAATAAAGTCACATGAACAATTACAATCCAGTTCACGGACAGCAACTTTTTTCAGCAAGCCTTTAAAATATTTTTCTATATATTTTTTCCCCGGGACACTGATCTTCTGCTTAAAGTAAGAAACTATTCCTAGAGAACTAAGATTTCTATTTTTTTAGATACTTTATAGACTTTATATAGACTTTAGCTGCCCGCTGGTATGTTCACGATATATTTTATGTGATGAAATGGTTTCGACTTTTTTTCTGTATAGCCATATTAAGAGCCATTTCATGTGTATTTCTCATATACCAACAAGCAATAATGCATAACAATGCGTGTTTACTTTTGCATTTAATTCATAGCTTAAGTGCATACAATATATATGACTGCAATTTTTCAGTATATTTGAAAATTTCAAAATGCATTTATGTATTTTGGGGTGGTAAGGTATACACTATACTCTATAGTATGTTGTACTATGTTATACTATGCATAGATTAGTAGATATGACCATAGTTAGCGTGGAGTGGGTGTCGTGTATTTCTATAGGTTCTGAATCGATCCCCCTATTCCTGACCCTATTCTGGTTAAACTTACTAGCTAGTTAACTAACAGTCAGCCCATGAGGCAAGAAAACCCCCATGATGCAGATACCGTTCTCTGACGCAGTCACACTACGGCACAGGAACGTGTTATCTGATTAGGTCATAACGCTTGAGATCTAATTAGACAAGCGACATTCTTCCAGCCCCTGATAAGGCATACGACGTTCTCATAACAAATCAAACCTATGACAACCTGGATAATCCGTGCGGCCATTGTTTTGATTTCACAGAGAACTTTAGTAAAGAATGTGCTAACGAGCAAGTCGTATGAAATCTTTATTGACGTACCTATGTCAATCCTTACGTCAATCCCGGCACCTTTAAGGTATAAATATTGCCGACCTTGCCCTATGCAAACACACGCGTGGTGACAAGACGGAGCAGCCATACTTGCCGAAGCCGAGAGCAGAAGCAGACCCCGCAGGCAGCAGCCCCGCCTTCCTGACGCGCTGAGAGACGCGCTGCTATCTCAAGCCGAGAGACCCAGCACCGGCGCTTCTGGGCAGCCCTCGCAGGCAGCCTGGAATATCGAGAGCAGAGAAAGAGATACCATTCCTCATTCATCCTAAATTCCAGGTACAGAACTGAATAACCCCTCCTAGAGAATTCTTTAGTTATCCACTTGGCAAAAACAAACTTAACTTAAACTGTAACTTTCTATTCCCGCCCACGTATTAGACTTAGGTCAGGTACACGGGGTAGGCGTATTTAGAAACACCAGTTGAGTATGTTTAGTCAAATGTATATGTGTATGTAAATATATTTTAATCATTTTAAACATCATATGGCTCAGAAACCATATCAATGTTTTTACAGTATTATTTTATACTATTGCTTCTAATGTATGCACTTTACTTAACTATAAGTATTGCAATAATATCGATCCATTTCTCTTGTACGAGAAAAGAGACTGATCAATAAATAACATCTTTTATTGAACACGCCCGTCTCCTCCTTTTCTCTACACTCTGATGAGACTAAGAATGCACGTACTGACTGAGTAAAATAATTGCCTTGTGCTCACACGACTCTTGAGATTGACTCTTGATTAGGGGAGAGCAAAGTTGTCATGTTCTATGGTTGTCAGAAACTAAATCCCTTCTTGTCTAATCAGGGGAGTTAATCCTTCCTTGAACATTCGAGAAAGTTTCTAGCGAACTCTGAGCTTAGCTGGCAAACCCAAAAATTAAGTCTAGTATCGACAGTAGTAGACCTAGTTAACGTCTGGCCTAGGCCTTTACTGCTGTAGGTACTATTCCAATGCGCAGAGCCTATTGGGAAAATAGGAGCTACACTACACTACTCTGAGGCTTATATCAACTGGTGTGCTACTGTTATTACAAATGTCTGGAGCCATACACAGACAGAGAATATCAGTTCCCACAGAGTGGAATTAAGAAAGCGAGGTTCAGTGATACGATAGAAACAATACTACATGCATTCCCAAGTTTAAAAATATGTGAAATTACACTGTAAATGTTAATTGTTTGTTTTACTTCGGTAGGTGCTGATTGAGTGCCTATGAATTCCAATATATACGGTCACTCTTGGTGTCACCCACATTCGGAATTCTGAGTAATGTATTATTTTTTTGCTTAGGGAAATCCTGGGATGTGGTGAAAATGACACATACCTCTCCCTCACAATTGTCCTCCGTTACACATCAGCAGGTACCTGCCAAACATACTGGGCATGTGGAGTCTAGTATAGAAAGCGCCAGAATCTTCATGTCGCTTCCCAATTTTAGTGTAAAACTCAAATGAAATTTATCTCACTATGTAAGATCCGAAACCGGTGTTTTTTTATTCTACAAGGAACAAGTCGAAGCTATAAAACATAATGTGGCTGCTCGTGACGTACCCGCTCCTGTGTGGGGGCACTATGTCGTTCTCGGTTGAACTCCACAGTGCGCATTATAGCTAATTGTATAACCGTGGCACCTATACTGCAGTTTAATATTCCTATAGATTGCAACTCCAGAATGGACACCACAAAGCATATAGTATGCCTACTGCTGTTCATGGGTGGACAGCTCAGCGGACATTATAAGACTGATAGTATAAATGTTTTGCTTCTGCCACTCCTGGGAAGGCCTGTGAGAGCATCAAATAACACAGAAGTACAACTCCCATTTCTATTTTTTGATCGTATGCCGCTCGTGGGTCGACTCTTCAGAGCATATACTCTGGTAGACTGCACCCCTGAAGGGTGGCATCATTCAGCTGTGGGCAGTTTCCCTTAGTTCTTTAGTCAATGTGGCTAAACTATTATTTAGACAAATGGAAAAATGGTATATATTCACCTGCATGGCAAAGACTAGTCCCACACGTTTTACCTACATCTATGCTTATGCATAGCTACAAATATGGTGCCACATGGTATGAGTAATCTTTACCAATCACTGTATGATATCAAAATACTCCCCACATAGTCCAAACTACACTCCTACTGTCTATCCCTACATTAGCATCTAAGGCGTAAAAATGTCTATCAAACAACGCCCTGTATGTGGGTGCCCCTGAGACGTCCATGCGAAAGCTACAGGTGGTCCAGAACTGCGCAGCCCGCGCCCTGCTACAGATTCCAAGGACACAGTCTGCTAAACCCGCACTGAGCAGCCTACACTGGCTCCCAGTGAGACAGAGAGTGGCTTTCAAGGCACTATGTATTGCCCACCGAGCTTTCTGGAAGTCAGGTCCAGCGATCATTAACAAACTGGTCACTCAATACCACCCTAATAGACCCCTTCGGTCCACGGAGGCCTTTCTGGCCGTAGTCCCAAGAGTACGGAGAGCCAGGACCGGAGGAAGGATGTTTTCCTTAAAGACCGCTAAAATGTGGAACTCACTCCCACTACAAATCCGGTCCAACCCTAACCTACTCTCATTCCGCAAACAATTGAAAACCTTTCTGTTTGCCAGGCCCACTTAAATCTCAGTCTCCGCCACCCTCAGCTCGGCTATCCATGCTCCAGCGCTTGGACGCCCATTTGGGCAGCAATCGCGCTTTACAAATCACAATACAATACAATACAATAAAGGCTCACAAGACAATCTAGGGTTAAAGGAGAAAACATGCGCAGATGATGGGTGTACCTGTGCTGATAATCTAATGAAAAGAGGTTCTAGCAGCGAATATGGAAATAATATGGTTAACAATCCCGTCTGAGCTAAGAATTTCAGTACTGGGGATGAAACCAACAATCTGGGAAAGAGGTCCGGGAAAGAGAATGAGCCATGTACTCTCCGTTATTAGGCGTCGCAAGAATGTCGACAGCCAGAATGCGGGGAAAAAAACATGGCTCCAACATAAGGTGTATAATAAAATCTGGCACATAATGGCAAGTGAACGTCTATCTAGAAAGGTACTTAATAGAGGACTTTGTGTTTGGCAATCAGTCTTGGACTACATGGATAAAGACAGGAGGGAGATAAAGTGACGCCCAGGCCGGGGCATTACATTTATTCGCTTGAAAGCAAGCAAAGACAGGGTTTGTTGCGGAAATAAATAAAGGTAGCAAATGAAAACAAGCATTTGCAATGCAATAGGTCTCGCATTTACGCTGGTTTAAGCTATTGCCATTGTAAATGACAATGCCTTTTATTTGTGCTTTGGTTTTTAAACCAAAAATAAAAGGCTTTGTCATTTACAATGCCAATAGCTTAAACTCGTGCAAATGTGAGACCTATTGCATTGCAAATGCTTGTTGCTGATGGTGCAGCGCTTCTGTCCAGAGGCATTGCCAGAGCACGGAGTTCCTAAAGCATTACTTCCTAGATCATCTTGTATGGTGTCTCTGCGATCTTCTTGTAAATAACTCTCCGGCCAGTTGCAGCCGATGCACTCATTCAGGACGTCGGCGTAGATGAAACGCTGCCCTTTACCACTGGTTGTTTATAGTTACGAGTAGACGTTTGGCAGCGGAGAGGCATGCAACTTATTGTGGTAGGTTATTAAATGTGTAATATTGTATGAGCTCTCTTCAAGGCATTGACACAAACAGTATTCTGATGCTGACATCACTTCCCGTCCTGGATGGGAGACAGTCATTTATGGGTCCGGGGACAGGTGATTGAGAGGCGGTCAGCGCAGGTGACTGAGTAGCGGGGCAGTGGAGGTAGAGGAGGGGGTGGGAGGGATGCAAATGGTTGAGAAAGTCAGAGGCAAAGTGCAGGAAAGGTATAGAGTCACCGAGTGGAGAGTTATAGAGGCCCTGGGTGGAGAGGTACAGAGGTGCTGGCTGGAGAGGTACAGGCGCTGGCTGGAGAGGTACAGGCGCTGGCTGGAGAGGTACAGGCGCTGGCTGGAGAGGTACAGGCGCTGGCTGGAGAGGTACAGAGGCGCTGGGTGGAGAGGTACAGAGGTGCTGGCTGGAGAGGTACAGGCGCTGGCTGGAGAGGTACAGGCGCTGGCTGGAGAGGTACAGGCGCTGGCTGGAGAGGTACAGGCGCTGGCTGGAGAGGTACAGAGGCGCTGGGTGGAGAGGTACAGAGGTGCTGGGTGGAGAGGTACAGAGGCGCTGGGTGGAGAGGTACAGAGGCGCTGGCTGGAGAGGTACAGGCGCTGGCTGGAGAGGTACAGAGGTGCTGGCTGGAGAGGTACAGGCGCTGGCTGGAGAGGTACAGGCGCTGGCTGGAGAGGTACAGGCGCAGGCTGGAGAGGTACAGAGGTGCTGGCTGGAGAGGTACAGGCGCAGGCTGGAGAGGTACAGAGGTGCTGGCTGGAGAGGTACAGGTGCTTGGTGGAGAGGTACAGAGGCGCTGGGTGGAGAGGGACAGAGGAGCTGGGTGGAGAGGTACAGAGGCGCTGGCTGGAGAGGTACAGAGGCGCTGGCTGGAGAGGTACAGGCGCTGGCTGGAGAGGTACAGGCGCTGGCTGGAGAGGTACAGGTGCTTGGTGGAGAGGTACAGAGGCGCTGGGTGGAGAGGAACAGAGGAGCTGGGTGGAGAGGTACAGAGGCGCTGGGTGGAGAGGTACAGAGGTGCTGGGTGGAGAGGTACAGAGGCGCTGGGTGGAGAGGTACAGAGGCGCTGGGTGGAGAGGTACAGAGGAGCTGGGTGGAGAGGTACAGAGGAGCTGGGTGGAGAGGTACAGAGGCGCTGGGTGGAGAGGTACAGAGGCGCTGGGTGGAGAGGGACAGAGGAGCTGGGTGGAGAGGTACAGAGGTGCTGGCTGGAGAGGTACAGGCGCTGGGTGGAGAGGTACAGAGGCGCTGGGTGGAGAGGTACAGAGGCGCTGGGTGGAGAGGTACAGAGGCGCTGGGTGGGGAGGTACAGAGGCGCTGGGTGGAGAGGTACAGAGGCGCTGGGTGGAGCGGTACAGAGGCGCTGGGTGGAGCGGTACAGAGGCGCTGGGTGGAGAGGTACAGAGGCGCTGGGTGGAGAGGTACAGAGGCGCTGGGTGGAGAGGTACAGAGGCGATGGGTGGAGAGGGACAGGAGCTGGGTGGAGAGGTACAGAGGTGCTGGGTGGAGAGGTACAGGCGCTGGGTGGAGAGGTACAGAGGCGCTGGGTGGAGAGGTACAGAGGAGCTGGGTGGAGAGGTACAGGCGCTGGGTGGAGAGCTACAGTGTACTGGGTGGAGAGCTACAGTGTAATGGGTGGAAAGGTACAGAGGTGCTGGCTGGAAAGGTACAGAGGTGCTGGCTGGAGAGGTGCAGGCGCTGGGTGGAGAGCGCTGGGTGGAGAGGTACAGGCGCTGGGTGGAGAGGTTGGTGACTGACGGAAGAAAACGTGGGAAGGGTGTCCATGTGTCCACATAGAGCCACTTCCAGGCTTGCATGCATAAAGATCCACAGTAGCGGTTTGACGGGTGCTTCGGCCCCCTGCCTGGATGGGAGTGACTCTTTTAAGGGTCTGGCCAGCACATGTGAGTGAGTAGCAGGAAATCATGAGTTGGTGACTATTACTGATGTCCTGAGAGAGGGGTCCTTCCTTCCACCGTGTGACCTCCAGTGCATTAAGTGGGATGGAAAAAATGGGGGGGTCCCTCAAAGGGCGTGGCTGACATAATTAGGAATGTGGCTTAAAACACATAAGCTAAAAATATGTGCTTAGTATAGTGCGCCACCCGAGTGCTGCTTCTGCCACTGCATCCAGATATATATAATACAACAGGTAACATTCACCTACAACAAGTCAGGACTATTGGCTTTGTCAATGGTTCTTCGTTCCATAAGATAAATAAGCAACAACTATGGCTTTGTTTTCTAAAATATTAAAAATGCTTCAGTTCTGAAATGACGAGGCTGCGAAAGAACTGTAAAGAGCCTCTTTGAAGCCTCAGAGGGCTCCTGTCAGTCCCCTCTGCCCTCAAGATGAGGTCGTTTTCTTAGCACATGTGACTTCCGGCCTCTGCCCTCAGTGGGTTGTAGAGTCTGTAGTTTGTCTATTTATTAGACCCGTGGGACCACCTGCCCGTTCCTTGGAACCGTGTGACCTTCCGCTTCTGCCCTCAGAGGGCCTGTTACTCTCTTCTCTGCCTGTTTCTTTGACCTATGTGACCTCCTGCCCGTTCTTTAGGCATCTGTCCAACAGGAAGGGACGGAAGAGAATGAGAAATAGAGGGAAGGAAAAGGTAGACGTGTGAATGTGAGAGGGCTCAATCGCAGGCAAATAGAAACCACTGGTCAAGATAAGCGAGGGTAGACAAAAGTGAGCCCTTAGGAATCAAGAGGCGGTCCACCCACTCTTTACTGTCCAACAGTCATGCCGCTCATGCATTAAAAAGCTTAGCAGAAGAAGGAGATAGGGAGCAGTAGGCCTTTGGGAGGGCAGAGACAATCAGGTTCGAGAAAGGAGGGCTTTGACCAAACATTTATGGGAGAGGGGTAAGAGTTATGTGAGCAGGAGGGCAATGCTCCAAGTACAAAACGCTAGGTACATATACTTACTGTTCTTTTGAGTACTGTGACTCTGAAAATCACATGATTAGGATGATGGGATTAGGATTGCTAGGCCTAGCTATTGTGTCTACCACGTTCTTACAAGAGCATTGTAGACACTAGAAAGTCTGCATCTTAGCGTGCCTTTACACTCAATTACTTCAATTAGTCAACCTTCGTTTTTTGGTTCCTTTTCAGATTTAGCTCTTGTTAACGCCACAGTTAGGCATTTGTCATTGTTTCAGTTTGAATCTTGTTACACAACTCATAAGTTTGCCCTCAAGAACGGATGTATGACGTTAAAACGCATACTTTTACAACGCATACCATTACAACGAATTTTTTACAACGCAAAAACCATTACAACGCATGTATTTACAACGCATGTTTTTACAACGCGGGTACCTTTACAACGCATACCATTACAACGTAAGTATTGCTAAGTATATATTCTTTTTTATAATTTAAAATAATTAAAATTAATATTATTTAATGTAATTTAATGTAATTTAATTTAATTTAATTTCATTTAATTTAAATTAATTATATTAAATTATTTTAATTATATATATTATTTAATTTAATTTAGTATATATTAATTTTTTTAATTTAAATTAATTAAAATTAATATTATTTAATTTAATTTAATGTAATTTATTTTAATTTAATTTCATTTCATTTAATTTAAATTAATTATATTAAATTATATTAAATAAATATATTAATTTAATTTAGTATATATTAATTTTGTTAATTTAAATTAATTAAAATTAATATTATTTAATTTAATGTAATTTAATTTCATTTCATTTCATTTAAATTAATTATATTAAATTATATTAATTAAATATATTATTTAATTTAATTTATTTTATATTAATTCATTTAATTTAAATTTAATTTATTTTATTATTTAATTTAAATTTAATTTTATTTTATTTTTACCCTGTTTCCCTGTACCCCAAAAACCCAAAACTGACCCTGAACCCTAAAAATACCCCTTTACTCAAAAACCCAAAACTGACCCTGAACTCTAAAAATACCCCTTTACCCAAAAACTGAAAACTGACCCTGAACCCTAAAAATACCCCTTTACCCAAAAACTGAAAACTGACACTGAACCCTAAAAATACCCCTTTACCCAAAAACCCAAAACTGACCCTGAACCCTAAAAATACCCCTTTACCCGAAAACTGACCCTGAACCCTAAAAATATCCCTTTACCCAAAAACTAAAAACTGACCCTGAACCCTAAAAATACCCCTTTACCCAAAAACCCAAAACTGACCCTGAACCCTAAAAATACCCCTAAAAAAAACCAAACATATAACATTTTAAATATAATTATAAAAATACCCCTAAAAAAACCCAAACATATAACATTTTAAATATAATTATATACTTACCAATACTTACGTTGTAATGGTATGCGTTGTAAATACATGCGTTGTAATGGTTTTTGTGTTGTAAAAATTTCATTGTAATGGTAGTGCGTTGTAAAAGTTGCGTTGTAAAGGTTGTTTCCCCTCAAGAACTCATGCTTCATGATCCTTTCAATCACGTGTTTGTTAAGAGCGACTACTCACCTATGAGGGTCTCATGGTGCTGGAGGGAAAGGGAGGTGCAGGTTCCAGTCCATTAAGGAGGGGGTCTGTCGAAGAGCCAAGTTTTTAGGTTTTTCGAGAAAATGGGGAGTGATGTCTGTCTGAGGTGGAGCGATAGGGCGTTTCAGGCTCTGGCCTAAACACGTTACACATTGTAGCAGATCAGTGAAAGCAGTGCCCACACATTAGTTTTACTCAGTCTCTTAAGAGGACTGCCTCCCAAGTGTGACTTTCATTGCGCTTCTAGTTATCAAATACGAAATATGCTAAGTGCAGGGGTCGAAAAGGGTGGGATCGGAGGGTGACGATGTGCCCATACTCGTTTAACTTATTGAGAACAGTTCCCCTACTTTTTGTAGAAAGGCAACAGCCCTGGGACAGTTAATCCCGATAAGTTAAATGGTTCAGCTGAGGCGAAGCAGGCAGGCAGCTAAACAATCAATAAGCCTTCTTGCCAGGGGGCTGGCTTGCCTGAAAGATATGCAAATGTGAACAACTGGTTAATCTTAAAATGTACATGATGATGTGTAGTCGGTATTAGCTTTAATTGATGGAAACACTTGAAGCTTCCTGATGACACAGAATTTTTTTAAAAATTGGCATTACAAGGGAGTTGTTACCAGCTGAGCTGTGAAGTCTGCTTTTAAGGAATAGTTCTATAAAAGAAAATTGCACTACATACAGTTTGGGTATTACTAAAATCTATATTTTGGAAGCACCATTTTGTCCTAAACCATTTTGCGCATTTTGTAGCAGTCTATCTTATACTGTGTGTAATGCATTTTTAAAGACTGACTTGCATTCACAGTGTTTTCTGTCAGAAGATGGGACCTCGTAGCACTACACATACACAAGTCATTATTCTCCTCTGCACCAACCAGGATTCAATTCTGTGGATCTCTGGTTACATATACAGATTTCTGCAGTGATTTAACTGATAGAGGTTTCATAATGAAGGATAGTGTATTTCCCACTGATTAACTTAATTCATTAAAGACATGCGTTTTTTTTATATCTGAAGGTGAAAGACCAAAAAAACACTTACAGAAATGGATTTTGTTTTAGACACACCTTTTACCCCGTCCCCAGCTCACTGACCCCTCCACATTGCCTGCAGCATCACAGTCTTACTTTTTATTTTTAATGCACTTCACCCCACAACCTGCCGGGATCCACAGTGGACTTTTTGTGTCAATCACTGACTCGGCGTGAGCACCAGAAACAATAGCACCACTGCAGATAGCAGGGCCTTATGGCCCTGCCCGTAACTCTGCCACGTACCATGCACCAAGGGTTTGTCTAACGCATTTAAATTCTGGTGTCCGCGAAAAAATGCATGGTCACGTATACATAGCTACCTGGCAAGCTTAGGGCTTCATAAGCAGGGGCGGATTGGCACTGCGGGCACTCGGGCATGGCCCGAAGGGCCGGTGTCTCAGTGCACTCTGTGGGCCGGTTTTTCCCCCTTTACCAGTCCACAGAGAGCACTGACAGGAGGAAAGCAGCTTCGCTGTACGGCCGGCCGCTCAGCGATGATCAGCTGTGGCCTCTCCTTGACCCCCTGCCCTGCCAAGCTATCATGCTGATGGTGGGCTGGGGAGAGGTGATTGTGTGCATTCAGGGCATAGTGGGCGAGGAAGAATGGGTCTCACTATGGAGGCCAGGTGATGTGGAGAACTCGCACCATCTTCACCTTAGCCATCCCCCCCACACTCACCCCCGCCCCCGCATGGATGGCCCAGAAGCTGTTTTTGCTTTAGCCCCTCTCCTGCCAGGCCATTGCCCTGAGGAACTGAAGGGATGGAGAGGGCTGAGTAATTTACAAATAGCTGGGGCCTCCCTGTTTTCAGGTGCTCTTGCGCTGTAGGGCTGGGGAATCATTTTTTAATAATAAGGGGCCTCGCTGTTTTTACAGATGCTCCTGCGCTGGAGGGCTTGGAAATCATTTTTTCAAGAGAAAGGGGCCTCACTGTTTTTAGATGCTCCTGCACTGGAGGGCTGGGGAATAATTTTTTAATAGAAAGGGGCCTGCCTGATTTTCAGGTGCTCAGCTTGTAGGATATTGTCACATTGGCCCTGTGTCTTTCCCAAGAACAATATCCTCCCACTTACATTCCTTGTGTGTTTCATGAAAGGGCACGGCCGCGAATGTGGGCCAAGCCCCGCAAATGTGGGCCTCGCCCTGCAAATGTGGGCCACTTTTTTCGTCCGTGCCAAATTGTGATCCCGATCCGACCCTGTTCATAAGGCGCTGCAAAAAGAGCGTCATGTGGAAATCTCTTCCCTGCCGCTCTGCCTGGCAAAGGAATTTGACCTGCCGGACCCGCTGCTACGGTGACCTGGCAGTGGGATACATTCAGCGTCTGATTGGTAACGCGGGCATTCGGGCAATGCCCGAGGGGCCGGTGTCCAAGTGCTGCTGTGGGCCTCTTTTTTTAGCAGTCTGGGGGGCCATTTGGGCGCTGTCTCTACTGTTCGAATACAGCCAGCGGCCCAGTGGGTGTCTGAGTGCCCTTTCTAGATGCAGATGGGCGCTCATTACCTCCGTTTAGCAAGAGGTGTCACTCCTTTTGTCTCGCGGACCGGCCCATTAATGTGTGTACTTACTGAGTGGTGGCAGGTGGCCTGAGCAGAAGGGGCCTAAATTGTTTCACCACTGAGAACTAACGCGTGTGTTTTTTTACCCCCCTCCTAAAGTTTTTTTAAATTTAAGATTACGCCAAAGCAGTGATTTGCGGAGTGATTAAGCAAATGTGGGCCGATTTTTTTTTTTTTTTTTTTTTACTACGTGCCCGGGCCGATTTTCAATCCCAATCCAACCCTGGATACATTGTTTCTTTCCTTGTACCCTCTGTCAGCCCTGCCTGGCCTCTCCCTGTGTCTGATGGAGCTCTCGGTACGGGATGCATTTCTAATTGCCGCTGCTAGGGTACGGCCTCCTGCACCTCTGCCAGCAGGGACCCCAGGAACAGCCTGATAGTGCAGTTTCCTGCAAGCCTGCTCTGTACGTCTTGTGCTTGGCAGCCAGGAGCACCCGAAGTGGAAGCCCCATGAGCCCAGTGGACCTGAGAAAATGTGAGGATTGATACACGAATTCAGTGAACACAGAAGATAAAACGATGTGGGGTTAGTGTGAAGAACATACAAGTTAGATCTGTAGGGGATTTGGATTTGTCTGCTGTGACACGAAGGGAAATCGTTTACACATGTCTAAATTTGTATTGTTATGATAATTCTAGTTTCATTTTCTGGGTGTAAAGGTCTACAAGTAGTAATGTAAACAAAAACACAGTCAAGCTACCTACACCAAGTATAATAACTGATGAGTTTTACCTGTAAAGAACTAGTTACTTACCTGTACACTATGGTTCTCCAGTATTATCTTTCATAGATTCACATGCTTGTATCTTCCCCGTCGTCATGGTGAGAGTCTCCCGGTAAATGATAACCATAGCAGTAGAAGAAAAACCTGCCTGGAAGCCATAGAGTAGTGAAACCACTAGGTAACCTCTCCTCCTCATTATGTGGCCCAAACTACAGCCAATCAGCAGCCAGCACCAGCCTACACCATTCCCAGCAGAGCCACCATACCTCAGATTTCCTACCGCCCAAGAGTGAGCTATGCAGGAAACCAGAGATAAAAAGGTGGTCTACCTAATGGAAACGGGGAGGCGGGCGGGCGCATGTGAATCTATGTAAGATAATACTGGAGAGCCATAGTGTACAGGTAAGTAACTAGTTCTTTCTCCAGTATTCAATCTTTCATAGATTCACATGCTTGTATCAGAGTATATAGCAGTCCTTGTAGTTAGAGCGTTTCTAGGCTAGACCCCTTTCTTTTCTCGGGGCTGCGTGCCATAAATTCCTTTCGGAAAAAAGAACTCATTACGAATTAAAAGATACTAACAATCAAACTTTGCTATTTCAGATATTAGCATAAAGGGAAAAAACCACATTATATAGACAAGCATTTACAATGCAACGGTTTCGCCTTTGGAAAAGTTAGAGCTATTAGCAATGTAAATGACAATGCCATTTATTTATCTGTTTTCAAAACCAACACATAAATACAAATTTTGTCATTTACAATGCCAATAGCTCAAACTTTTCCAAAGGCGAAACCTTTGCATTGCGCTCTGTCTGTGGCATTATTTATGGCAGGGGTCGGGTACAAGCTACAAAGTGCAGGGCAACAATTCCTCCTCATTTTCAAAATCTACTGGATTACATGCACATATCTGGGATAAAGTGTCATTCAGAGTCACACATATACTAAAATGTCACACACTAGTGCTCTGTATGGTCAGAGTAGTGAGAAGTTCAGGTACTTTTCCTCTCCCCCCCCCCCCCCCCCCAAAACGGAAGTACTCAGTAGCGGACAGTACCTGTCCATTGAGAGCACTGATTATAGTGCTAACGGACGTGTAGCCTGCGACCGGAAGCACTATGAATATGCATTGTTTTAAAGTATAGGATAGGCTGGAACAAAACATGCAGAAATGTATTGTTCATTATTATTAGGCAAGTGTTGAGCTTCTATTTTAGGGGTCTGTGTCATGTCAGTTAGTGCCCTTCCATTTCTGGTGCTTTGCAGCAGTTTTAATATCTTCATAAGAGTTTTTATTGGCTCAAATTGGTATCATTTCTGATATGCACATGTTTTACTCGTCTTCATTCCTTGATTTTTGCTCGCGAGAAAGTTTCACTCATAGTCGTTGAATGTCACTGGTAATTACACTGAAATTATGAAAACGTCACACATAAGCAATCAAACTTTGGCAGCTATGCTTAAAATCGTGTGATGTAGTGACTGCAGCAGTGTAGTTTTAAACCCTGAAATATCCTACATGTTCTTGGTAACAAAATTTCGGCAAATATATCACACTCTTAATAGCCACCTAGCAATCCTTCGTCTATTTAAAAATACTGTATTTCGAACAATTTAAAGAAAAAAATGGGATGCCTGACCGTATTATAACTGTGGGACCTACTGCGCAACTAAATGAAAAGAGCGACAATACAATTGTCTAAGCCTTGTGTCACGACAGGAATAGTCGCAGTCTATTGGGCTCGAAGCCCTAACCTTGCAAGATGGTCGCCGTCTTGGCAAAGTGTACCAGTCCCTTTTTTATGTCTCAACGAGAGGCTATTTACTACGTTTCTGCAAACTCAAAACACGGAAGACAGCACACGGTCTAAGAAGAGTAAATAAGAAAAGGCGTTTCCTCTGGGTGAGGGTACGCAACATGCGGTCCCACCACACACAAAGTGTTTACGGATCTTATGCACTAACCCAACAGCATCACTTTGTTACTTACTGTGTGCTTCTGGAGTTGAAATGCTGGAACGCGAAGGCGCCAAACACGAACCCGGAGACCACGGCGCCGGTGGTCTCCCCTTCCGTCATCTTTCAGCGGCTATGGAAGACCTGGGTGCTCTGCCTGTTCATCCTGCTACGGTTTCCCAAATGCAGCTATCTTTCGGGGTCCCCCGTCCGGCTGTGGAAGAGGTGCGCTGGCACTCGCACCAATCCTGCTAGGGGCGGGGGGCAGGTCAGAGCAGCAGGACGGCGCCTGACAGACAAATGGCAGCAGAAGTGCTCACGAGGACGCTTGCAATACGGAAGGCTACCAAATTGCCCATTCTCTGGGAGTGCTCTAAATGACATTAAATACCGAGGGGCGGGAGAGGACACGGACGGCGGGAGGGGGCGGGAGAGGACACGGACGGCGGGAGGGGGCGGGAGAGGACACGGACGGCGGGAGGGGGCGGGAGAGGACACGGACGGCGGGAGGGGGCGGGAGTGGACACGGACGGCGGGAGAGGGCGGGAGAGGACACGGACGGCGGGAAACGTGCACAGGACAGCGAGGGGGGGCGGAAGGCACACGGAGGGGGCGGGAATGGACAGACTTTCAGTGAAAGGGGAGGGAACGGGGAAAAACGTAACTCCGCCCTGGGAAAAAATCTCGGGAACGCCCCCGAATCTGGTCCGGCCTTGACGGACAGATCCGGCACTCAATGGCTAGCCTCCATTTATGGAGCTAGCCAATGAGAGCCGGGGGACGTTCCCGAAGTGCTTATTGTCAACATAGGATTTCACCTGCGCTGAAAAGCTGCGCAGAGCGCAGCCTTCGGCAGGCGAAACCCAAAAAAACAGTAGAATACAATTAATAAATATGTACCTTATTTAAAGAGATGTCGCAGAACTGCCTGTCCCACTGCCGCATCTGCTTTCCATTCCGTGTCCAGACAGTAATGTTTGGTGAATGTATGAACATTCGACTAAGTCGCTGCTCTGCATATGTCTGGAAGGGGTACTCCTGCTAGCAATGCAGAAGACGTCGCCATCTTCCGTGTATCATGGGCACGGACTTTCATGTCGAGAGGCCTTCCTGCTTCCTCTTGACAAAAACCAATGGCGGATACAATCCATCTGGAGATGGAGGAACGTGAAAGGGCCAGACCTTTTCTGGGCCCGAGTAGGAGACAAACAGTTTGTTTGATTTGCGAAAGCTTTTAGTCTTTTCAATGTAGAACTTTAGGCATCTGCCAATGTCTAAAGTATGTAGAGCTTTTTCAGCCGCTGTAGAAGGATTTTTAAAATATGTAGGCAGGATCACCGGTTCGTTTAGATGAAAAGACGAAGGTATTTTAGGCACAAATTTTGGATTAGTCCTTAGCATCACCTTATCTGGCCTGAATTGTATGAAGGGATCCTGTTTAGAAAAAGCTTGGATCTCGCTGACCCTCCTGGCTGATGTGAATGGCCAGCAGTAATGCTACTTTCCATGACAGGAATTGCAGTTCAGATTTGTGGATCGGCTCGAACGGAGCTTTCATAAGTTGTGACAAGACTGTGTTAAGTTGCCATGGGGGTGGAGGACGCTTAATTGGAGGAATCCTTCTGAATAGTCCTTTTAAGAACTCCTTGATTAGTCTGTTAGACCACAGAGATGGGCATCCTGGAGATCTTCTGTATCTAGATATTGCTGCTAAATGGACTTTAATAGATGAGTGCGCAAGCCCTGATCTGGCTAAATGCAGCAAATAAGGAAGAATTTGCTCAGGAGAAGACGTCAAAGGATGCACGATATGAGCAAGGCACCAACTACAGAATCGTTTCCATTTTGCAGAATATGTCTTGTTGGTAGACAGCGCTGCGGAACTTTGCAATATTTCACGAAATTCCGGAGTGATATCTAATGACTGGAATTCGTGCTCAAAAGGTTCCAAGCCGACAATTTTAGAGATGTCAATTGCGGATGAAGTACTTGGCCTCTGTTCATGGAAATCAAATCCCTGGTTGTTGGGAGCTGAATTCTTGGCTCCACCGACAATTGAAGAAGCTCTGTATACCAAAGCTGCCTCGGCCAGGCTGGGGCTATCAGTATTATTTGGCAAGGTTCTGATCTCATTTTCCTCAGTAATCTGGGAATTAGGGGGAAGGCATAAGCAAACAGCACTGTCCATCGGAGGTGAAGAGCATTCCCTCTTAAACCCTGTTGAGGGAACCTGCTGGCATAATGTCTGCACTTTTTGTTGCTCTGAGTTGCAAACAGGTACAGACTTGTCTTGCCCCACACATTGAAAATCCGATTCAGCTGGACTTGACATAGTTCCCACTCGTGGCAAATGTCGGATGACCTGCTTAACAGATCCGCTTTTGTGTTGTCTACCCCGGAACATGTTCCACTTGCAGCGTTATGGTCTGACACAATAGCCATTTCCAGATTCTTTGTGCCTGAATCGACAGGGGTTTTGATCTCGTGCCACCCTGCTTGAGCAGGTAAAACATTGTTGTTGTGCTGTCCGTTTGCACTAAGACCGATGAACCTTGGATCCTGGGAAGGAAGGCCTGAAGGCCCAGGAAGACGGCTTTCAATTCCAAGAGATTGATGTGAAGTTTTGTCTCTTGAGGAGACCAAAGGCCTTGAATCTCCATGTCTTGTAGATGTGCCCCCAACCTCGTAATGAAGCATCTGATGTCATGACGTAGCTTGGAGATTGAGGTTCGAATACCAGGACCTTTGTTAGATTGCTCCTGATACCCCACCATGACATTGCACATTTGATCTGATAGGTTATGACCAGCTTGTCGTCGAAGGAACCCAGGGCTTGGACCCATTGTTTGTCCAGGGCTTCTTGCAGCGGTCTCATCTGTAAACGGCAGTTGGGAATCAATGGGATACAAGAGGACATCATTCCCAGTAATGACTTGAATATTCTGATGGAAGTGAACCTTTTTGTTGCCAGAGATGCAGTCAGATTCAAGATTTTTGTTACCCGTTCTTCTGATGGGTAAGCTTTCATTTCCTGTGTTTTCAAGATTGCTCCTAGGAATTGTAGAGTACAAGTCGGAAGAAAAAATGATTTTTCTTTGTTTATCCGAAGGCCTAATCTTTGGAAGAGATCCGTGCACATCTGTAGAGATCTCTGTGTTGCCTGGAACGATGGTCCTTTTATTAACCAGTCGTCCAGGTATGGGAAAACCTGGAGACCTTGCTGCCTTAAATGCGCCGCTATTGGAGCCATGCATTTTGTGAATACTCTGGGGGCAGACTTCAGGCCGAAAGGCAAAACTCTGAACTGGTAATGGCGCCCCGCCACCATAAATCGCAGATACTTCTTGTGTTTTTTGTGTATCGGAATGTGGAAGTATGCATCCAACAGGTCTAGAGAGACCATGTAGTCTCCCTTGCGGAGCAGTAGAAGAATTTCCTGTAAGGACAGCATACGGAAATAAATTTTCTTTATGTATGTCAGATCTCTGAGGTCCAGTACCTGCCTCCATTTTGATGATTGCTTTTTCCTTATAAGGAAGAAGTGTGAATAAAAACCTGTTCCTCGCTGGTCTGAAGGGACTTCCTCTATCGCTCCTTTCAGTATGAGTGATAAGATCTCTGCTTTGAGAGCTGCTATATGTTGATGAACTCTGCAGAGAGGTGGACGATTTGGAGGCCTTTGTGAGAATTCCAGGCTGTGACCCTGTGTAATGATGTCTAATACCCATCTGTCCGATGTTATGGACTGCCAATGCGGGAGAAACTGAGAGAGGTAGTGGAACTGGTCGATCTGAAGCGGTATTGGAGGTGCCTGAGAAATATCACTGTCTGCGACCAGAGTCTTGCTTCCCTCTGGCGGCGGACTTTCTTCTTCCTTGTTGTTGGAAGGAAGTGTTCGAGGACCGGTATTGCTGGTTGGAGGAGTACTGACGGTATCCCTGTTGGTTGTAAGGTTGGTACCGATTAGATTGGTAAGAGGAACGTTGCTGTTGAAAGCGTCCTCTGGATCCTCGGCCACAAAAGGACTGATAACGGCCTTGCTGTAAAGATCCCAAGGATCTAGCAGTATCTGCTTTTATCCCCTGCAACGCCTCATCGATCTGTCGAGAGGCTTTCGCCATCGAATGGCATGTCCAAGATTTTAGACTGGACCTCCGGTCGAAAGGATGTAGCTTTGAGCCATCCTTGCCTCCGTAGGGTTACCGCCCCAGCCATCTGGCGGAAAGCTATAGACGCTATGTCCATTGCCACGTCTATGGACTCCGACGCTGCTCTGGCTCCATCCTGCAGGATGGTAGTCGCCTCCTCTTTCTTGTCCTCCGGAAGGTGCGACAGGAATGGTGTGATGTCAGACCACATCTGTCTATTGAACCGGCTCAGAAGGGCCATCGCGTTGATTGCTTTGATGGAAGCTGCTGCCATGACTGCAAAACGTTTACCTATGCCGTCCATCTTCTTGCCCTCCTTATCGGGGGGCGCCACACATGTTGCCATTGGGTTCTTCGAGCGCTGCTTGAGTCACAACCGGGTCCGGTCGAGGATGACCAATAAGACATGCTGGAGCCGTCTCTATAGCGCGATACTTTTTGTCCAGCTTGGGTATGGATGCAGGGACTGAGGCTGGATTCTTCATCAGTTTGAGTCCTTCATCCCAGATATGGGCAATAATAGGAATGGCTCTTACCGACTTGCTGGAGGACTCCTTGAAATCGTAAAGGAAAAATTTGCTTTCCTTGATTGGCATATCAAGCTTAAATCTTTTAGCCGCTTTTCCCATCAAATCGTGAAAACTGGCTATGTCCTCTGGAGGAGAGCTTGATTGAGGCAAAGGTGACACCGGGGACGTTGGAGCAATATATTGGTCCCATTCATCTCCAACCCCCTCATCTGAGGAAGTTCCCCTTCCTCCTCTTGATCGTCCTGATCGGAATCATTTAAGTCATCACGAATTGTAATAACATTTTGGACCTCCGTCCGAGGAGGAGGAGGCGGCGGCTGAGCCAGGGGTGTCTCCTTTGCAGGTTGAGAGACTTTTTCAGCGGCCGCGGAAGCATTATCTTCCGGAAAGTGACGATAATAGCTATCGATCATGCTTCTTAGTCTGATATTAAAGAAGTAGGCACTGACATGGCCTCTTCCCGCACAGGCGTATCCACTTCCTCTTCATCCTCATAGTGGTAGGCCTGGTGAAATGACTCGTATCTCATCTGGCCTTTGACCGGCCGATCCGTAAAAGAGAAGTGCTCCTGGTCCTCCTGGTGGTCTTCCTCATCGGAATCCTGATGTTTAATATGGAGTTGCGAAGGACTGTAAGCAACACCAAAGGATCCTTCCTCCTCTGAATCCTGGCAATCCAGAATGGTAGAGGGCAGTAGAGGTGAAATCTTCGGCGTGGAAAACTCCCCTTTTTTGCTCGTCAACGCTCCCGTAGACGGAGCAACCCTCTTTATGGAAATATAGGTTGAAGTTATCTTTGTTGGAGATGGCATCGTCGACGATTTTTTCATCGTCGACGGGACCGTCGACGGGACCGTCGACGGAACAATCATCCGCATCGTCGACGGGATACTCGTCGACGAAGATCTTGCCGTCGACAAAGGTCTGGCACTCACCGTCGACGGAGTCGTCGTCGACGTCGACGAAGCTGTCGTCGACGAGATTGTCATCGTCGTCGACGAGATGGTCGTCGTCGAGGTCGTCGACGGCCTCGTCAGCGATCTGACTGGAATTTCGGTCGATTTCGTCGACGGAAGCGACGACGGAGCCTTCTTTTCTGAGGAAGGCTTGAGAGGAGTTGTAGGGAGTGAAGTAGAAGGTTCACCTTCCTTAGATTTTCCTGCTTTTTGTTTCCTCACATCTCCCTTTTCCTCAGAGAACCCTCTTTTTAATTTCTTAGAGGTGTGTCCTTTGGCTTCTCCCTCAGACTCCGAGTCTTGAGTTTTCCTTTTCTGAAGCCATAATAAGAGGCGCGCTTCTCTATCCTTCAGTGTTTTGGCAGAGAAGGTCCGGCAATACTTGCAGTCCTTAGGAATATGCTTAGGGTACAAACAGTACAAGCACTCCTTGTGAGGATCCTCAGAAAACAGTCTGGCCTTGCCACAGGACCTGCAAGCTCTGAAAAGACTCTTCTTGGAGCTTTCAGACATATTGAATGAAATGATGCTTGATAATAAAAGAACAGTACCTGTCTTTCAACTGTGAAAGGTCAAAAGTTCAGTGAAGAGAGAATAAACTGAGCAGAGCTCAGGGAGACTCCTTCTCACACGAAGGCGGTTGGAAATCTGAGGTATGATGGCTCTGCTGGGAATGGTGTAGGCTGGTGCTGGCTGCTGATTGGCTGTAGTTTGGGCCACATAATGAGGAGGAGAGGTTACCTAGTGCTTTCACTACTCTATGGCTTCCAGGCAGTTTTTTCTTCTACTGCTATGGTTATCATTTACCGGGAGACTCCCACCATGACGACGGGCAAGATACAAGCATGTGAATCTATGAAAGATTGAATACTGGAGAACTGAGCCATCACTACAGTGGCCACTTGTCTGCTATGAACAACACGTATATAGTGTTAGGAAAGAAAAGTTATTAAACCGGTCACTGCTCCTCGTGCTAGAGAACACCGACTAGGTGCTTCACTGTGGGTGTAAAGGAGCCTAAAGCACAGATTTGTTGCAGTCCTGGATTGCAATTTTTTTTATTCTTTTATTTCTTTCGTAGTATGTTGGAATTTTATCTCGCCTGTCCCTGAATTGTTGTCTCATCTTTTAGATCCGTATGTGAAGCGGTGTGTGCATCTGTAGACATGAGTTTGTATTTTAGACATACATATTATGAATGGGCACAGATGATTTTATATTTCACAGTGTGTGCACATGAGGACCAGAAGTCTTATTCCAGACAGTGCATGTGCGTATTTCATGCTTTCAGATGTCATGTGCAGATGGGCCTTTTTGAAAAGCTGGTTTTGTGCATTTTTTCAATGGAGCAAACATCTTCGAGAATGCATCCATTGTCCCCTACTGCAGAACACATTTAGTGTTGTTATCTTTTGGGTATTCTTATTGTGCATGCCTCCCTGGCAGTCACCGGGGAAAATAACTTGTGCTGTAAAGCAGGTATATTATACAGCGGGGCACCGATCTTCGTGGGTTAGAGTGGGACTCTGGGGGTCTCATTAGGGGTACCAAAAAGTAGACTATGTGGAAAGCATGGTGGGCATCTATCTCTGCAGCGCTGCTGAGGATCACACATGGGTAGAATGTCACAATGATTTAATCTGCCCCACCTAGAGAATATAAGTGGATGAGTGGGACATCCTGGCATAAAAAGATGCATATGAATAACACAGGGAGGACATCGATCCGTAACGGGTGCTGAGGATCACATCTGCTGTCCCCTCGAAGAAAGAAATAATTGGTTACTGCACTTACTGCAGAGATTTTGTGTGTAACCAGACAGAAACAAAATCGAGTCCTGACTGGTTCATAGAGAAATAGCGACTTCCGTATTATAGTGATATGAGGTTCTAGCTCGTGGGGGTAATATCGTCCATTGACCTGTGTGGCTGACATCGAGGGACCTCTCCACTCTCCCCCGCCGCCGTTGCTGCTCTCACAGCCGCCGAGTGGGGAGAGGGGACAAAGACTACATTTCCCAGCGTCCCCTGCCTGGGACGCTGAATCACGCCTCATACTCCCGCGCCCGGAGGCGCATAAATACGAGCTGCTCCTGCGGTGGAGCGGGGGCTCTAGCTCATGGGGGTAACATCGTCCATTGACCTGTGTGGCTGACATCGAGGGACCTCTCCACTCTCCCCCGCCGCCGTTGCTGCTCTCACGGCCGCCGAGTGGGGAGAGGGGACAAAGACTACATTTCCCAGCGTCCCCTGCCTCCCTGACGGGGACGCTGAATCACGCCTCATACTCCCGCGCCCGGAGGCGCATAAATACGAGCTGCTCCTGCCGCGTCGCGGGACGCGCGTGGGCGGAGCCCGGGCCGCCTGTGGCCGTCCGGGGACGACAAGGGACGGGACGGGCCACCCCCCTGAGGCGTACCACTCAACATGGGTAAGCGTAAATTACAAACTTCAATTAATGGAGGATGTGTTACAGCGAAAGTCCCACGTAAATCAACTACCTCAGCTAACATCATGTCCTACCTTACTTCTGCTGTGGGTAAGCTAAGTAAAGAAATTGCTAATACCGAACGGGAGCTGGGACTGGAAAATACTACACCAGAGACACCGGGGTCTCCTCTGAACATTAGGCAGGCTATCCCACTGGAGCCCAGGATTCTAATTAATCCAAGCATTGACATTTTACACCCCGCCCCTCCCAACACTGTATGCCCTGAGGAGGATAACCCCGCCAATATTGTAACAGAGCAAGGACCCTCAAGGGGTGATACAAATACAGTTAAACGCGGTAAGAGGCAATCTAAAAGGTACAAAATGCCTATCACAAATCAACAGAAAAAAGGACATTCTGCATCTAGCCACTTTGAATCTTCTATGAGAGACATGGTTGAGAGTATCCTCACAGAAAAACTGGAAACCATACTGACAAAGATCTCTAATGACATTATTGAGACTTTAAAGGAATGTGTAGCAGAAATCTTGAGTAAATGTGAGCGTTTAAATGCATTTTTAGCTCGTCATCCCCCTTTGTCTAATGACCCCCCATTATTAACCTCCGAGCCCAACAAATGCAGCCTCCGGAGTTGATAGGAGAATGCACGACACTAATCCCTTTGATTCTTCCTTCCTCTCCAATGCACCATAGTGGTATAGTATCTACTGGCCAAGATAAGGGTCCTACGGGCCAGGTGCTGGGTTCAGCTCATTTTAGCTCCCCCTCCCCTAAGGACATCTTAACAACAGGGAGGGCCCACCATAAGGGCAGAGGCTTGGGTCTCAAACCCATTATTAACCTACCCCCTGAGGCCACACCCTTTGTAGCTATATTAGTAAATGTACCCCCATTGAAACCAGGAGAGATGGAGTCCCAGGACACACTGTTAGCTAACATCAAGACATGGTGTGATGAAAACTGTTCTGGGGGTAAAAATATATCTGCCAGTATAAATATGGGTAGACGAGTAGGATGGTTGGGGAACACAAAAAAAAATTTAAAGGGGGATTGCCTCATTGTGAATTTTAAGAGACCCTATGAGGCGACACGTTTATTTTGGGATGCCACGGAAATGGATGCTAAGGAGGAAGAGATAAGAGCTTTACCACTTGGCTTCTTTTATCCACAGCCAGAGCCACCTAGGAGCCATCTAGGGGTGGGCTGTCCTCTAGTACCAGTAAGACATCCGGTCTGCCTAACCAGCTGGGCAACACAAAAACCAGGCCTATTACCAAAACCACAAAACCCTAGTAGAACAGAGCCCAGGGAGGGACTGGCATTAACTAATAGGTTTTCACCCCTATCACATTTGGGAGACATAGATTGACTGACTCGCCAAGAAAGATCAATGAATCAGTCTCAATGTAACCCCTTAAATAAAGAGGGGAGGGGGAAACCGGCAAAATTGATGAGCTGGAACATTGCAGGATTACGCTCCAAGAGGGAAGACAAAGTATGGCTAGAATTTGTGAGACAGTATGATGTTGTGGCATTACAAGAGACATGGGACAGGGAGTGTAATTTCTGGGTGAATGGGTTCACCTCGTATTTTGTAGCTGCCCGTATGTCCACGTCAGGGAGAGATAGAGGAGGGCTTATGTTTCTGATCTCTGTTAATATAAAGGGCACAGTGAAGGTGCTTAACACTACCTCCCCAAATTACTTAGTACTTGAAGTAACCCTGCCTAACAATAATAAAATCCTATATACTAACTTTTATAATGCAATGCAGGGAGAGCACCCTAATGAGCACCTCCAATCATTAGCTAAATTTTTAATTACATATAAGGAAGCTCAAACCACTTTTTTTCACTTCATCTTGATGGGTGATTTTAACGTTCATCTATGTGACCTAAACTGCCAGTATAGAGATTATAATTACCCGGATTACTCGTCCCACCAACACTTTGAACACAGCGCAAAGGGGGCTGCCCTGGAAGACCTGCTCTCGGACACTGACCTGTTCGAGCCAGGGTTTGCCGACAAGAAGGAACGGGTTGCCACGTATAGTGCTAGGGACAGTAAAACCATTACAATCTATTTGTTTATATCTCCTGGCTTGTTAAACTCAGTTATCTTTTATAATGCTATACAATCAATTTTTAGTGATCATAATCCAGTGGTGCTGGAGCTTGATAATAACTTACTTTGTTTTAATAAATCAGTAACCACAGAAGCTGTAGTGGAGGTTGTTACAAAGGATCAGGGGAGGAGATTAAAATGGAACAAAATTACCCCAGAAGACTTTTTTAACACAATTAGATCTAAGGTCGGGAAAGAACTTAATACCTGTAGCGATCCGCTCAGATATGGTGGGAATGTCATCACCTCATACGAAGCAATTTGTCACCAGGTCTCAAGTGATCTTACAGTGAAGGTACAACAGAAAGGAAAACCGGCGCAAGGATGGTTTGACCACAAATGCACAAAAATTCATAGTGAACTCCTGAAGGCACTCAATAAGAACCCCAAAGATAAGCATGAAGTATCCTTGTTAAAGAAAAAATATACAAACATCCTGCAGACACGTAAAAACAAAGTTAAAAAAGAGGCATGGGACTCGTTATATGAGAAAGCCACCCTGAGGGATAGCTCCAAATTCTGGTCAATCGTTAATACCCCATTATTCAACGGTAAGGAGAATGCCCCGTTAGAAGTTAACATCACAGAAAGGGATTGGCTAAATCATTTTGAAAACATATATGGGAGTAACCTAGAGCCTGTTACTTATGAGCCACTTAACAGTGAGCCATTGGTATCCCCCTTGAGATTCACTATAAAGGAAGTGCAGAAAGCAATGGTAGATACGGCTGGACAAAAAGCACCCGGCGCAGATGGGGTGCCTTCCGACATGTATAAAGCCAACCCTAACTATTGGTCAGTAATCCTTACAAACGTTTTTAACATAGCAGCCTGCTCTACCCCTGTCATCTTCCCCGTCTCCTGGTCCCGCTCCATTATAATCCCCGTATTTAAAAAGGGCCAAAGGGGGGACCCAAGATGCTACAGGCCAATTTCTTTAATTGATTCCTCAATTAAAATATTGGGGAAAGTAATTTTAGCCAGGATAACAACCTGGGTCACTGAAATTGACATCTTAAGTAACGCACAATACGGCTTTAGAGCCGGGAGGGGCACCGAAGATCAGTGCCTAAATTGACATCTTATAATTAACAAATATACGGTTGCGGCAAAGGGTTCAATCTTTCCGGCCTTAATGGACTTATCCACAGCCTTTGACCTAGTCAACAGGTCAAAGCTGTGGGTTACGCTCCTAGAGCTAGGACTTGACCAGGCCTTGGTGAACTTTTTGGCTGAATTACATTGAGACCTGACTGCATCTATAAGGATGACGCAGGAGGAAAGATGTACGGCTGGGTTTAAATCCGGTAGGGGGGTGCGCCAAGGGTGCATTTTGGCCCCAATGTTATTTACATTATATATAAACTCCCTGGAAAATGTTTTGGTAACTGCAACAGCAGATATTCCGCGTATGGGAGGAACGCCCATTCCTGTACTCCTATACGCGGATGACACAGTGTTATTGGCAAGGACCCCCATCGGCCTTCAACGTCTTCTTAACTCTTTTGGAGACTTTATGAAAAAACTGGACCTAGTTATTAACATTGAGAAATCGCATGTCATGTCACTAGGGAAAAGGAGGAATAGTTTTAAAACCTCCTTTTGTAATGACTCATTAATATCTAGAGTAAAAGTCTTCACGTACTTGGAGGTCGTGTTTGACGATATAGGCTCATGGGTCCCCCAAGTTCTGAATAAAGTAGCAGCCGTGAGAAGATCTTCGGCTGCTATTTTAGGGTTTGCTAAGAGACTGGGAGGCAAACCAGGAGAGGCAATACTGTCCATCTACAAAGCCAAAACTATGGCCATTGCAAGGTATGGGGCAGCAATATGGGGCAATAAAGATACAGCTCTCATCCAGAGAGAAGAAAACAAATTCCTGCGAGCCCTATTAGGTCTCCCCCAATGTACTGCTACATACGCAGTGCATCTGGAGCTTGGGATGGGATACATCTCTGATATATTAAATATGGCCCCCATCCTACTATGGATCAGAACCTGGCTGAACCCCAATCTCACACTGAACCATAAAATCATCAGGGACTGTATGTTACTTGATAAAGTGATGGAAATACAATGGCTGTCCTTCATTAAATCTGCATCTAATTATTTGGGACGACCAGAGATTTACACCAACCAAGAAGGTCTAACCAAAGCTGACATCAGCTGGGTAAAAACAAACTTTTTAAGGTCCAGAGAACTGGATCGTGAAGTCACAGAAACAAGTAAACCAACTGTGAGGGCTCATTATATGCTGATATTGTCTAAATCCATTCAACCAACCGTACTGGACAAATGTCACTAAACCTTTCCATCGATGGCTGATAACAAAATTTCGTTTTTATCAGTCGCATTTGCTATTGGGAATTTTTAACGGGTGGTGTAAACCAGAGGACGCTGCTCCTTGCAAGTGTGATGCCCATTCATATCAGGACTTGATGCACTTTGTGTTTTTTGCCCATTTTATATGGGAGGCAGGAAAAAGTTTATCATCCCACTATTAAAAGATAAGGGGTTCTTGCAGGTAAAACCTACATTACTCTACCTCCAATTAATGGAATCCCCTGTCCTCATGTTTGGGGTAGGAAACTTCCTGGTTGCATCCATCCGCAACAAGAACAGATTATTGGGGCAAACATCCTCGGATCATATATTATCTCAAACTGTAATTGACCCCACCAACTAATTGAGAACGCACATGAAGTAAATTCTGCTGTTTTTAAATCTGCATTGACTTGCCGACTACCATGTGCAATCTGTAAGCTTCTACGAACATTTAATAATTCAACACCACTGTATATTTTGTATATATGAAATGTACATTTTGTGTAATTTAATTTTTATTCTTTTCGTATTAATTAATCTTGATACTATCATGTTTTTGTATTGCATACTTTTATGATTTTAAAATAATCAAATAAAGTGGATTTGATTTGATTTGATTTAGTGATATGAGGTCACAGCCTGCGACTAACAACACTGTGAACACGCACACTCTTTAAAATTGTATAACACCATATATAAGACAGGGTTCCGCAATCCGTGCAGACATTAAGTGATCAATAAAATACTTAGCTGCCAAAGTTTGAGATTGCGTATGTTTGAAATTTTTATGATTTCAGAGTGACATTCAGTTACATTTTCTCATGAGCAAAACTAAGCAATGAAGTCCAATGCACATCCTCCTCACATCATCGCACATGATTTTACACCTCCTTTGACCACTACAGCTGAGCTGCTTGCAGTACCATGGACAATTTACAACATCCATTTGTTCCTCCAAATAGTGTAAAATTGCCAGACAATTGTAACTTGGCTACATAAACACCTTTTATCACATCTTAGACATTAGAAATCCAACTCCTGTCCTCTATCTATACAGTACTACCACATTCGTATGCTATCAATTGCAATTAGCTCAATGATAGACATCACTGACTCAATCTCTCAGGCCAGAATTAGCGCTGGTGACAGCTGGTGCTACAATGACCATCTTCTCCAAAGATTCCCTCACTATGACGATCTACCAGTGCCCCTCATCTCTCCACAGCCCCTCTCTCACATCCATTTAATTTGTTTCATAGTGCTACTCATACCAGCGTAGGGTGTCAGAGCACTTTACTTAACACACACATTATGCACACAATGAATCATACATGTGTAAAACAGTCTAGAAAATGGTATATAACACAGAGGATTACAAGAGGTAGGAATCACGTCAGCCATTCTAGTAGGACATATATTCAGTGTTTGATTGGAGAAGCACAAACACAGGATTTAATACCAACCACAGTTGCAGGGGTTGGCTTTGCTAATAGGAATGCATTTCTACCCAGTCATACCCATTTTAGCAACATTAGGATAATAAAAGACTGGGGGAAAAAATAACATTCTAATCTATACCATAAAGTTTACATGCAGCTGAGTTCTTCGATGACAGTTTGTAGGTCACTGTGTTATCAGCTTATTGTAACTAATGAACTGCAAGTATCAAAAGGATCGCTGTGACAAAAGTAGTGACCCACTGCGCAATACACATAAAATACTGTTTATTTTACATGGTACACATTCTGCAGCAGGAATTTAATGAACCTGTCTATGCTAGTGAGTCAAAACTGCTACTAAAGGTCGGATCTCTCTCCAGTAGGAATATTCATCACAACAGTTAGTTATCTCATTCTTCCCTGGACATTTTTATTGTTGCCTGAAAACTGCTGGGCATACAACAGAACTCTGCAGATTGCTTTCCACAGTAGCAACCCCCTAGCTCAGCGCCAGGTGCAGCTGCATACTGCCTGTCATATTTGATAGCCCTCGGTTGACCCCTGCAAAGGATTAATAGTGTTGCCTTGCCCTACGGCTGCAAAAAGAACAATTGATGGCCAGAATGCAGAACAATGTTCTACATTCACCCCAGTACAGAGATATGGGCCTATATCCATCGTTTTTTGGTCACCATGACATTCCAGTTTGGACTCATCCATATGCAAATCAGTCTTGACCCTGTGCCCAATGGGAACAGTCCAGCCCGGATTGCCAGGCCAGGTCCTGCCTGGACTGGAACCAATTCAGAAAAGGGGGTGGTGATGAACAGAGTGTCTGAATTAAGCAGACCACTCTTACCCAGTCCAAAGATCAGGGCTTGATCCATCACCGTTATTTAGCTCACTGCCCCATTCCAGCTCAGAACCTGGCTATATGCAAATTAGTCTGTCCCTGGCCCAGTGCATCATGGGAACAGGGCAGACCAAACTACCAAGCCAATTCTTCACCAGAAAGGAGACAAGCTTCCGGGGACCGGTTTCTGGCATTTCAGCCGTCGTCGGCCCGGCTTGCTTGAATCCTGATGGAGCAGTGAGCAAGGGACTCATGTCTGAGTATACCCTGCCACACCTATAGTGGCCAAAAACGATTCAGAAAAGGGGGTGGTGATGAACAGAGTGTCTGAATTAAGCAGACCACTCTTACCCAGTCCAAAGATCAGGGCTTGATCCATCACCGTTATTTAGCTCACTGCCCCATCCCAGCTCAGAACCTGGCTATATGCACATTCGTCTGTCCCTGGCCCAGTGCATCATGGGAACAGGGCAGACCAAACTACCAAGCCAATTCTTCACCAGAAAGGAGACAAGCTTCCGGGGACCAGTTTCTGGCATTTCAGCCGTCGGCCCGGCTTGCTTGAATCCTGATGGAGCAGTGAGCAAGGGACTCATGTCTGAGTATACCCTGCCACACCTATAGTGGCCAAAAATGATTCAGAAAAGGGGGTGGTGATGAACAGAGTGTCTGAATTAAGCAGACCACTCTTACCCAGTCCAAAGATCAGGGCTTGATCCATCACCTTTATTTAGCTCACTGCCCCATCCCAGCTCAGAACCTGGCTATATGCAAATTAGTCTGTCCCTGGCCCAGTGCATCATGGGAACAGGGCAGACCAAACTACCAAGCCAATTCTTCACCAGAAAGGAGACAAGCTTCCGGGGACCGGTTTCTGGCATTCCAGCCGTCGTCGGCCCGGCTTGCTTGAATCCTGATGGAGCAGTGAGCAAGGGACTCATGTCTGAGTATACCCAGCCACACCTATAGTGGCCAAAAACGATTCAGAAAAGGGGGTGGTGATGAACAGAGTGTCTGAATTAAGCAGACCACTCTTACCCAGTCCAAAGATCAGGGCTTGATCCATCACCGTTATTTAGCTCACTGCCCCATCCCAGCTCAGAACCTGGCTATATGCAAATTAGTCTGTCCCTGGCCCAGTGCATCATGGGAACAGGGCAGACCAAACTACCAAGCCAATTCTTCACCAGAAAGGAGACAAGCTTCCGGGGACCGGTTTCTGGCATTTCAGCCGTCGTCGGCCCGGCTTGCTTGAATCCTGATGGAGCAGTGAGCAAGGGACTCATGTCTGAGTATACCCTGCCACACCTATAGTGGCCAAAAACGATTCAGAAAAGGGGGTGGTGATGAACAGAGTGTCTGAATTAAGCAGACCACTCTTACCCAGTCCAAAGATCAGGGCTTGATCCATCACCGTTATTTAGCTCACTGCCCCATCCCAGCTCAGAACCTGGCTATATGCAAATTAGTCTGTCCCTGGCCCAGTGCATCATGGGAACAGGGCAGACCAAACTACCAAGCCAATTCTTCACCAGAAAGGAGACAAGCTTCCGGGGACCGGTTTCTGGCATTTCAGCCGTCGTCGGCCCGGCTTGCTTGAATCCTGATAGAGCAGTGAGCAAGGGACTCATGTCTGAGTATACCCTGCCACACCTATAGTGGCCAAAAACGATTCAGAAAAGGGGGTGGTGATGAACAGAGTGTCTGAATTAAGCAGACCACTCTTACCCAGTCCAAAGATCAGGGCTTGATCCATCACCGTTATTTAGCTCACTGCCCCATCCCAGCTCAGAACCTGGCTATATGCAAATTAGTCTGTCCCTGGCCCAGTGCATCATGGGAACAGGGCAGACCAAACTACCAAGCCAATTCTTCACCAGAAAGGAGACAAGCTTCCGGGGACCGGTTTCTGGCATTTCAGCCGTCGTCGGCCCGGCTTGCTTGAATCCTGATGGAGCAGTGAGCAAGGGACTCATGTCTGAGTATACCCTGCCACACCTATAGTGGCCAAAAACGATTCAGAAAAGGGGGTGGTGATGAACAGAGTGTCTGAATTAAGCAGACCACTCTTACCCAGTCCAAAGATCAGGGCTTGATCCATCACCGTTATTTAGCTCACTGCCCCATCCCAGCTCAGAACCTGGCTATATGCAAATTAGTCTGTCCCTGGCCCAGTGCATCATGGGAACAGGGCAGACCAAACTACCAAGCCAATTCTTCACCAGAAAGGAGACAAGCTTCCGGGGACCGTTTTCTGGCATTTCAGCCGTCGTCGGCCCGGCTTGCTTGAATCCTGATGGAGCAGTGAGCAAGGGACTCATGTCTGAGTATACCCTGCCACACCTATAGTGGCCAAAAACGATTCAGAAAAGGGGGTGGTGATGAACAGAGTGTCTGAATTAAGCAGACCACTCTTACCCAGTCCAAAGATTAGGGCTTGATCCATCACCGTTATTTAGCTCACTGCCCCATCCCAGCTCAGAACCTGGCTATATGCAAATTAGTCTGTCCCTGGCCCAGTGCATCATGGGAACAGGGCAAACCAAACTACCAAGCCAATTCTTCACCAGAAAGGAGACAAGCTTCCGGGGACCGGTTTCTGGCATTTCAGCCATCGTCGGCCCGGCTTGCTTGAATCCTGATGGAGCAGTGAGCAAGGGACTCATGTCTGAGTATACCCTGCCACACCTATAGTGGCAAAAAACGATTCAGAAAAGGGGGTGGTGATGAACAGAGTGTCTGAATTAAGCAGACCACTCTTACCCAGTCCAAAGATCAGGGCTTGATCCATCACCGTTATTTAGCTCCCTGCCCCATCCCAGCTCAGAACCTGGCTATATGCAAATTAGTCTGTCCCTGGCTCAGTGCATCATGGGAACAGGGCAGACCAAACTACCAAGCCAATTCTTCACCAGAAAGGAGACAAGCTTCCGGGGACCGGTTTCTGGCATTTCAGCCGTCGTCGGCCCGGCTTGCTTGAATCCTGATGGAGCAGTGAGCAAGGGACTCATGTCTGAGTATACCCTGCCACACCTATAGTGGCCAAAAACGATTCAGAAAAGGGGGTGGTGATGAACAGAGTGTCTGAATTAAGCAGACCACTCTTACCCAGTCCAAAGATCAGGGCTTGATCCATCACCGTTATTTAGCTCACTGCCCCATCCCAGCTCAGAACCTGGCTATATGCAAATTAGTCTGTCCCTGGCTCAGTGCATCATGGGAACAGGGCAGACCAAACTACCAAGCCAATTCTTCACCAGAAAGGAGACAAGCTTCCGGGGACCGGTTTCTGGCATTTCAGCCGTCGTCGGCCCGGCTTGTTTGAATCCTGATGGAGCAGTGAGCAAGGGACTCATGTCTGAGTATACCCTGCCACACCTATAGTGGCCAAAAACGATTCAGAAAAGGGGGTGGTGATGAACAGAGTGTCTGAATTAAGCAGACCACTCTTACCCAGTCCAAAGATCAGGGCTTGATCCATCACCGTTATTTAGCTCACTGCCCCATCCCAGCTCAGAACCTGGCTATATGCAAATTAGTCTGTCCCTGGCCCAGTGCATCATGGGAACAGGGCAGACCAAACTACCAAGCCAATTCTTCACCAGAAAGGAGACAAGCTTCCGGGGACCGGTTTCTGGCATTTCAGCCATCGTCGGCCCGGCTTGCATGAATCCTGATGGAGCAGTGAGCAAGGGACTCATGTCTGAGTATACCCTGCCACACCTATAGTGGCCAAAAACGATTCAGAAAAGGGGGTGGTGATGAACAGAGTGTCTGAATTAAGCAGACCACTCTTACCCAGTCCAAAGATCAGGGCTTGATCCATCACCGTTATTTAGCTCACTGCCCCATCCCAGCTCAGAACCTGGCTATATGCAAATTAGTCTGTCCCTGGCCCAGTGCATCATGGGAACAGGGCAGACCAAACTACTAAGCCAATTCTTCACCAGAAAGGAGACAAGCTTCCGGGGACCGGTTTCTGGCATTTCAGCCGTCGTCGGCCCGGCTTGCTTGAATCCTGATGGAGCAGTGAGCAAGGGACTCATGTCTGAGTATACCCTGCCACACCTATAGTGGCCAAAAACGATTCAGAAAAGGGGGTGGTGATGAACAGAGTGTCTTAATTAAGCAGACCACTCTTACCCAGTCCAAAGATCAGGGCTTGATCCATCACCGATATTTAGCTCACTGCCCCATTACAGCTCAGAACCTGGCTATATGCAAATTAGTGTGTCCCTGGCCCTTTTTGAATCGTTTTGGCCACCACAAGTGTGGAAGGGTATGCTCAGATGTGAGTCCCTTGCTCACTGCACCATCAGGATTCAAGCAAGCCGGGCCGAAGACGGCTGTAATGCCAGAAACCGGTCCCCGGAAGCTTGTTTCCTTTCCAGTAAAGAATTGGCTTGGTAGTTTGGTCTGCCCTGTTCCCATGATGCACTGGGCCAGGGTCAGACTAATTTGCATGTAGCCAGGTTCTGAACTGGGATGGTGCAGTGAGCTAAAAAACGGTGATGGATCAAGCCCTGATCTTTTGACTGGGTAGGAGTGTTCTGCTTAATTCAGATACTCTGTCCATCACCACCCCCTTTTTGAATCGTTTTGGCCACCACAAGTGTGGAAGGGTATGCTCAGATGTGAGTCTCTTGCTGACTGCACCATCAGGATTCAAGCAAGCCGGGCCGAAGACGGCTGTAATGCCAGAAACCGGTCCCCGGAAGCTTGTTTCCTTTCCAGTAAAGAATTGGCTTGGTAGTTTGGTCTGCCCTGTTCCCATGATGCACTGGGCCAGGGTCAGACTAATTTGCATGTAGCCAGGTTCTGAACTGGGATGGTGCAGTGAGCTAAAAAACGGTGATGGATGAAGCCCTGATCTTTTGACTGGGTAGGAGTGTTCTGCTTAATTCAGATACTCTGTCTATCACCACCCCCTTTTTGAATCGTTTTGGACTGGAAACAAGCATACTAGGACCGGTTTCGGACTTTCAGCCCTCATCAGCCAGGATAGCTTGAGTCCAGTGGCATGGAGAGAACAGGACCCACGTCTGGGCGTACCCGTCCCACTCGGGGTTAACAAATGCAAAAAGAGTAATTGGTGGACAGAATGCAGAACATTGTCATACATTCACCCCAGTACAGAGATCTGGGCCTAAATTCATTGTTTTTTTTGCTCACTATGCCATTCCAGTTTGGACCCAGCCATATGCAAATCAGTCTTGACCCTGCACCCAATGAGAACAGTCCAGCCCGAACTGTCAGGCCAGGTCCTCCCTGGACTGGAAAGAAGCATACTAGGACCGGTTTCGGACTTTCAGCCCTCATCAGCCAGGATAGCTTGAGTCCAGTGGCATGGAGAGCAGGGGGCCCACGGCTTGGCATACCCGTCCCCCACGGGGTGACAAATGCAAGAAGAACAATTGATGGACATAATGCAGAACAATGTCACATATTTACCCGAATACAGAGATCTGGGCCTAAATCCATTGTTTTATTGCTCACCATGCCATTCCTGATTTGCATATGGCTGGGTCCAAACTGGGGTGGTGTGGTGAGCAAAAGAATGATGGACTTAACCCAGATCCTTGTGCCTGGGGGTGAATGTTTGCATTGTCCAGCATTCCGTCTATCACTTGCATATGTTGCCCTAAGTGGGAAGGCTATGCCCAGACGTGGGTACCGTGCTCACTACACCACTGGATCCACACAAGCCTGGCTGATGAAGGGTGATGCCCTCAAACCGGTCCCAGGATGCTTGTTTCCGGTCCAGGGAGGACCTGGCTTGCCAGTTCGGGCTGGACTGTTCCCACAAGGAACAGGGTCGAAAGACTGATTTGCATACGACGGTGTTCAAACTGGTGTGGTGAGCAAACAAATGATGGATTTAACCCAGATCCTTGTGACTGGGGGTGAATGTTTGCATTGTCCAGCATTCCGTCCATCAAATGTTTCTTTTGCATATGTCGCCCTAAGTGGGAAGGGTATGCCCAGACGTGGGTCCCGTGCTCACTACACCACTGGATTTAAGCTAGCCTGGCTGATGATGGGTGATACCCTGAAACCGGTCCCAGGATGCTTGTTTCCGGTCCAGGGAGGACCTGGCTCGGCAGTTCGGGCTGGACTGTTCCGACAAGGAACAGGGTCAAGACTGATTTGCATATGGCTGGGTCCAAACTGGGGTGGTGTGGTGAGCAAAATAATGATTGATTTAACCCAGATCCTTGTGACTGGGGGAGAATGTTTGCATTGTCCAGCATTCTGTCCATCAATTGTTTCTTTTGCATATGTCGCCCTAAGTGGGAAGGGTATACCCAGATGTGGGTCCCATGCTCACTACACCACTGGATTCAAGCTAGCCTGGCTGATGAAGGGAGATGCCCTGAAACGGGTCCCAGGATGCTTGTTTCCGGTCTAGGTAGGACCTAGCTTGGTAGTTTGGGCTGGACTGTTTCAAAAAGGAAGAGGGTCAGGACTGATTTGCATATGGCTGTGTCCAAACTGGGGTGGTGTGGTGAGCAAAAGAATGATGGATTTAACCTAGATCCTTGTGACTGGGGGTGAATGTTTGCATTGTACAGCATTCCGTCCATCTATTGTTTCTTTTGCATATGTTGCCCTACGGCTGGTGCTCTGCTGTTTGTTATGTTAAGTTATAGAATTAGCCTCATGGTTGCCCAAGCAACAGGGCGTCCGAGCCTAGGGCGTTCTAGCCCTAGGCTCAGAAACAACAAACTGCAGAATGAAGACCAAATGAGAAAGGGCACAGGAGCACTTTAGCGGAAAACAACCAGGTCTTCAGGGTTTTCCTGAAGGACCAGTGGTTCTGAATGCTCCTAATAGATAGGGGAAGTGTGTTCCAGAGGTAATGAGAGTTGGCGCAAAAAAAGTGGCCTGCAGCTCTTACTCTTTTACCAAGTCGAACACAAGCCAAGTTTAGGTTGGCTGAACGCAGGTGCAGTTCGGGAAGTAGCAGTTTGGAAAGAATAGCTGTTGAATGATAACTTGTTGAATGTGAAGATCAAAAAATGAAAGAATAGTTTTGAGCCCACATAGAAGCCCAAAGCACGAGCCTACCATCAATTTAGCCTGTGCATCGGAACTTATAGCACTGACCTCCCCGACACCTAGATTTTTTTACCACCGACTCGAGCCGCGAAGGGAGGCCCAGGGAAGGCCACCAGTGGTCACTCCAAGAATGGAACTACTCTCCATCGAGCAAAGTTAACTAGCTGCAGTTAGAGTTTCATTAACACTCATTGAAAGCTTTTTCTGCAAGGAAATCATCCTTTTAAAATTAATGCTGTATTTTTGGTTTCCTTTATTTGCCAATATTGAAAGTGCACTGCTTAGCAAAAACAAAAATTCAATTCATGGAGCCATACTGAGCATGGCAACTTTACATCAATCTAGCACTAACCAGTCACACATTTGTGAAAGTGTGCAGTTTGTAGTAAAATCGGTAAGGATTACGGTCTAGCTTGCAATTAGAACCAACTTTCCAACGTAAGACATCATTGCTCCTTCCTCGAAAAAGGTGGTCAACTGAAATGCCAGCGGTTGTTCAACCCTAGGCTGTTAACCATGAAATATAGTAAAGAGGTAGCCACAGCTGTTGAAGTTGAGCTTCCCCTCAATGATGACAGGACACGATGTGTGTTGGAACCGCTATTTATTTAAACAATGTATGTCCTACGAAGAGCACCGAGCTTGCTGCTCTCTACGCCAGCTCCGGCGCCCAAATCACGCCACTCGCGCGCGACCCAAAGTGGGCACCGTTTACGCTACGTCCTCACGTAGCGTGAACACTAGACTGCCAACTCTACATATCTCCCCCTTTTTGTATCACATATGAAGGACAGTCTAGGGGGTGTTATTGTCCTTCATCCATCTCTTAGTCTCGGAACCTGGAAGGTCTTACAATCAATCGGCCCCCCCTCGTGCGTCTTACCGGGGTGGATGTCACTTCTCTCCCGCTGGCCACCGTGGACCCCTTCTCTCTACCTTCTTGGGTACCCGGGCTCTCTCTACAGGACAGCTCTCTCCTCTCTCGACTCGGTATCTCTGCTCTAGTTTGGCTGCCTCCTTGCTCGAACTCTGTTTTTGCGCCTGCCATGTCTCCTTCCAGGGTGGTGTGCTCATTCTCTGATATACTCTGATCCATCGCCTCCTGTTCCCGATCTTCAGGAGTCCATTGGATGATCTTGTTGCATCGGGCCATGCGATCCTGGGACCACACATTCCCATCACTGAGCAACGCTGCTCGGTCATATACTTTTTTTACCTGTAGGGATCGGCTGTATTTACTGTCACCCTTTTTCTGTAACACCGCCAACTTAACCCTCACCCATTCTCCTTCTTCCAAAGACGTGTTGTCCTTCACACTTTTTCTTTTGTTATAATGTTCTGTATATATGGTTTGGGCTTTTTCCAGATTTTTCTGTACTATGGCAGGAGACCATTTGCTTGTAACCGTTTTTTCTTTCCATGCCAAATTGTCTTTAGTTAAGGGATCTCTGCTTCTGAGGATCTGGAAGGAGCTGTACCCCGTACTTGTGGGGTGTGATGCGGTAGGCCCAAATCATGTGTAAAATCTTTTTTTCCCAGTCCTTTCCTATCATGATGGCTGCCTGGATGGACCCCATTAGTACTCTATTGAATCGTTCCACTTGTCCATTCCCTGCTGGGTGATATACTGACGTGTGTTTGGAGGTGATCCCATTCCTCTCCATATATTTGAGCCATTTTTCTGATGTGAATTGAGGACCATTGTCACTCAATATGGACTTGGGAATACCCTCTCTGAGGAAGGTCGCTGTGAGGAACTTAAGTATGGTCTCCGTATCCATCTCTTCTTGGATGTGAACTTCAGGCCATTTAGAGTATCTGTCCACTATGACACTCAGATATTTCGGCGTTCCTTGGTCTTCTAATATTGGTCCTAGTATGTCAATGGAGAGTTCCTCCCATGGATTCTTCGGGGCGGTGAATTTTCCCAAGGCCGGCCTCAATGGTGTCATCGTCTTATCTGCACGCTGGCATTGGTCACACTCTCTTACATGTTTCGTTTGTATGTCCATGCCTGGCCACCAGTATCTTTGTTTGGCCCTCAGTTTAGTTTTCCCAATGCCTAGATGGCCTTCATGCAGTATTGCTAGTAGCCTAGAAATTAGCCCCTCTGGGGGTACCACTTTATTGCCTCTGTATACGAACACTCCTTTGTCGTCCAGGGACAGTTCTTCTCTCACTTAGTAGTATTTCCTCAAGTTTCTCCGGAAGTGCCTTTTATCGGGTCATCCTCCCACTATGTGTTCCATCACCTCTTGCATGTTCATGTCCTCCTTGTATGCTTCCTTCCATTCTTGATTGCTTATTACTTTCTCCGGGTCTTCCATCAATGCCACCATCTCTTCACTCCCTTCCTTCTCTTCGTTGGCTATTTCCATTGCTGCAGCCCTGCTCAGGTAGTCTGCCACTTTGTTCCTGCTTACCGGGATGTACTCCACATCGTAGCAATACTCCAATAGTTTAAGGGTCATTTTGGCAATTCTGGGAGTGGCACTCGCATGCCAACTGGACGTGAGCACTCTCACCAATGGCTTGTGGTCCGTTTTGAGTTGGAACCTCGTGCCCCATAAGAACTGGCAAAGCCTGCCCATGGCCCACACTACTGCAAGCATCTCCTTTTTGATGACGCTAAACTTTTTTTCTGTGTCTTTCAGGGCTCTGGATGCTAAGCTCAATGTCTCCATGATTCCACTACCCCTGTCTTGCAGATAGTAAGGACCCTCCTGAGGCACAGCCGGGAGTAGGCAGCAGACAGCGCTTAATCGCTTTTTAAACTTGTGAAATTGTTGTTCTAAATCTCACTTACCCCTCCTCCTGACACACGATTACTTTGTGCAGGCTTCCCCTACACAGCGGAACGAGCGCTGGTAAGGGAGTAAATCGACGAACTACTCCACCCGCCATCACTCACGCCAGACAGGGACACGCCCACTCTGAGGCCGCGCCCCTTGCAACCATCATAAAAACGTGCTGACTTCACGAGCGCGGCAGATAGTAATGACCCTCCTGAGGCACAGCCGGGAGTAGGCAGCAGACAGCGCTTAATCGCTTTTTAAACTTGTGAAATTGTTGTTTTAAATCTCACTTACCCCTCCTCCTGACACACGATTACTTTGTGCAGGCTTCCCCTACACAGCGGAACGAGCGCTGGTAAGGGAGTAAATCGACGAACTACTCCACCCGCCATCACTCACGCCAGACAGGGACACGCCCACTCTGAGGCCACGCCCCCTGGACTTTCCCCCACACTATAATCATGTGTATGTACCGGAAGCGCAGCGGACGAGCGCAGCGGGCGCGACGAAGGCGCGCTTAAGGCAAGCTCGTCTGCGCTCGTCCGCGACGAGTCCGGGCTAAGGGCCATATCCCCTACACCTCAGACATCAGAGACCAGGTATTACAATGCTGAAACTCTTCATAGCCTAAGGCCCCCTGCCACGAACTGCTCTCGGCACCCCTACGCAGCCGAAAACATTCCACAAACATGCCCTAAATGTAAATTAATTCTTAAACCTAAGCCCACAGCTGCACTAACCCATGACTACCATATGCTCTTGATAAACTGCAGATCCCTGCCTAAACACAGGACAGAAATCGCCCTTTTACTAGAAGAACTCACTCCGGATATTGTATTCCTAACGGAAACATGGCTCACTACAGATTCCGATCCTGCCCTAGTTAGTGCTCTCCCCCATGGCTTCCAAATGACTCGGCAGGACCGGCCTGACGGGAGGGGGGGGAGGCCTAGCAATTATCCATAAAGAACAGTTTCAGTGTCGGGTTATCCCCGAAACCATCTCACCGACCTCTCACCGAATATCTGTTTTTCCGGAACTCTTATCTATCGTCCCCCAGGTCCCCTTAAGCAATTCCACCTCCGTCTTCCTCAGATTGTCGCAGAACGCGTTAGCACCACGTCCAGCTTCACTTTGATAGGTGATCTTAACCTGCACTTTGATTCTGCATTAGATCAGGTAGTCACCACACTGGCAGATGACCTAGCTGCGTTACAACTTACCCAATACGTCACAACCCCTACCCATGTTAAGGGTCACTTACTGGACCCAGTATTTAGCAACTGTGCTTACTTTACAGTTGACGCGCCGATCCCGCTTCCGTGGACAGACCACTTCCTTGTGCCTTTCACATGGACCACGTTTAAGCCTCTGCAGACTGGACCCACCACAAAACTTACCCGAGCTTGGTCCCGCCTTTCAGTTGACGACTGGGCTGCCAAGCTTGCCACCAACCAATCCCTTTACAATGAGGATCCTGGCCTAGCCAATCAGGCCTATGCTGACTGGATCACGCAAACACTCGAAAACATCCTCCCCAAAAATAAAATTACGCTAAAACGCGCCCATAAAACGGCTCCCTGGTATACGGAGGCTCTCAGGGACAAGAAACGCCAATGTAGAAAAAACGAAAGACATTGGCGTGTAGACTACTCACCAGAAAGCAAAATTTGTTATCGAGAGTCAATCAGAGAATACAAAACTGAAATCAAAATTGCCCAGACCACTTATTTCTCTAATAAAATCCTCCTTGCTAAATCAAAACCCAAAGAAATATTCCACATTTTAAAAAACTAACCAAACCCCCTCCTAGCTTGCACGATACAAAATCTATAACCCACTGCAACGATATTGCTGAGTTTTTTCATCAAAAAGTTAATAACATCTACTCTACCTTTCCCCCCAGCAATATCACCTCCCTTGCCCAGTCCAACGCAGCTCTATCTACCCTCTCCCCTCAGCCACAACCTACTCTGGATCACTTCCCTCCTGTGGATTTTGCCACTCTAGAAACCATAGCTCGGAAAGTAAAAACCGGCTCACCTGACGATCCAGCCCCACCAGATATCTTAATGTCAGCATCCCAAATTACACTCCCAATCATCAGGGATGTACTCAATGCATCGATAACCTCCAGCACAGTTCCTTCAGCCTGGAAACGAGCCATGGTCCGCTCACTATTAAAAAAGCCTAATTTAGAACCATCGGACTTTAGCAATTATCGGCCCATCTCCCTGCTCCCGTGGGTGAGCAAAATCTTAGAAAAATATATTAACCACCATCTGGTAAATTTCTTAGAAGACTCCCAATTGTTAGATGTCACCCAGACGGGTTTCAGACCCAAACACGGGACCGAGACGGTCCTCCTCATGGTCTCTGAGGAATCCAGAAAAATCCTGGATCAGGGAGGATCGGTGGCAGTGATCCTCCTTGATCTCAGTGCAGCCTTCGACACGGTCAGCCATGACACCTTGCTGCACCGTATGTCCAGGGTTGGAATTAAGAACAAAGCCTGGCTCTGGTTTAAATCCTTCCTGGAGGACAGATCCTTCCGAGTCTTTGACGGTGAGGTGGTGTCCACCAGCAGACCACTGAGGTGTGGAGTCCCTCAAGGCTCCTCTTTAAGTCCTGCCCTTTTTAACATCTATATGAGGCCACTGGCCGATGTCGTCCGCCGTTTTGGGATCAAGATCATCTCTTACGCGGACGACACACAGTTGGTGGTCTCTCTGGTGCAGGTAGATAACCCACCTGCGGCATGCGGACTTAGAGACTGCCTAAAAGAAGTAAAAAGATGGATGTCCCTATCATCCCTCAAACTGAATGGGGACAAAACAGAGCTGATGCTTCTGGGCCCCGCCGACCCCCTTCTCCTCAACTCCCTGTGGCCCGCTGATCTAGGCCCCCCTCCAGCACCTAAGGACAACATCAAGAGCCTTGGGGTACGGCTGGACAGCTCCCTTTCATTTAAGACCCAAGCCACAAAACTTTCTGCAACCTGTTTTGGCCTCCTTAAAATGCTTAAGAAAATCTTGCCTCTCCTCCCTATGGAAGCCAAGCAGGTAGCAATACAGGGTTTAATACAGTCCCGCCTGGATTTCAACAATGTGTTATACCTGGGTGCCCCAGACTACACCCTACGCAGACTCCAGACAGTGCAGAACTGTGCGGCCCGTCTATTGCTCGAACTCCCTCGCAGACAATCAGTCAGGTCCGGTCTGGTCAACCTTCATTGGCTGCCAGTACGCCAAAGAATTCATTTCAAAGCCATGTGCATTGCTCATCAGGCCTTTTGGGACAAGGGTCCCATGCTCACCCGGGATCTAGTCACTCATTATGTACCTACCAGAATCCTCCGGTCTAGCCAGACCTTCTTAGCTACTCCCCTCAGAATAAAAAAGACCAGGTCGGGCGGTAGGACGTTCGCCTACAATGCAGCCAAGACCTGGAATGCTCTCCCCCTCCATCTTAGAGCCAACTCCAACCACTCTTCATTCCGAAAGCAACTCAAAACTTTCCTCTTCGATCTTCCCTACTAATCGCCAGTCAGCCACTCCATGAGGCCCCCCCTATTATCTTGTAGCGCTTGGACGCCCCTGGGCAACAAATCGCGCTTTACAAATGCACATCCATTTCCATTTCCATTTCCATTGCATTAGGACTGCTCCCAGCCCTTTGTCGCTGGCATCCGTCATCAGCACCGTTTGACCTTGTGGATCGTACCCCTGGAGGGGTATGGCCTGAACAACATCCCTCTTGATGCATTCAAACTCCTTCTGCGTCTCTTCCGTCCATGCAAACGCCGTCTTCTCTCTCGTGAGTTGCCTCATGTGGTGAGTCTTGGTGGCAAAGTGCTGTACAAACTTCCTGTAGTACTCAGCCATCCCTAGAAGGGACCTGACTTCTTCCTTGCTGGAGGGGGGTGGAGCGTCCCATATTGCTTTCACATTCTCCTTCTTTGGTGTGATGCCTTGTTCTCCAATTTCATGTCCTAGATAGGTGACTGAAGCCATCCCAAGACGGCACTTTTCCCACTCTGCGGTTAGGCCTTTATCTTCCAGTACTCTCAGTACTCTGGCCAACTTGGTGTCATGGTCCCGCAGGTCTCTACCCATCACCAAAATATCATCTTGGAAGTATTGGATGCCTTCCATGTCTTTAAAGAGGCGGTGCATGAGTTTCTGGAAGACGGCCACTGCCGAGGCAAGTCCAAAAGGCATTCTGCAGAATTGGTAACATCTGAAGGGAGTTATAAATGACGTGAGCAGGAAGGGAGTTATAAATGACGTCAGCTTCCTGCTCTCCGGATGTAGCGCTATCTGGTGGTACGCCGATGTTAGGTCAATGGTGGAGTACCATTTTATACCCTTAGTTTTGGCTAACATTTCCTCGATGCGGGGTAACGGGAACTTTTCCACCACGATGCTTTTGTTCAGTTCACGTAGGTCCACGCACAGCCGGACCTTGCCATTGGGCTTCATTACTACCACCAGGGGCGCTAGCCACTCCACGCACGTTATGGGTTCGATGATCCCATTCCTTTCCAGCTCCCGCAGTTCATGTTGCACTGCTTCCCTCAGTGCAATGGGTACGTTCCGCACTTTGTGTGATACCGGTGTGGCATCCACCTAGAGAACGATCTTGTGCGAGAATTTTTCCAGCTTCCCGACCTTTCTACCAAACACCTTTGGGAAGTCTTTTTTCAATTTTTCTAAGTCCAGCCATTGTTCAGGCGCTGTCATCACTACCTATACTGCTCCTCCGGGGTCCTTGTGCCTTTCACATGGACCACGTTTAAGCCTCTGCAGACTGGACCCACCACAAAACTTACCCGAGCTTGGTCCCGCCTTTCAGTTGACGACTGGGCTGCCAAGCTTGCCACCAACCAATCCCTTTACAATGAGGATCCTGGCCTAGCCAATCAGGCCTATGCTGACTGGATCACGCAAACACTCGAAAACATCCTCCCCAAAAATAAAATTACGCTAAAACGCGCCCATAAAACGGCTCCCTGGTATACGGAGGCTCTCAGGGACAAGAAACGCCAATGTAGAAAAAACGAAAGACATTGGCGTGTAGACTACTCACCAGAAAGCAAAATTTGTTATCGAGAGTCAATCAGAGAATACAAAACTGAAATCAAAATTGCCCAGACCACTTATTTCTCTAATAAAATCCTCCTTGCTAAATCAAAACCCAAAGAAATATTCCACATTTTAAAAAACTAACCAAACCCCCTCCTAGCTTGCACGATACAAAATCTATAACCCACTGCAACGATATTGCTGAGTTTTTTCATCAAAAAGTTAATAACATCTACTCTACCTTTCCCCCCAGCAATATCACCTCCCTTGCCCAGTCCAACGCAGCTCTATCTACCCTCTCCCCTCAGCCACAACCTACTCTGGATCACTTCCCTCCTGTGGATTTTGCCACTCTAGAAACCATAGCTCGGAAAGTAAAAACCGGCTCACCTGACGATCCAGCCCCACCAGATATCTTAATGTCAGCATCCCAAATTACACTCCCAATCATCAGGGATGTACTCAATGCATCGATAACCTCCAGCACAGTTCCTTCAGCCTGGAAACGAGCCATGGTCCGCTCACTATTAAAAAAGCCTAATTTAGAACCATCGGACTTTAGCAATTATCGGCCCATCTCCCTGCTCCCGTGGGTGAGCAAAATCTTAGAAAAATATATTAACCACCATCTGGTAAATTTCTTAGAAGACTCCCAATTGTTAGATGTCACCCAGACGGGTTTCAGACCCAAACACGGGACCGAGACGGTCCTCCTCATGGTCTCTGAGGAATCCAGAAAAATCCTGGATCAGGGAGGATCGGTGGCAGTGATCCTCCTTGATCTCAGTGCAGCCTTCGACACGGTCAGCCATGACACCTTGCTGCACCGTATGTCCAGGGTTGGAATTAAGAACAAAGCCTGGCTCTGGTTTAAATCCTTCCTGGAGGACAGATCCTTCCGAGTCTTTGACGGTGAGGTGGTGTCCACCAGCAGACCACTGAAGTGTGGAGTCCCTCAAGGCTCCTCTTTAAGTCCTGCCCTTTTTAACATCTATATGAGGCCACTGGCCGATGTCGTCCGCCGTTTTGGGATCAAGATCATCTCTTACGCGGACGACACACAGTTGGTGGTCTCTCTGGTGCAGGTAGATAACCCACCTGCGGCATGCGGACTTAGAGACTGCCTAAAAGAAGTAAAAAGATGGATGTCCCTATCATCCCTCAAACTGAATGGGGACAAAACAGAGCTGATGCTTCTGGGCCCCGCCGACCCCCTTCTCCTCAACTCCCTGTGGCCCGCTGATCTAGGCCCCCCTCCAGCACCTAAGGACAACATCAAGAGCCTTGGGGTACGGCTGGACAGCTCCCTTTCATTTAAGACCCAAGCCACAAAACTTTCTGCAACCTGTTTTGGCCTCCTTAAAATGCTTAAGAAAATCTTGCCTCTCCTCCCTATGGAAGCCAAGCAGGTAGCAATACAGGGTTTAATACAGTCCCGCCTGGATTTCAACAATGTGTTATACCTGGGTGCCCCAGACTACACCCTACGCAGACTCCAGACAGTGCAGAACTGTGCGGCCCGTCTATTGCTCGAACTCCCTCGCAGACAATCAGTCAGGTCCGGTCTGGTCAACCTTCATTGGCTGCCAGTACGCCAAAGAATTCATTTCAAAGCCATGTGCATTGCTCATCAGGCCTTTTGGGACAAGGGTCCCATGCTCACCCGGGATCTAGTCACTCATTATGTACCTACCAGAATCCTCCGGTCTAGCCAGACCTTCTTAGCTACTCCCCTCAGAATAAAAAAGACCAGGTCGGGCGGTAGGACGTTCGCCTACAATGCAGCCAAGACCTGGAATGCTCTCCCCCTCCATCTTAGAGCCAACTCCAACCACTCTTCATTCCGAAAGCAACTCAAAACTTTCCTCTTCGATCTTCCCTACTAATCCCCAGTCAGCCACTCCATGAGGCCCCCCCTATTATCTTGTAGCGCTTGGACGCCCCTGGGCAACAAATCGCGCTTTACAAATGCACATCCATTTCCATTTCCATTTCCATTGCATTAGGACTGCTCCCAGCCCTTTGTCGCTGGCATCCGTCATCAGCACCGTTTGACCTTGTGGATCGTACCCCTGGAGGGGTATGGCCTGAACAACATCCCTCTTGATGCATTCAAACTCCTTCTGCGTCTCTTCCGTCCATGCAAACGCCGTCTTCTCTCTCGTGAGTTGCCTCATGTGGTGAGTCTTGGTGGCAAAGTGCTGTACAAACTTCCTGTAGTACTCAGCCATCCCTAGAAGGGACCTGACTTCTTCCTTGCTGGAGGGGGGTGGAGCGTCCCATATTGCTTTCACATTCTCCTTCTTTGGTGTGATGCCTTGTTCTCCAATTTCATGTCCTAGATAGGTGACTGAAGCCATCCCAAGACGGCACTTTTCCCACTCTGCGGTTAGGCCTTTATCTTCCAGTACTCTCAGTACTCTGGCCAACTTGGTGTCATGGTCCCGCAGGTCTCTACCCATCACCAAAATATCATCTTGGAAGTATTGGATGCCTTCCATGTCTTTAAAGAGGCGGTGCATGAGTTTCTGGAAGACGGCCACTGCCGAGGCAAGTCCAAAAGGCATTCTGCAGAATTGGTAACATCTGAAGGGAGTTATAAATGACGTGAGCAGGAAGGGAGTTATAAATGACGTCAGCTTCCTGCTCTCCGGATGTAGCGCTATCTGGTGGTACGCCGATGTTAGGTCAATGGTGGAGTACCATTTTATACCCTTAGTTTTGGCTAACATTTCCTCGATGCGGGGTAACGGGAACTTTTCCACCACGATGCTTTTGTTCAGTTCACGTAGGTCCACGCACAGCCGGACCTTGCCATTGGGCTTCATTACTACCACCAGGGGCGCTAGCCACTCCACGCACGTTATGGGTTCGATGATCCCATTCCTTTCCAGCTCCCGCAGTTCATGTTGCACTGCTTCCCTCAGTGCAATGGGTACGTTCCGCACTTTGTGTGATACCGGTGTGGCATCCACCTAGAGAACGATCTTGTGCGAGAATTTTTCCAGCTTCCCGACCTTTCTACCAAACACCTTTGGGAAGTCTTTTTTCAATTTTTCTAAGTCCAGCCATTGTTCAGGCGCTGTCATCACTACCTATACTGCTCCTCCGGGGTCCAGCTTGATGCCCAGGTCTCCTTGATCCATCCAACCTAGAACTGACGGGCCCTTTTCTGCCACATATAGCTTGCAATCGGCACTCCGTCCACTGAACTCGAATTTCAACGGTTGATACCCCACCATTGGGATGCGATCTCCCGTATACGAGACAGGTCTTATGTCCGGCGGTTCTAACTTTGGACCCAATTGAGGCATGAATTTCTCAGTCCAGACTGCTCGCTGGACTATCGTGTATGGCGATCCTGAGTCCGCCACGATGCTTATCTTTACTCCGCCTATTAGCATGTCGAGTAGCGGTTTGTTCGACCTTCTGATGTCCACTCCTAGCACCTGATCCTCTATGCATAGCACCCTGTCCTCTTCTTCTTGACATCTTCCTTCAGTGTCCTCCTGGTCTTGGTCCACATACTTCACCGTGTTGCGGTTTGCTTTCCGCCTACATACCTTCTTGTAGTGCCCCATTATGCCGCAAAACATGCACTTGGAGCGGAACGCCGGGCATCTCTTGTCATGCGCTTCGTGGGCGGAACTGCCGCAGCGGTAGCAGGGATTCCTAGCGCCTTTCGTCTGCTTCCCTTGTGGTCCCGGCTTCCCCAGCCACTTGTTGGATCTTCTGTAGGTCGTTCCCGTGTTCTTGTTCCCTCCTTTGGGTTCTTCCTCATCCACCTTATTCACCATTGGCCTTACCGCTGGTTCTCTCTTAGCTGCGTCTGCGCATCTCTTCGCCAATTCCGCCTTTTTAACTATCGCGATCACTTCCTTCAGTGTGGCGTCCCCACTCGCCCATAGTTTGTCCTGTACTGTTTTATTTGTTGTGTGCATTACAATTTGGTCCTTGATAACTCATCATGGAGCGCGCCATATTTGCACGTCGTCGCTAACCTTTTTAACGCTGCCACGTACTCATCAATTGATTCTCCGTTTTCTTGTTTCCGCTGCTGAAAGTTGTAGCTTTCAATTGACACACACACTGCTGGCCTGTAGTGCTCGTTGAGTTCTTCAATTGCGTGAGCGAAGACATCGTCATCTGTATCTTGCCGAGGCTTGGGTACTATTTTCTTAAATACTCTGATCCCTTCCGGGCCTATGTTGTGCAGTAAAATCCTTCTTTTCCTTTTACTCGTGAACGCCTCCTCATTTTCATCTTCCAGGACCTCAATTTAATTTAGAATGTACTCTCTCCAATCATCCCACTTCATTAGGGGTTCTCCCGGCTTGGGCAGGAATGGTATTGGAGCCGTCGCTGAGGATGTTTGCGCGCACATGGTTTCGCGCTTTTCCGGCACTGTATTTGGGCTCTTGTGGCTGCCTGGTGCACTGCTCTCCTCTCCCTGTTCTGAATGAAGTTGGGCACTCCCTGCGTCTCCTCTATCGCTGCCCCTTGATTCCGCCAGTGCTCCTATCCTGTTGGGCTCCCTCTTTGCAGTGTTGCAACCCTGTGTGCTGTCCTGGTGTCTGTTGGGCCGTGGGTGGCTGTCTCCCTGCTCACACAACTAATAAAGAGATGCCCAGTCAAATCTAGAAGGAACTGGGAACGGCTGAAATGCTGCAAAAATGTAAAGGCCCAATTCTAATAGTTTGCCCAACACCTGGCTAGATTCAAGAGTCCATCAGGGCTGATGGACTCTTGAATCTAGCCAGGTGTTGGGCAAACTATTAGAATTGGGCCTTTACATTTTTGCAGCATTTCAGCCGTTCCCAGTTCCTTCTAGATTTGACTGGGCATCTCTTTATTAGTTGTGTGAACTGTGATTGGGGAGTAGAGGTGTTTCAGTCTATAATTAATTCCCCTGACTGTCCGGCTGTCTCCCTGCCACTTCACCCTTCTTGGTTGTGCTGATTCCTCCCTCTCAGGCCTGGGTGAGTGGTGCCCCTGTACCTGGACTCTTTGATCTTCCTTTGATGCTGGTGAGACCTGCCGCTTCTGCCACGCTCTCCGTAGTCGTCTGGGCTTCCTCCTGTGGTGCTGGTCTAGTGCTGCTGTCTGGGTGTCCTCTCCTGGTGCTCTTGTGGGTTACCCTTATTTCGTTTTCTTTTTTTGGGTCCCAGCTTCGTCGCCACTGTTGAAGTTGAGCTTCCCCTCAATGATGACAGGTCACGATGTGTGTTGGAACCGCTATTTATTTAAACATTGTATGTCCTACGAAGAGCGCCGAGCTTGCTGCTCTCTACGCCAGCTCCGGAGCCCAAATCGCGCTACTCGCGCGTGACCCAAAATGGCTGCCGTTCACGCTACGTCCTCACGTAGCGTGAACACTAGACTGCCAACTCTACAACAGCCTCCTGCAGGCACAGTCATTCTCATCAAATTCAACCGATTCAAGTGACATGGCTGAAGTCTAAACGCAGAGAGCAAAAGCCATTGCCACTAGCCAAAAAACAGGGGGCCCGCCACAAACAAAAGACAGGGAACCGGCACAATCCAACGTCATCCAGGAACCGGCACAATCCAACGTCATCCTTAGCTGTCCGAGCATAACTGAAGACCAACTGCCAGCCCAGAGCGATCTTCTGAATACCAGGGAACACGCACCAACTGTCATCAGGGGATTTTTTAAGCCGAAGTTGTCGTTTCAACTTTCCTCTTGGAAATTTGAACCACCACCTTGCACAGCGTCACTGAAGAGAAACACTTTTGCAGTCAAGCAAAGCTGAGCCTCCTGGCCTGGCTTATGAAAACATCACAGCTGCTCACACAGCCAGCAGCACCGAGCCATCCACAATAATTTGTACTGTTTATAAGAATGCTGCAGTGCCTATGTGCACACACATCGGTCTCCAGAGGTTTTATATGCCTAATGTATTTTAGTGCGGTGATGCAGCCGCCAGAAGTAAAATGCGTTAATCTATCACCTGATGCGTGATACTTGGCCGGGCAGTAAAAAAAAGTTAACCTTCCATTTCATGGGTCTTGGAGCAGTTGCAAAATATGTGTAGACTTTCTCATTGCACAAAATGATGTAATTTCAGATATTTTTGCATTCTATTGCTTTGTTTTAATAGCTAAAAAGTTTCACTCTTAGAGTTAAATGTAACTCATAAGTACATTGAAACCATGGTATCGTCACACATAGGAAATCCAGTCCTGCACTGTGATTCTTCGGTCCCCGCGGCTCTTCGTTAGGACTTAAACATTAATTCAATGCAGAGTTAACCCTGCTCGCTCCGCGAGTGTAAACCGCTGCCAGCCGGAGCCGCCGCAAGTCCCCATCACAACCAAAATCATGGGTGGCAAGAACTGTCCGTGCCGCGACCATCCAATCCATCACCCCTCGGGTCAAATGTTACACTTTAGCCATGTCTCACTCGCTTTATTTCACCCACCACAAAACTCCATCCGCACCAAACTACGTGGCGTGGCACAAAAGAAAGTAGGTGAAAAAGGACGTAACAGTGTTTATATACAGCAGAGCCGCATGGGGACTCCACGGCCAATGAGCACCACGAAATATCGAGTAAGGCACTAGGATTGGCTAGGATGCCGACAATGCTCCAATCCCAGGTCCAGTTGCACCTTACGGTTTCCTTCCACTACAATGAAGACTACAAGAATATGTTCAGCCGTCGGACTGGCTGTCATGCGACCCGGAAGTACTGAAATTACGACAAATGTTCTTAAAAAATTAATAAGAGACAACGGACGCTAGGCTGAATTTACGGACGTTCTTTGTAAGTAGAGGAGAGGTAGTCACTTGTATTGCCTCTCGCAACATTTTATTATCGCAATTGGTACTAGTGTCCACAAAAGATGTGTTATTTCTCTAGGAAGTCATAGTGTATGATTTGCCAGTAATATGGGACGGGTGTATTTATTGCTGTGTAGAAATTTGACTATAGTACGTGTATAATACTTTGTCATTTTATTTTTTTACGTTGACTACATGGAACGTACTAGAAAAAGCAGTAAGGCCACATTTAGATAGACTCACCGGAAACAAAAAGCTTAATTCATAATGAAGAAAATTGCTAAGGTGGAAAAAGATTATTGTTTAAGTGTAGGTTAAAGATGCATACCAGGATGGGAGCCTTTTGACTCCTGCTTTGGTCAATATAAAGAGCACTCGAATGGAAGTTGGAATTATGTTGACTGTTGTGTTGTGTTATGTTATGTTAGTATCTGTTTTGTATAGCGCTCAGCTACTCCGAAGAGTGTCCCGGCGCTTAAGAACTGTAAGATATTGATCTATTATTTGGGGCGGGTAACTACCCAATGCAAAGGATAATCACAACACCTCTCATGGTGAACCCCTCAAAGTCACTAAATTAATTTAAGCTCAATTTTTTGGTAGCTGTGGCACAGAGCAGATAGGCTTATTTTAGGGCATTGTCAAAATGCAAAACAATAACTATCCCAGCCAAATTAGAAAAATGGTGGAAAATCAATAAACAAATGATACCAAACTGACAAAAATTCAATGAGGGGAACCGGAAATATGGACAACATTTTATTGTTACAGTAGAAATAGTGCCAAGAAGCAAAAAAGTGTCAGTGATAGTCAATGGTTGCAGTAGACAGGGACCTAGCTGTAATATGAGGCTCACCACAGTAGAGTGCGGACCGGATTCACCAACCAGGTTCATCATGGTCAAAGATTTTACCTTCTAACTTTTTAGTCTTTTATTACACATCTAAAGAGTCCCAGGACCTCGGTGAGGCACATAGAAACTCTTAGGGTGTCAAGCAGATGACAACAGGAGGGTCCAGTCCAGGTGCCACTGTTCTGCTGCAAAAGGAACAATTGATGGACGGAATGCTGAACAATACACACATTCACCCCTAGTCACAAAGATCTGGGTTTAATCCATCGTTCTTTTGCTCACCACGCTACCCCAGTTTGGACCCAGCCATATGCAAATCAGTCTTGACCCTGTTCCTCATGGGAACATTCAAGCCCGAACTGCCAACCTAGGTCCTCCCTGGATCAGAATCTATCATCCTGGGACCGGTTACGGGGCATAACCCTTCATCAGCCAGGCTAGCTTAAATCCAGTGGCGCAGTAGCACAGGAACCACATCTGTTGGGCAGTTTTAGTAAAGGCCTCTGATAGCTTATTGTATCCCTATAGCTTGAACTAAGGTCAGCCTTCCGACCCCTGGAGTCTACTTCTTTGTCTTTGGTACAAGAGGGAGTTGGTCCAGTCCTCCTATCACATCATAGACACTAGATCCAGTCCTCTTCTGTTCTCCGTCAGACCCAGCAATGTTTTTCTGTTCTTCCCTAGCTCCAGAGAGTATTCTGAAGTGCGTGCCTGGAGATGCCAAATTTATGCTTGGCATGAGCTAGTGGGTAGGACTGAAATATGGGCACACCATAGCCAAAAGTTCCCGGGGCCAAACCTTCTCACTTGAGCCATTTTCAAGTGGGCAGGGGTTGTGGTTGGGTGGTGTTCTAAACAATCCTAGTGTCTTTTCGCATCTAACACTAAAATCTAGTATGGGTGAGACAGAATTGTGGTATAACAAAAAGCCGGATTTTCCAGCAGCCAGACAGTGGATACACAAGAATTGTCTTGGCATCCTGTTCCTGTACTTTCAAATGTGTCCCCAGTGTTGGAGGTGTGGTTTCGCAGAGCAACAAGATGGCCGCTCTTTGAGAGGGCTCTGCTGGCCGAACGAAACATCCTCCATCTATCCGCATTTTCAGGAGTCACCAGTAAGTAATTTCGAGCAGCACCTTATTGCACCAGCCTGCGGCCCTACTTGTGTGAGCCCAGACCAACATTGGCCATGTCGGTGCCAGCTGTGAGTCGTGGACGTGCTGTGCTGCCTGGCAGGTCTAGCTGGGCCTGAGCGAGCTGCGTGAGCTCCCGACTGTGGGCAGCCTGAGTAGTGCGGAGAGGCCAAGCCAAAGGAGAGCTTATGTGTTGTGGAACATCACTCTGTAGGAAACCCTCCTTGCAACGGAGAGACATCCACGACTGCCAGGATCCTGGTGCGAAGTAGAGGAGGACTGCAAGCCTGGTGCCGAGATGCGAGCTCTTATTTTACATCAAAGGGGCCGGCGAGGAGGCAATGAGAATGTGCTTCCTGCCCTGCCCACTCGTCTGGCACCAGATCCTGCGAGGCTGCTGGCTGTGGGGCATGGCAAGACTGCTGACTTTGGTGCCGGTTGGGAGCTGCAGTCTGCAAGGAGCCTGTAGTGAGGTATGTACAGAGGGCCCTAAAAGAAACACGCCTGCCGGAGACCCAACTGGGGCATCAACCCAGGGGAGGCGTCAGGCTCCCGCGGAGGCTGCCCTGTTCAGGTGACAGGGCCAGTAACTGCTTGGCGGGGTGGACCCTGCTTCAGCGGCTGGGCCCTATGCCGGCGGCTGCCTACTACTTCACTGCTGCTGAGGACGGATAATATACAAGACTTGTGTTGTGTCTCCCACACCAGCACCTTGAGAATATACTGAAAACTGGATATTGCAGACACCGGTTCTCACTTGGGGGCGCCTTGAAAGGTCCCCTCTTGACTAGGCTCTCTGGCAGGGCGGCGGGACAGCCCTCTCATTATCTGCACCACTGGGCCTACTTGCGACCCCCACAGAGGGCCAGATGAGGGGAGGCGAGATCGCCTTGCCATATACTTTTGCCTCGCCCCCATCCACTTCACAGCTGCTACTGACACAAAGTTTGTAGAAAGGTGGTGGCTCATATATTAGAGACCTGGTTATCTGCAACAACACTTCATGAGGCTCTACACGTCCACAATGGGAAGCACTACACGAAACAGGCACCCACCCTTTTTTCCATGCTGCTACTTCCCACCCATCCACCCTTTTTCCATGCTGCTACTTCCCACCTACCCTTTTTCTGTGCTGCTACTTCCCACCCACCCGTTTTCTATGCTGCTACTTCCATCCACCTATTTTCCAAGGTGCTACTTCCCATCCATCCACCCACCCACCTATTTTCCGTTATACTACTTCCCACCCACCCTCCTTTTTCCATGTTGCTACTTCCTACACATTCCCTTCTTTTTCCGTGTGGCGAGTTCCCACCCATCCCCCTTTTTCCGTGTTGCTACTTCCCACCCATCCCCTCCTTTTTCCGTGTTGATACTTAGTAGTTCCGTATTGCTATTTAACACCCACCCGCCCTTGTTGCGTGTAGCTACTTACCACCCACCCGCCCTTGTTCCGTTTTGCTACTTCCCACCCACCAACCCTTTTTCCATGTTGCTACTTCCCACCCACCCACCCTTTTTCCATGTTGCTGCTTCCCACCCACCCACCCGCCCTTTTTCCATGTTGCTGCTTCCCACCCACCCACCCGCCCTTTTTCCATGTTGCTGCTTCCCACCCATCCGCCATTTTTCTGTGTTGCTACTTCCCACCCATCCGCCCTTTTTCCATGTTGCTTCGTCCCACCCAACCCCCCTTTTCCGTGTTGCTACTTCCCACCCACCTGCCCGCCCTTTTGCTGTGTTGCTGCTACCCACCCATCCGCCCTTTTTCTCTGTTGCTGCATCTCAACCTCCCCCTTTTTCCATGTTGCTACTTCTCTCCCAGCCCCCTTTTCCACCTACCCCATTTCTGTGTTGCTACTTCTCAGCCACCCACCATTTTCCGGGCTGCTTCTTCCCACACCCACCTTTTTTCCATGTTGCTACTATTTTCAGTGTTGCTACTTGCCACCCACTCCCCCCTTTTTTTCTCTGTGGCTAGTTCCCACTCATCCGCCCTTTTTCCATGTTGCTACTTCCCACCCATCCCCCGTTTTTCCGTGTTGCTACTTCCCACCCATCCCCCCTTTTTTGTTTTGCTACTTCCCACCCACCCCTTTTTCCAGTGTTACTACCTCCCAACCCCCTTTTTCTGTATTGCTACTTGCCTCCTTTTCCTTGTTGCTACTTCCCACCCACACACCCCTTTTTCCGTGTTGCCACCTCCCACCTACCCCCACTTTTTCTGTGTTGCTACATCTCACACTCCCGCTTTTTTTTGTTGCTACTTCCCACACATCCCCCTTTTTCTGTGTGGCTAGTTCCCACCCATCCCCCCTTTTTACGTGTTGCAACTTCCTACCCATCCCCCCTTTTCTGTGTTGCTACTTCCCTCTCATCTTAACTTTTTTGTGTTGCTACTTCCCACCCCCCTTTTTCTGTTTTGCTACTTAAAAACCACCCCCCTTTTTCTGTTACTACTTCCCTCCCCCTTTTCCTACTTGCTACTTCCTAACCACACCCCCTGTTTTCGTGTTACCACTTCCCCGCTTTTTCAGTGTTGCTACATCTCACTCTCCCCCTTTTTGCGTGTTGCTACTTCCCTCCCATCCCCCCCCTTTTTCCATGTTGCTACTTCCTACCCATCCCCCCTTTTCTGTGTTGCTACTTCCCTCCCACCCCCCCTTTTTAGGGCTCGCGCCTGCGTTGCAATGCACAGCACTGCTCGGGCAGCGAGAGCCCTTTTGTATGGGGTTCTGAAAGCTGCTCACACGCTCATGCGTGTGGTTTTGCTTTCCACTGCTCAATTGGCTTTCAAGTGCTTTAAAAAAAAAAAAGCCAGCACGCAATTGGGCAAAGGCGGGCGCATGTCCTGCCTTTGCTCCGTCCATTTCCATCGGGGGCTAGCAAGCGCAGCAGCGCGCATTCCCCTCGCTGCCGCGCTCCCTAGCCCCTGCTCCTCTGTGGTGCGCTCGCACCACTGGTTTCGATTCTCGCTCTTCTGTGGTGCGTGCGCACCACTGTTTTTTTTTTTTAAACCCACAAGCCAACCAAAAGGAGTACTCGCATGACCTCCTGCCGAATGTAAAAGCAGAACAATGTTTCAAAATAGTGCTTTTCATAACCTACCGTACAAAGCTGGGTAACCCGAGCCACGCGGACAAGAAGAGGTCGTGTTATACGAAAGTGGAGTAAGAAAGTTTTTACCCGTGGCAAATTGCTGTGTCCCTGTACCGTGGCCAAAAAAGCATTCTCTAATTAGGCTAAATAAGACTTTTATGGTTTTCAATGCGGATATAATAATCATTTTGCCTTAGAGATTTGGCACAGTGTTTCGCATCAGCTAAAACTGTCGAGCAGCAGTAATCTGCACACCTTTGCCATCCTGCGCGTGCAGCTGCTTCCGCACGTCTACTGCGACTGGAGCAACTGAGTTCTGCCGCCTGAACTAGAGACACATCTGACGAGTGCGTATTTTTCAACCCGGTTACTCTTTAACAACTGGAAGTATTCCGTGGTACCATTAAAATACCTTCCTCGTTTATGCACTAAAAAGACTCGTCGCGTGCCTTTGCAGATAAAATTTATGGCATTGCACAGTCATTGGATAAGTAATCTCCATAGAGAACACGGGCAGTACACTTGGAATTCGTGTGGAGATCACGCTTAAGGCTCTATTGAATATTGTGTTGTGTTGGTATGTGTGTACTGCTTTCCATGATAGAGATAGTGGAAGAGACATTACACTTCCTTTGAACCCTCTGGTGACATCACAGGAAGTGAAATTTCGTGATTTTTAACCCAGACATCACACAAAAGTGGTGCCCGTGTTGTTTTGCTTGCAGGCATAACCACAAATGACATAACGACGTTAAAAAACAATAAGTGAAACATTAATAAAAACTACCCAGAGGTATATTTAGTTTTCACACACTGACCTCTTGCTTGCCTGGGTGTTTGCACACCTCTGTGCTGGAGAATTCTTCAGAATATTCGGCATGAGGTTGATCAACCACATTGGTATTTTTTGGTATATTCAGGCCTGAATACCGATGCAAACTGTATGTCAAGATCTCATTGTAGCCTGAAGGTTTAATGAAAAATGTGGCAGTATTTTCATTTTTTAAATTGATTTGATCAGTATTTTGATGCAGCTCTCAAACAGAAAAATATAAATAACGGAACACTAACCAAGAAAATGTAGCTCTAATTGTCTCCAGTTTGAACTATTGACATTGCTAAATAGTGCAACACCAAAAGCTTAATAATGCGAGCCCTATTGCATTGCAAATGCTTGTTCTATGTTGCTACTTCCCACCCACCCCCCTTTTTCTGTGTTAATATTTCCTTCCCCCTTTTCCTTGTTCCTACTTCCTAACCACACCCCCTTTTTCCGTGTTGCCACTTCCCCGCTTTTTCCGTGTTGCTACTTCCCTCCCAATCCCCCATTTCCACCAACCCTTTTTAGGTCTTGTGCCTAGCTTTGCAGTGCACAGCATTGCCCGTGCAGAGAGAGATCTCTTGGAGGGGGTTTGAAAATCAACCTAGGAATCGCAAACGCTTGTGCGTGTGCGATTCCTTTTGTGCCCCGCTATTGGCCTTTGCATGCGTCTTGCAATGAAAGACAGCACTCAATTGGCTAAAGGCAGGTGCATTGCTCCGCCCATGGCCTATTGGTGTCTGTTATGTGCACCAAGGCCATGTGGTTTCAATCATCGTGCCCAGACACGGGCGCGATAATTGAAACCACATGATGTCTTTCTGTGGCGCGCGTACCTCTTGCGGGCTTGTTTTTTCACTAAAGCAATCGCTTTTGCGATTTCCTGTGTCACTCGTTTTCAGAGTGCCTTGTGTCTGCGTACTACGGGCGGCGCATCTGGGATCTGTCTTTGGGGTTTGTGGTTACAGGCATGGATAAACTTCCTAGAAATGGAGGCTAGAAAATACAGAGTCTGTCTTTCCGCGCTTACATGCTATCTTTGGCGGGTCTGAGGCTTAACTCACCCGAGCCAAGAAACATGGTATATCCCGCTGATCTATCCATATTCTACATCCAGAAATAGCGCTAATTCTCACTGCACCGACCTACCACCCTGTCTCCTCTATCCTCCCTGGAGAGGTGCGAGGATAAAACATCACAGGGGGGAGGACCATTGCTCCGGCGCTTCTCCTCGCTTCCCCTGGCTTTCCCCTACTCATTCTCGCTTTATCTCCTGTCGACTGGATGAGGGGGTGTGGTGGTGGAAGTGGGAGTCCACAAGGCAGCGAGGGGCATGCAGCATCTGCGTGTGATACAATGACGGGGCACTGGAGAAGGAATCATTTTCGAGGGGGAGGTGTGTGTGGGTGGGCAAGGAAGGGGTGAAGGTAGGTGTGAGTCCTAAAACCATAAGGAACGTCAAACTGGAAACTAGAACTCCGCTCTCATGCGACTTCAGCACCCCTGGTTCCCGCAGGGAACATGGGTACAGTAGCTTGGGCAAACCCCGGTACATCCTCTAATTCTATAGTTTCTAATGACTGTCAGTTTGGTGCTGATACCAGCTTAATTTGCACCACATTTACACCTGAATATCAAGCAATAAAGCAAAATTGGTCAAAACTCTGGACATTTCGTTCAATTTTACACCAGCGCAAAACCTAGAGATGAGTAATATTTCCTACTGGTTTTACGGGGAGCAAAGCAAATACATTTTGCTCCACTTTTGAAATGCGTTAGACAGGTTTACAAAGGAGCCAAATTCAGCTTGTACTCGATAATCATAGAGCAGAAAATACAGCACAAACTTTATTTTCTCATTTTGTACCCTTGTGCAAATGCGCCAACCGACAGAAGTAAAACAAAAGTGATCAAACTTTGTTTGCTGCACCTAGGCGTTTATAAGGTGGCCCAACGCTGCTAATGCCACACAAGCGTATCCATGTTTGCCTGTCATTTGATTTTGTTCGTGTTAATAGCGACCTGTGGTTCGCGTTCTGCCTCTGTCATAGAGTTTGTTGCTTTCAATTTATGTGATCCATAGGTCACAAGCTGAAACCATGAAAAGGCCAACTGTGCTTTTCATCCTTCCGTGGTCGATAAATTAAGTACTTTTCAATTGGGCAAAAGGAACGCCAATTTACAGCGCTTACAATCAGAAGCAACTGCTGTGTTATGCAATATCTAACCCAGTTCTTTTAATAATAGCATGTTTTCATATAGTGCTTCTCCTCACACATGTATCTTTATACCCGACTGTTTTATTTAAGTTTGTGAACCATAAATACCCTTTTAGATTATAACCAGGGCTTTAAGTTGGATAAAAAAATTGGAAGGGGTGTCTAAAAGAGATGTTACCTATGTAATTAAGGCCATGGCTTAAGTATATAAGGAAAACGAGTGGTGCGCACGCGCCACTGCGAGACATGTGCTTTCAATTATCGCGCCCGTGTCTGGGCACGATAATTGAAACCCCATGGCCGGCGGTGCGCTTTCACTTTCGCGATTTTCCTGTGTCAATCGTTTGCAGAGTGTCTTGTGTCTGCGTACTACAGGCGGCGCAGCTGCATGTTTCCATTCCTTTCACCTGCTCCTCGCCACGTGCGAGGACATACATTAAGATGGATGTTCTGGGCTCTCTGCAGGGGTCACTACACGAGCAGGACTGAGGTTGCAATGCCAGATACCCATTATTTCTTTTGGTTTCAGCCCTGGTGTCTCATTTCAACTGTATTGTGTTCCGTGCGTTGTAGTGCTTCTTCAGCTTGGTAACAGATTAGATGGGGTCTGCCTGGGGCTGAGCTCCTCGCTGTTCTTCCCTCCCCTTTCTTCCATCACTTCTGACTCAGCTAGGACCCACTCACACAGCCCAACCCTTGCAGGTCCCAGGGATGGCATTAGGGGAAGTTCGGTGGTTTGGATTGTGGAATCTGTCTTTGGGCTTTGTGGAGCAGGCATTGGGAATGAGTGAATGAAGAAATGTGTGAGGTACCAAGCACTGTTGTCTATTGGGAAGTTGCGAAATGAAGCAGCTACGTCGTTGTCATTTGATGTCGTCATGGCAAGACTGTAGGAGGAGGGTGTCAGGCAGGTGCTTTGCAGAGAGTGGACAGACAGGAGAACGTGCATGTACTGTGCAGGTGAGATAGTTAAGTCCTAGCTTGTTGCACTGTAGAATTTGCACACTATAGTAACTGGGCAATTTTTGTTCTGCATATTGTGGAGTGTTTTTCAATTGTTTATATATTCCCGGTCAATGCCACCACTATTGCTTTGTGGTCATCAAATTTGCTTTGGGGTGTATGATTTTCCCACTCTTTTTTCAGATGTCGTGCCCACTAGCCTAGCTCGCTCGGTGATGCAACACACATCAACGGTTTTTGCGCCTCACCACTTTCCAATGCAAACTGCCACCACTGATCGCCAGAGCGCTCTTATCTCCTAACAATTTTGAAATTACAAAAAGAGGCATTTTTTTGTGAAGTGGGGTGTAACATTAAAAAGGTGTAAAGAGAAATTAGTCTCATTAGTGGCATTTCCTTGAACCTCTTTGTATCAGTATGTGTCTAGATTTATAGCTCATTTTTCTCCAGAAAGCCCATCCGTACATGTCGACAGTGTTGGAATTTTCCCTTTACTATACAGCATATACTCCTCGCTGAATCAGGGCTGATTCTAATATTCTATAAAAATGGGCCATGTTCGCCCAATTCTCAAGAACCCTGTGCTGGCACTATTGTACGGGACAACTGCAGACCGATCATGGCCCTCCCATTCTTCTCCAAGATATTCTTCAAGTGTGTCGCCAACAGTTTACAGTTTTACATGTGATTCAGCAGAATGTGAACATGGAGCAACCTGGTAGGGGGATCAAATGGAGGACTTTGAGGATACATGAAAATCTATCAAATGTACTAGTGGCTTGATCCATCGGGCAGTGGCGTAAAGAACGATCATATGTGATGCTTGGGCACCCCAAGGGTGGCATTGACCCTGTTCAGCAGAGAATGGGCCAGGCTTGGGCAGATGTTTTGAAGTCTGATCAGAGAAACTTGCCTTCATTAAATGTGTCCTCTCCAGAGATAGTGGTACTAGGAGAACCTTATGCAGGAAATCTCACTTTCTGGGCAAGTCACACAAGCTATACAATGTACCTTATTTACTTTTTATACGCATTAACAAATGCTTGTGTGTCTTTAGCAGTCCTGTTCATCCTAGGGTGACAGCCGACATAGCCTGATTTCCTCCTTTCATCAGGAATATCATATGCCATTGAGCACTGGGGCTCTATGAACCTTTTACTATCTCACTGCACATAAATAAATGGATTTGTGATTTACAGTGCCAATAGCTCAAACTCTAATAAATGCGAAACCTATTGCATTGCAAATGCTTGTTCTGTGTTGCTACTTCCCAGCCATCCCCCTTTTTCCAACCTTGTTGCTACTTTCCAGCCACCCACCCGTTTCCAGTTTGCTACTTTCTACCACTCACCCTTTCTCTGTGTTGCTACTTCCCAGCCACCCATCCTTTTTCCGTGTTGCTACCTAACCCACCCAACCACCCTTTTTCCGTGCTGCTTCCTAACTTCCAAATTGTTCTGTGCTGCTTCCTCCCACCCACCCTTTTCTGTGCTGCTTCCTTCCTCCCAACCACCCTTTTTCCATGTTGCTTCCTCCCAACCACCCACCCTTTTGCTGTGCTGCTTTCTTCTACCCACCAACCCACCACTCCTTTTCTGTGCTGCCTCCTCCCACCCACCTACCCTTTTACCATGCTGCTTCCTCATACCTACCCTTTTTCCGTTTTGCTACTCACCACCCACCCTTTTTTCGTGTTGCTACTTACCACCCACACACCCTTTTTCCGTGTTGCTACTTTCCACCCACACACCCTTTTCCATGTTGCTACTTACCACCCACCTATCCTTTTTCTGTGTTGCTACTTACCACCACCCCCCCTTTTTAGGTCTCGCTGAGTCCGCGCGCATGCGCTGCTCGGAGAGCCATTTAGAAGCTGCTTTGGGAAATGCTCTCAAAGCAGCGACCAGCTTGCTAGAACGCGCAACAGGCACGTCATCACAGCGATCGTGATCGCGATGACTTTCTTGGCCGATGCTTCTTAACAGTGCGCCGGTGCCTGGCCTTGTCAGTCCTACTCAAGCGCTCCAACTATTATTTTTTGCACATTAGTGGTTTATGTCCTCCCAGAGCTTTGATCTCTGGTTAAAACTGTGTATTCAGAAGCTCGTGCCGAACTTAGTCTGAATTATTAACGCAAACTTTTTTTTAAAAGGAAGCTGTTCTGCCCTTTGGTTAATAATAAATAATACAGCCATTCACAGAGGCAGCATGACCAGGCTTCTGCCATTCTGCGACTTCGTGGAAAGTACGACCACACATCTCGTGATTGTGAATACCCGATCAGGCTCTAAGCGCGAAATCTTGATCTCTACGTTTTTGTAATGTAAAATCTTATCTAAATAGATAGCCGTGCTACTTGGCATGGCTTTCTATTTACTGAAGTGACCTGCAGCCGTGGCTGTTTGATACCTAAGTTAGATGAACAGTCGCTGTGAGCCTCACTGAATGTAGCCATCACAGGCAGGTGAGCACTACCGACTTTTCTAATTTGCACTACCTTCTAAACGGTAACAAAGGCTTTCCACGCCTCACCCTGCTTCAAAATTCAAGACATTGGAGCTCCCAGTGGTTGATCACATTTCTGCCTTGTCTTAGTAGTTATTTCAGCCATCTTGGATTGCACCTGTTCTCCTTTTAGGATTTAATTACCTGCACTTCTCATCTTCCCACACTTGTGAGATGCCTCAGCCGGTTAATGCGCATGTGTCATGCAACCTAAATGGTACAGGTTTGAATCCTTTGTCAGTTTTGTCATTAATTCATTCTTCTTAGGTTGATGCAACGGAAGTCATTGAGTAGGTCCGTAGTATTTTCTATAACAGTAGACACCTGAGTTGTGTTATTTGTTAGGAGATTGGATGACTATGTTGATATCTTTCGATAGGAAACTGCTGCATGAAGTTCTGTACTCAATAACCAGGAAGTGTTGTAGTTAAAATATTACAATAATTGTTGTTAGGTGTGATTTTTCTTCCTGCCAAAAATAAATTATTCTTTCATTAGACTCTCTTGAGTCTAATGAAAGAATGTTTCGGCCGCACCGGTGCATGGCGCAAGCATCCCACTAAGATATGACTGGTAGCAACAGACCTGCTCCCTTTGTAGATGGCCCCAGTGATAAGTAAATACATTCCTGTGCCGTTATTAAACAGTGACAGCTGTCAGACAATGACAGTACATAAGTAAGGCTCCTGTTTCTCTTCTCGATAGAGAACTGCCTTTATTGCATTGTAGTTTTATCTGTATAGCTCTTCGAAGCCCTAACAACGGGCATTTGCAGAGTGATAACATGTTACTTCTGGGGAGTATTGGGTGGAAAGCGTGCTCTTCTTGTGACTTGTGTTTGTATTGATTCAGTGTCTTACGTGTTTCTTTATCGTTATTGTATGCCTGCGCCTTGGTGTGTAGTGAGGCGAAAAGTAGCTAGACATAGTACGGATAGGCTTGTGAGAGTTGGGATGTGAATGAAGATAAATTCGAGAATGTTGTGTGGCCGGCGTTGGAAGTATTTTGTTTGTGTATACCAAAGGGCCTGCTTCCAGGCTGCGCTGGTAAGCATATAGCTGCGCATAAGCTTGGAGTGGAGTAGTGAGATATGGGTGTACATGTGGTGGGGCCCACCAGCCTTATGGTGAATCATGCCAGTGTTACTTGGGCATGATCCCAAGTCTTGTGTCTTCCTCTGCCAACGCTTCCAATAACAGGAAGTAGTTCTGTTCTCTCCCCATTGACTATCTTGGGAAGAGCCAACTCTTCACTGTCTTGTGTTGATTATAAAACCCGTTCTTCAGTGATGTAAATTGCCATGCTGGGTTTAAGCAGCGATTCTTCCCTTGTTTGTGTTGATACTTACCACCCACCCTCCCTTTTTCCGTGTTGATATTTCCAATCCACCTCCCCTTTTTCCGTGTTCATACTACCCACCCACCCCCTTTTTTTCTTTTTCAGGAAAAATCTTTTAAGTAGCTAAAATCATTTAATCACCACATCTGCAACAACGGGAGTACAAACTGGTTTATTGCATATGCACAGAATAAGACAGCTGGGAGAGTGACTGCACCATAAGAGAAGCACAAGCCAGTCTGAAATTACACACCCGCGAGTCAATTCTTATAATACTATTTTTGTCAAACAGCCATTACTTCAATACAATATTAACAATAGAAAAAAGCTTGCTGCTTTTCCTTTCTGTCCCAGACTGCACACATTTCCTTAAAGCACAGCTTTCCTGTTTACGTGACGCTACCTATACAGTATATGTTTGGTACATCCTCTGCTGCTCTTAATTTCCTGCAACATATTCAAGTCCTGAAGGCTCTCAGAAACGCACAATAGGAGGAAAAAACACTGAAGTCAGACCGCATTTATACCTTTTTTTGAAGCGGGCTGTAGATTACCAGATAAAATGTGCAACTTAAACATGCACTTTTAAATAGCCTCAGAAAATTTCCTTCCTCGTACCATAATATTGCTTCACTGTTTCTGGGAAAGAGACAGGTAAAATACAATGATCAACAACACGATTAAATTAGGGTTTCGATTCCTTTCATTCGCCTCTCTAGTCGATTCTTCGACTACTTCTTCACTACCCCTGTACATTTCTCTCAGTTCTGTTTTTTGCATCTCTTTATTTCTAAATTTTTTTTTTAAAGAACCTTTATTGTTATAGTACGGAGATACAAACATGGGCCTACAACCAGTCCGGCCGGCCGCTATTCAAATCGATTAAAAAGTAATGTAGTATAAAAACATACAGCGGTCCGGAGTTCAAAAGCTGAGTAGCATCCAGGATATATCATATAATTAAAGTACCATGCGATAATAAGGATCCGAGACGGTTCATTTTGTAATAACGAAAAATAAAATGAAAATCAATGTCGCATAATCACACACACCCCTAATACAGCTAACTAAAGCAAAAGATTTTACGCCAGTGATGTACATAGATGAAAAAGACGGGGGAGGGGGTATAGGAGTCAGGATAGATGCAATAAACACTAAGCAATCATGGCGAACTAGCCCCACCCCTCAAGGCGAAACACAATATGGGAGACATGGAAGACGACGACATCGAAAAAGGAAAAGGGCAAAGGGCCATAGAAACAAAGATAGAACAAAATAACAAACCCATCCCCCAACCCTCAACCCTGCACCCCTGCAAAAGGCTACAGCCTTCCCCCCCAGCAGCGTGCCTGTCGCCCTAAATAAGAGACCCGAAATACAGAGAAGAAAAAGAGAAAAAATACAGGAGAAGGGCCCTCGATCTGGTTATCCGGCCCCTCCTACCTCCGCGTGCAAAAATCGTATAAACAGTAATGGTAGAAGAAGTACAGGTAGCAGTAATCACGTATAACGCAATCAATGACATCCCCGCTAAGCGCCCCTCAAATCACCATCAACCAGCCATGAGTCCCTCCATGTTCCAATCGAATTCACCCCTGGCCTCGTTTGTCAATAGTACCAACGTTGAACCATCCCTCAAACGGGATACAAAGTAGCACAAAGGGTCCGATTACACCGGGAGGGTCAGGCAGTGTCGCCGCTCCATAGGACCCCAGCCACCGAAATTTCGCCGATGATGCATGGCGGAAGTCTGATTGGAACAATGTCAACACCGCCAACAGTCTTGAGTCCGAACACAGTCCCGCCAGACACGGAAAGGGAAACACACGATGCGGGAAGCGCCAAAACCCCGACGGGGCCGCCCAAGCCGTGTATCGATGCTGTTCCTCCACTTGCCGATCAGAATAAGGCCCCGGTGAGACAATCACATGCGCCACAGGTGAATGAATGAATGAAAGTGAATTTATAACAGTGCGATTGCTGCCCTGAGGCGTCCAAGCGCTAAAAAAGGAACCAGTGAAGGATAAGGAGGTTGAGAACCAGAAAAAGGAGGGCGAACTGAGTTAAATTAAACGGAATTGAATAGGTGTGTTTTTAATTGTTTACGGAAGGAAACGAGATCAGGATTGGATCTCAAGTGAGACGGGAGGGAGTTCCAGATCTTGGCGGCGTTGAAGGCAAACGTCCTTCCGCCAGATCTAGACCTTTTAACTCTGGGGACTACTGCCATAAAGGCCTGACTAGAACGTAGATTTCTCCTTGGGTGATACTGGCTTACTAGATCACGGGTGATTAGGGGCCCCGAATCCCAGAAAGCCTGGTGAGCAATACACATTGCTTTGAAAGTGACTCTCTTGCGCACTGGGAGCCAGTGAAGATTAGTCAGAGCCGCCTTTACTGACAATCTACGAGGGATCTGCAGCAGAGTACGCGCGGCACAGTTTTGTACCAGTTGTAATCTCTTTAAGGTGTACTCTGGTGCACCCAGATATAGGACGTTGTTGGAGTCCAGCCGTGATTGTATCAGGCCCTGTATGGCTATCTTCTTTGCCTCCATTGGGAGCAAAGGAAGGACTTTCTTCAGTGTCCTGAGTATTCCAAAACAGGTGGCTGAAAGCATTGTGGCCTGGGTGTTGAGTGAGAGACTCCTGTCCAGCCATACCCCTAAGCTTTTGATGTTATCCTTCGGGGCCGGAGGGGGACCTAGACAGGGGGGCCACAGTGAATTGAAGAAGGTGCATCCACAGTAAGCTCATGAACCAAATCTATCCACGGCTCTAAGAATGGAGACTCATCCGGGGAATACGTCGGTGAAGCAGAGGCAGACACATCGGCGCCTCCTTGAGAGCGATCCGTGCCGTTACAAGATGGCGGGACAACAATGGCGGCCATCCTTTGTCCCAAATCTCGGGCCTCCCGGATCAGGGCTGTCTGCAGGGTTGGTAATGCAGCCAGTATATGTTTGGGCGTGGGCGTTTTCACACATAGCCAGACCCCGGAATTCTCTTGTGCACCGGTTTCTCTGCCCTGGTGAGGGGTGCACGGGAAAGTATCATCCGCCATTTCAGCCGTCACGTTCTCTTTCCCCTCCACCGCACCTCAGGAGCGGGTCCGACCCCCGGAATCAGCAGGATTCACAGCGGGATCACAATAGTCAGGGCAGGCAGCAGAAAGGAGTCACCAAAAGGCTAAACAAGCTCCCTGCTGCCCGGGAGTCACCCACCGGTTCCCAGGGAGGGCTGTTAACATAACCGGGTATCACACCGAAGGGGAACTGGGCATCATGGACTCTCTCCGTCCCAGCTATTTCGCACCTCCCGCAGGGCAACCCACTATTGGGAGTGGGTTGGTATCATCTCTTCCGGCTCACAGATCTCAGGTTCTCTCCGACCGGCTTCCCATCGCAACCAGAGGCCGCTGGTGTTGCAATCACGGCCGGACACTCCCCTCACTCGAGATCCCGGCCTCAGCACCTCGAAGGCCGCCAAAGAGACGGAGACAGTTCTTCGGGTCTACTGCGCGGTGGAGCCTCAAAAGCAGATGGTAAGTGAATGCTTCCCGCCACCTACTTAAATTAGCAAATACTGCTCAGGTTTATCGCCAGGATATATGTGCGGGGCGGGAGGGCTCACGGGGCCAAGCGGTTATGCAGCCATCCCGATCGCCATCTTGGCTCCTCCTCAATCTCTTTTATTTCTTACTATAGGAAACCTACCTCCCACTTTAGCTGTAACCCTCTTGCAACATGCTAAGATAATCTCAAATAATAGCACATCTATAACAACAGAACTATTATAGGTAACAAGGCCTTAGCCAACCCCGACATCCAGGACAGCATCCAGTGGAACCAGCCAATGAACAACTCATCTGGAGTCGCCCCATCTTTCTTCATCTGTGTATGCAAATTAGGCAAAGACAATATGGCCTGAGTCTGGTTTCCTTCATCTTCATCATTTGCTGGTATGAAACTACAGCATACATAATTAATATTTTTACATACCCCTCCTTCCATTGTTGTCATCAAGTCCAAAATATAGCAATGCTCCATTACCATAAGTGTGATTGAACGCAGATCCTCTTTAATGGCATTAAAGCCATCTTCAGTTGCATTTATTGTTTTCATCAACTCCCACTGGATAATTAAGACCCAGTGAGCAGTTGCTTTTGCTTGAAATAGACTCCCAAATAATGTTTGGGTGTCATTGAACAGCCTATATACTTTTTCGGCACATCCAGCCACACTAAAGTTACAAAGTACTCAGCCACTTCTTCTTCTGTGATAATTCTGCAAAGTTGATGCTTTACTCATAGAATGCAAATGCAAATCTTGTATTTCGTTTTCTGGTATTACAATAAATAGGGTATGCAGAGTCACCAACGAACAGATTTCCCCTCTAGTCGGGGGGTAGGTGAGTGTAGATTAGGGTTCCACACTGCCTCAAAAAATCCAAAAGGCTGGAGGTACTGCCCTGCATATCAGCATTGTAAATAGTTTAGCTACAATTGAGATTCTGTCCCACCTTAACAATCCCATTACCCTGAAAGCAAAGAGAAAATCTCATTAGTTTCACAGCCAGTTTAGGGTGACGTTTAGTTCTAGTCCATGTATATCTCTTTATGTTTTCGTCCCATGATTGCTGACCTGATCCTTTTATATCATCAAATCTCAAAGGACTATTTGTTTTTGTGCAAGTCCATAAAGATATGGCCCTACATGTAAACCTAGCTCCAGTAAACCATTTATTATTGGCAAATACTGATGCTTGAATACTTAATACTTTCCTGGCTGCACAATCTTGGGGCACTGGTATGGCAGAATAAATACTACAGGTGGATGTTGGATTAGAATACCTTGTTCCAATACCGCTTCCTCCCAATTTACATAACTATATTTCGTTCTTGTTCCCTTCATTCTGGATATCTCTTTCATTATCTCAGCTTTATTTGTCAGAATTTGTAAAATATCAGGGCTTGTAGCAAATCTAGTTGTATTAACTCGGGCAGTCATAGGATTAAAATGAGTTGGGGTTGTAGCAAATCTAGTTGTATTAACTCGGGCAGTCATAGGATTAAAATGAGTTGGCTGTAACTGTGCTTTTATCCTACACAAGAAAAGATGCAGTAAACAGTTTGTTTTATTAACAGGCACTTCTTTAGGATGCACTAAAGGTGGTGTTTCTATGGCATGGGGAATAAGAGAACATACATGTGTGGAGAAGTGTGGCTCAATGGTTAGAGCAGGCAGACCTTGATGCAGAGCTCTGGCCAGGGACCAGGGTTCGATTCCCGCCTCGGCGGGTCTCCGACTCATTAATTCCCCTGACTGGATATTCTCGCCTCAGTACCTGTTCTGATCATGGGCCCCATGCTGCAACTCTGGGCAATAGCTTGCTTAGTCTCCACAACGGCCCCAAAAGCGCTGGGATGCCTGGCTGCACCTGGCGGGTGCCCAGGAGTGGACCTTTCCCAGGAAAGCCAGGAAGGGTTCCTAAGCGGTATACGGACAGCGCCGGGACACCTCCGGTGGAGGTAGCTGTGCGCTTTACAAATTCCGACATTTACATTTACATTTACATAACAGCTATAATTTTGTGTATTGGTACCTATATTATACATGTTTTTATACCACAAATTATCAAGTAAAGAATCATGCTAAGGATATATATCTGTTTTATTGAAATCAGCTCTGTGAAAGCGTAATATTTCTTCCCTATGGGTGGGGTCTTTTGCATCTACATATTACAAATACAATAGCAAATTATCAGAGTAATAATCATAGCCACTGAACTCATCATTCTGATACGAAAAATATAATTTAACTGTCTCTTCATTGTGTCATTTATTCTTGGACTATTGCCTTCTCCTCTCTCTGCTGGAATGAGGCCAAAAATGGCATGAGATGTGTTACGTGCAACCAGTTCCTCATCCTCTCCACTTTTACTGCTGTTGGCATGCTCTGTGTTCTTTGGTAGGGGCCTAGATACTTGGGGTATTTTCATGTCCTCAAGAAGTTGCGTATGAAGACCCAGGAACCGATGCTTATGTCTGTAGACAAAGGCAGGGGTGGTGCAGTACTGTTGGCCTCTTGCAGCTTAACCTGTTTAGAATAAACCTGTAGAGTTCTTGTTAAGGCAGACATGCATGCATTAATTTCTTGGCAAACACTCTGGTGCAGACCTATTATCAGAACAAATCATTTGATTTTGTTTAAAGGAAAAATTAGAATGCCTACCTGTTACAACTTGGTGAGGGGTCAAATGATGATCCTTTGAAGGGGCATTTCTCAGTGCATACAGAGCAAGGGGAAGGCAGTAAAGCCAATTCTTTTTCAGTGTCTCACAAATTGGTGACACTTTTATTAAGCTGTTCATCCTCTCGACTATTCAATCACTTTCTGGGTGGTAAACTGAGGAAAACTGGTGTTCCACTCCTAATAGTTTAGTAATTTGCTGGTAATACTGTATTAGTAAAGTGTTTGCCATTATCACTGCGTTTTGCCTCTGGAACCCCCCCCACCTCGGTATCTCTCTCCAGGAATTTGGCTGCCTTTTCAGCATCATACCTAGAGCAGGGTCCTGCTTCAATCCATCGTGAAAACGGACACACCACAACTAACAAGTACCTATATCCATTACATTTTTGTATCATACTTACACAGTATATGTGTAACTCTATGAAGGGACCTATTGTCATGTCATGTCATGTCAAAGGTTCTTATATAGCGCCTTATCACCGCAAGGTCTCAAGGCGCTTGCTTTGGGAACCCGTCCTCGCTTTTCCCTGTGAGATAACCCCTACTGGGCATCCCCAAGGTGAAAGCCAGGCATCCCGCCGCGGGGGGCCGTAGTGGAGATTAAGCAAGCTATTGCCCAGAGTTGCAGAGTGTGAACCCGTGATTCGAGTAGGCACCGAAGCGAGAATTATCGAGTCCGTGGACATTTTGGGCTCAAGACCCTGCCGCGTCGGGAAGCCACACTTCTCTATTGGTCTTGGAATGGTGGATGAGGGCATTTTTGGTGATCTCTTATTAGAATACTTATAAAAAACATGACATGAAGCTAGGAATACATCAACTAATGGTCCTAGATTAGGGATAAACTAGCTTTTATTTAATTCTTCCATCATTACACTTTTAGAATTGTTTGTTGGTAAATTAACTTGTCGAAGAGCTGTTATAAGTAGAGACTAGGGCATTATAACTTTACCTGAAGTTGCTGATCTATAAAGGAGATCTGGAAATCCAGTCACTCCCCCCCTTTATTTCCAGAGATCTTACTCTTGTTGTGGTGCTGCATTTTGAATGTCTAATTATACCTCTGTAGAAATATTCACAGTTTTTTATCTCAACTTCATCATCGGCATCTAAAGTGTGCGACTCTTGACCCCCATACCGCACAGCTCCGCCTGTGTGCTCCTGCCCAGCTGCTGCCGCATCGGGAGTTTGCCGCTTCCCCTACCCTACCCCCCACCCCCGGTATTGCTGCTCTGCGCCTGCTGGTCTCGTTCTGCGCTCCAGTTTGTACTTTGTCTTTTTCGTTTTGTTTTTCTTTTGCTCTCTGTTAACTGTGCCATTTGTGTATTTTTCTTTGCATTGTTGCCCTGCGTTCGCTGTGTGGCGCCCCTGTCCCGCCCCCTTTAGCCTTCGTCCTGCTCTTCCCACTGCTGCCCCCTGCGGCCCCTGCGGCCCTGCCCCCTCGCCCTCCCATTCGCCATCCCGCTCCCAGCTGCCCCTCCCTCTCACATCCCCTTATATGGCAGCCGCACGCCGCTGGCATGCCGAAGACGCGCCAAACGCAAGCCCGTTTGCGCCGTCCGCGTCTGGACCGCGCCCAGCGCCAGAACCCCCGGACCCCGAAGCCGCCACAAGACCAGACTGCACTACGACCCCAGCACCCTCCACGAGATCACTCGTAAGCGCACCCAAGGGCCCTTCACCTGCCGGAACTGCAGCTTCACCAGCATCCGGCCTGCCAAACCATCAGCAAGAGAACCCAACCGCCTCCGATGCATCCTCCTCAACACCCGCTCCGCCCGCAAGCACGCCATCAAACTCTGGGACCTCCTACACTCAACCACCCCCGACGTCGCCTTCCTGACTGAGACCTGGCTGAACACCACCTCGGCACCAGACATTGCCATAGCGATCCCAGAAGGCTATAAGATATCCCGCAGAGACCGCACCAACGGAGTGGGAGGGGGAATCGCCATCATCCACAAGTACACTCTGAGTCACAACCATCACCAACGACACCCTCACCACCGCCGAGCACATGCACTTCCAGATCCACACCGACCCCAACACCACCCTCAGAGGAACACTCGTCTACAGACCACCCGGTCCCTGACCACAGTTCAGCGACTCCATCGCTGACTTCATCAGCACGCACGCACTCGCCTCCACGGACTACATCCTTCTCGGGGACCTGAACTTCCACCTCGAGAACAACAACGACGCCAACTCCACCGCCCTGATCGACAACTTCGCCAACCTCGGACTCAAACAACTTGTGACGACACCCACCACGCTGCTGGACACACACTGGACCCCATCTTCTCCGCAAGTCCCCACGTCTCCTTCAACCACACCACCGAACACCACTGGACAGACCACAGATGCGTCCACTTCACCTTCAGGAAACCCACCACACACCACCGCACTCAACAGATGCCACGCCGCTGCTGGGGCAAGGTCAGCGAGGATAAACTGACCACCACTCTCGCCCTGGGACCAGCCACCGACCCCGACACCGCCGCTATCAACCTCAAACAGTGGATCAACGACTGCGCCGACACCCCCGCCCCACTCAAGACCTCCGCCACCAATCACACCAACAAGAAAGCCGCATGGTTCACCGAAGACCTCCGGACCTCCAAGTGCACCTGTCGGAAGCTGGAGAAGAGCTGGCTCCGCGACAGAACACCAGACAGCTACACCGCCCACAAGAACGCCACCCGCAGACACCACCAACTCATCAGGACCGCCAAGAGGACCGCCTTCAAGGACCGCCTAGACAGCAACGCACACAACAGCAAAGAGCTCTTCAACATTGTGAAAGAACTCTCCAACCCCAGGTCCAACACCAATGACATTCCACTATCACAAGACCTGTGCGACTCACTGGCCACCTTCTTCCACCGCAAGATCACCGACATCCAGGACAGCTTTGACTCCGCCACCCGGACATCCACTGCCGAGACCACCACCACCGCCGAGACCACCCCCCCTGCGACCAACACCCGCACCAATCGCCCGACCGCTTGGTCCAACGTCAGCAACGAAGACACCATCAAGACCGTGAACTCCATTCACTCCGGATCCCCATCTGACCCATGCCCTCACCACGTTTTCAACAAAGCCAGCACAGCCATTGCGCACCCCATCTCCGGAAAACAATCAACATCTCCTTCGAGACAGCAACCTTCCCAGAGAGCTGGAAGCATGCTGAGATCAACGCATTACTGAAGAAACCCAAGGCGGACCCCAACGACCTCAAGAACTTCTGGCCCATCTCCCTGCTCCGCTTCCTGGCGAAAGTCACAGAGAAGATCGTCAACAGACAGCTGACCCGCTACCTCGAAGACAACAACATCCTGGACCCATCCCAGTCCGGCTTCCGCAGCAACCACAGCACCGAGACCGCCCTCATCGCCGCCACCGACGACATCAGGATCCTTATGGACAAAGGAGAAACAGCCACCTTCATCCTTCTGGACCTATCGGCAGCCTTCGACACGGTCTGCCACCACACACAAACAGCACGCCTCCATGACGCCGGAATCCAAGAGAAGGCCCTGGCCTGGACCACATCCTTCCTCTCCGACAGAACCCAGAGCGTCCGCCTCCCACCCTTTCGCTCCAAGACCACCGAGATCATCTACGAAGTTTCACAGGGATCATCCCTCAGCCCGATGATGTTCAATATCTACATGGCACCACTCGCCCACGTCGCACGACAACATACCCTCAACATCATCTCCTACGCCGACGACACCCAGCTGATCATATCCCTCACCGAAGACCCCCACACCGCCAAAGCCAACCTCCACAGAGGAATGAAGGCCGTTGCCGAATGGATGAAGGACAGCAGACTGAAGCTGAATTCTGACAAGAAGGAGGTCCTCATCCTCGGCCCCACCCCGTCAGCCTGGGATGACTCCTGGTGGCCAAGATCGCTAGGAACAGCCCCAGAACCCCCCGACCACGCACGCAACCTGGGGGTCATCCTCGACTCGGCCCTCTCCATGACCAAGCAGGTCAATGCCGTCTCCGCTTCCTGCTTCAACACCCTCTAAATGCTGCGCAGGATCTTCAAATGGATCCCCTCCGACACGAGAAAAACAGTCACCCAGGCCCTCGTCACCAGCAGGCTGGATTACGGGAACGCCCTCTATGCAGGAACAACAACCAAGCTCCTGAGACGGCTGCAGCGCATCCAGAACGCCTCGGCACGACTAATCCTCGATATCCCCCGACGCGGCCACATCACACCACACCTGAGAGGCCTGCATTGGCTCCCAGTCAACAACAGGATCACCTTCAAACTCCTCATTCACGCACACAAAGCCCTACACAACGCCGGACCAGCATACCTCAACGACCGACACAGCTTCTACACCCCCACCCGCAGCCTCCGCTCTACGAACCTCGCCCTCGCCACAGTCACACGCATCCGGAAAACCACCACCGGCGGCAGATCCTTCTCCTACCTCGCCGCCAAGACCTGGAACACTCTCCTTACGACAGACCCAGGACCTGCTGGCCTTCAGAAGACTCCTTAAGACCTGGTTCTTCGATCAGTAGCATCCCCTCCAACCTCTCCACCCCCAGCGCCTTGAGACCCTCATGGGTATGTAGCGCGCTTCACGAATGAAATCATTTGATTTGATTTGCATACTACATGTTTTCATTGCATATAAACTAACTTCCTTCGCTATGTATTAGCAGCTTCATTTCCCATCGACACCAAATCTGTTCCTTTTGTATGTGCCTGGCACTTAACCACTGCTACGTGACATGGTATTTGCAATGCAGCAGTATGGTCAGCTAAGAGATTTTGGTGCGCTACAGGTGTCCCATCAGATTTGAGAAATCCTCGTCGTTCCCATCTCTTCAGCCCTGAGTGAACTGTGGAAGCTCCATATGCTGAACCAGTGTATTTCGTTAATGGCTGACCCTGACAAGCCTGGAGGGCCGTTAACAATGCTTTTAATTCAGCCACTTAGGATGAGTCTTGGGATGGCAAGTGTTAGCTGTGCCATGAGTGTAAGGTATAATCAGTGGGTGTACCAATAGCCTTAACAACAACTGCACCTGTATGCCTTTTGCCAGTCTCCTGGTCTATGCGTGAGGAACATCAATAAAAAATTGTCGGCCATCAGACAAGGTATCCTCATGTGCCAGGTGATCGTCCTCCTCCAGTGTTACACTACAGTCATGATCAGTGGGCTCTAGTGGGTGCACTAAAAAAGTTGCAGGATTGACAGAGTGTACTCGCTCAATGCAGATAAGAGTTTGATAGTATTACTTCATAACCTGTCACTCTTTGAGTGGTCTGTGTACTTTTACTTTTCTGTAGCACAGCAAATGGAGAGTGCTCGACATAGAGTGTTACTGGGCATCCTGCCGTTATAGTACTGCTGGTCTCTACAGCAAAAGCTGCTGCTGCAAGCGCTCGCTCACAAGGAAAGTGACTTTTCAGTACTGGGTTTAGTAGTTCATTAAAATTAGTGACTGATTTGTGACCCATCAAGTATTTTTTGGTATGGACTGATATCTTGAAATCCTCTGTGGCAGCGGAAAACAGAAAAATCTCTTTGTAAAGTTTGGATTTGCCGGCACCGGGGCAGAAGCAATTGCTTCTGTCTATGCCTGAAATGCACTTACATTGTCATCAGTCCACTGTATGTCTGTGTTTTTTTTTATTTTAAACTCTTTATTTGTGACTGCATGGATTATCACATTATACAATCAGACATTCTTTACAGGGTACAGTCTTTTAACTTTTCTCCCACAACAAATTCCAGCAGACTTAGATAATAACGATTTCACAATACTGCTTTTGAAACGTACCGGAGATCACTTGGTTATACTCAGTATATAAGAGGTGCAAGTATTATCTATTAGGCGATCATTCCCTTGTACTACAACATTCTGCATCTAATTTGTGTAGCATTGGTCCTAGAAAAACTAAGTCTTAACGTTATCCCGTCCCTCCCAACCCCCCCCATCCCGTCTCGTACGTCTCCTGGTCCCTCAGTCTAAAGGGCAACATTTCCCGGCATGGAAAACAATCTCACCTGGGATATTGTGCTAGCACATTACTGACTAACCTGTGCGCTCCCTGGGTCTATTCCCTTCATGACACTTCAACAACCCTCCTCCATATGATTTGTATCTATGAGTCGTCCGCCTGTGATGGCATCAGCTCCGTTTCCTCCAGATCAAGCAGCATCCGTTCCCAATCTTGCGCAATTGGGTATTTTTGTTGCCCTTTCTCTTCCTCCCTATGCAAAACTGCACCCTCCGCTCTGCCCCACCCTAGCAGGTCGGACCGCCACACCGCTAGGTCTGGAGGCCTAGCTGACTTCCACCTCCTGGTTAAAGCTCTGATCGCCAACAGCAATGATAGATCGAGGAGCTTCAACTGAGCTTTATGGTGTTTGGGGCGTTTCCGGTGTCCTATCAAGCAATATAACGCCTCCTCCGGTACCTGCAGGGCTGTGACTGTACGTAATATATGGCAAATATCCCCCCAGTATCCGCGTAATCGTGGGCATGCCCATAGCATGTGAAGGAGGCCGGCCTCGTCTGCCTTGCAACGGGGGCAGCAGTGGGGAGAGTCCGGGAACATTCTATGCAGCCTTTGGGGGGTGAGATACGCCCTGTGTAGTACCATAGCCTGTATGAATTTAAACTTAACATTCCTGGACACCTTCCTGGGATGTTCAAGGATAATCTTCCAGGCACCATCTGTCAGTGCCTCCCCCGTGTCCAATGTCCAGGTGTCTCGAAGTGCGTTAAGAGATATGGCGGTGTGTTCCCTGATCCCAGTGTAGAGCCATCGCACTAAGTGGCCTCCAGTCCCCATATAATAGAATAGATGTACTAATTTGTGCTGTGTAGGTCTAATCCGCTGCGGGGCCCATGTATGTCTTATGTAGTGTGATACTGTGGCGTGTAGAATGTATAACCGCGGGGGAGCCCCAGTAATTTGCAGAAAGGAGTCTTGGTCTAACAGCGTATCATCTCCAAAGACTGTTCCCACTGTGTCCACTCTCACCTCCATCCAAGGCTGCAATCTGCGTTGTGTCAGTCGTCCCTGCGGTGTTGGGATACAGAGGGACATTGTCTGCGTAAGGCTTGGTCCCAGACGTGTACGCTAGTGCTTTCCGCCAGCACATCAGGGCTGTGTATAGTAGAGGATGGCAATCCCGAAGGATCTTAGTCTTAGGCAATAATAGGGAATGCAGTTCACCGCGTGCTAATCGGTCTGTTGTGTAGTCAATCTCATGGAGATTCCTACCCGCCACCCATCGCGCTAGCCACTGGAGCTGACTGGCATAATAGTAACCTCGGAGGTCAGGTACTCCAAGGCCTCCCAGTCTAGTGCTTAGTTGTAATTTTCAAAGACTAATTCTCCTCCGTCCAGATCCCCAGATGAGAGTAATCAGGATCGTATTTAGTGTATTAAAGATTTGTTGTGGGAGGAGAACTGGCAGATTTACAAAGTAGTATAACATGCGAGGGAGCATGACCATCCTGGAGACGGCGATTCTACCCATGACGGACAGGAGCAAGGACGTCCAGAATCCCACACTGCCACGGAGACTATTAATGGCCCTGCGTACATTGCCCTCGACCTGGTCCTCAGGCAGTCTATAAACATTAACGCCTCGATACCTGAATGTGGTCTGTGCTACTGGAATCTGATACCCGCCAAATTGAATGTGAGGAGGGTGTTGCAGCTCCCTAAAATAAAAGCCTATAGATTTTAAAGGGTTCACGGCCAGGCCAGACACGGCTTCAAAGCGATCAAAGATGTTCACTATGGTCGAGTGGTCCCCGTCCACCTTTAAGTCTTTATTACCCCAGGACGAAAAGTCTAAGGCTCCTTAATCGCTTGGACTCCAGCATTAACTTGGCCTATTAAGTGTCCCAGAAGTACTTTGTCGCATTTGTGAAGGAGGCCTATAACTCCGGTACTTGGGATTCTGATGCAGGCTGGAGCTCACCACAGGCAGGTGTCACCCGCAGCTCAGCATCGTTCCGCGAAGTACAATAAGATATCGTCAGCATATATCGATATCAGGTTATGTGTCCCCCCAATGGAGATACCTACCCTATCCTCCCGAGCTCGGAGGGCTATAGCTAGGGGTTCCAGCGTCAGGACAAATAAGAGGGGCGACAGCGGGCAGCCCTGTCGGGTTGCCTCTGTGAACTGAGTAACTGTCCGAGATGTATCGGCCAGTACATGCCCTGGCCGAAGGGTCCGTATATAATAGCCGCACCCATTTTAGTAAAGACTCTGGGAAGCCAAAACGTCGTAACACTTCGAACATGAACGTCCACGACAGGGAGTCGACCGCCTGCCGGAGGTCCAGCGCGATACAGCCAGCCCGGGGGAGGTCCTGCTGTGTGGCAGACATGAGGGCGTGGAGTCTCCGCGTGTTTTGGGAGGTACTCCTACCCGGTAGGAATCCGCACTGATCCGAGTGTATCAGGGCGGGGAGCTGAGTCTGTATCCTCAGAGCAATGGCCTTGCTGAGTATCTTACACTCTGTGGATAGCATCGAGAGGGGTCTATAATTAGTCAGCTCAAGGGTATCCCTGCCAGGTTTGGGTATAGATGTAACTAAGGCCTGCATCGTCAAGACTGGTAAATGACCCGACTCATACGACGTCTTGTATATTTTCTCCAAGATAGGCACTAGGGTTGCGGAGTAAGTCTGGTAAAACTCCACTGGTTGGATGTTGCCGTGTCCCAGTTCTCCCGGAAGTAGTTGTCTAGGGTATCCGACGGTGACGCGCGAAAGGGACCATCCTCTAGCAGCAGTGGATTAAGTCTCCAGCTGGGCACCGGGGACGGCACCCTACCCCATTGCAGGTCGAGTGTCAGTGGTCTATGGTCGGAGAAAGTTTTAGCTAAGTATTCCGACAAATTACACTTGGACAATAGAGAACTAGAGCACAAAAACCTATCAAGTTGTGTGTGTAGGTTGTGTACCGGGGAGTAATAAGAGTACTCTTTATGGGTCGGGTTTAATGCGCGCCACGCATCTACTAGTCCCCATCCCGCAATCCAGGTCTGGAACGACTCTGCCAGTCTATGCACTCCGGTCACCTGAAGGGGAGGGTGCGACCTGTCTAGGTCTACATCTAATACCATGTTCCAGTCCCCACCCAGGATCCAAGGGATATCTACCCAGTCAGCCAAGGCCCGTCCTACCTGGGCAAGGAATGCATCTTGCTCAAAAATTCGGGGCGTAAATACTGCCAAGAACAAGCAGTGTACCATAACTGTGCCTTTCACCAGGACATATCTCCCCTGTTTCTTCAACCCTCTTCTCCAGTTCTACAAAGGGAGTGCCATGTCGCACCCAAATGGTAGCCCCCCTGGAGAAGGCCGAGTAAGAAGTAGAGAATATGGTTCCCCTCCATCGCTTCCGCAAAGTATGTATTTCGGATACTGTTAAGTGTAATTGTAATTCCTGTATGAATGTTATTTGGGCATGATGGCGTAGTAAGAATGCATGGATCCTGTGTCTTTTCTGTATGGCTCCAAGCCCCCGCACATTCCAGGTAGCCAGTCTATACTTCCCTATGGTGTCCGCCATAAGCAGTCCCAGATGAAGTGCAAAATAGTGCCATGCTCTTCTCAGCATATAGTGTCAATACCAACCAGGAGACGTACTTCTTCCCACCCAAAAACAGAACTATTTTGGCGCAGCTTGAGAGCATCACTTAGCCGAACAAGAAAACCGTAAACATAACAAACCAAATACTGCTGCATGCGCTGTTGGGGGGGTGGCCAAGCACTGTTCCAGTCATCTTAACTTTTCGTTCCTGCGCTGCCGGCTCAACGGTGCCACCAGGGTTGTCATTATCAGGAGATTAGTCCTAGTTAGCTTCTGGGGAATCCCAATCGAGGGATGTCAGAATCCAGCGGGATCCCGTATTCATATTAGGCCTACCCTCTGAATTTACTCTGTAGGGAAGCACATGTACTCTGTTCGTGGGTCCATCACATACATCACAGTGTAGATATAGCCTCCTAACCAACCACCCTGTGTAGGTACCAGTATCAAACAAGTAACAGAAAAAGGATAACGGTGGTCCTTAGGGTATGCAGTTGACACCTCATGGAGAGGTTTTTCCTTTCAATTGTCCAGCAGTTCATCTGCTGCTCTGGGCGTTACAGTCGGAAATAAGACCATGCTGTGTTCCGAGTCCGAGTGTATCGTGCTGTCGTCCGTGTCCGTATTGATCGTTTCCCGATCCTCTCTGAAGTTACCCACCAAGGCAACGGCTCCTAGCTGATCGTCCTTCTGTTGTTCCCGGGAGGACCTTCGCCGTCCCGGCCCCGTCGTCGAAGCGAGAGATGTTCCATCGTTTTGTTCCGAGCTTTTCCGGGAGCCGTTGGCCGATGCCTCTTGGGTTGTCTCTTGGCTACCTTCGATGCCCATCACCTCTAGCCACTCCTCCACGTCTGTAGGGCTTTCGAAGAAGTGTGTTTTTTTGTCATACACTATTTTGAGGCGGGCTGGGAATAATAAAGCATATCCTAGCTTGGCCTTCTGGAGTTTCTTCTTGACCTCAAAATAAGAGGATCGTTGTTTTTGTACCACATTAGTATAGTCCGGGTACAGAGAGATGCGTCGATTCTCGTATTCTAAGAGGGATTTTTCCCGGGCCTTTTGCAGTAAGATATCTCTATCCCGGTAGTTAAGTATCCGGACGATCAAAGGGCGCGGCGGATGTCTAGGTCGTCCAGTGGGGATGCGGTGTGCTCTTTCCACACAAAAGAGTGGTGACAGGCCCTCTGCGGTCACGTGGTCCCGGAACCACTGTTCCATGAAGTCCGTCGCGTGGGTCCCCTCACTGCGCTCCGGAAGGCCAATGACGCGGATGTTATTGCGCCGGTTGCGGCCTTCCGCATCTTCCACGCGGTCCATCAGAGATGCCACCTGCTGCTGTAATTGTTGGACAGATATAGTATGATCCGCCACCGTCGGGGTCAAATCCGCTATCACGATGCCCTGGTCTTTAACCTTGTCGGCTAGTTTATTATGATCTGCTTTTAGTAAGGAGAGGTCGGTGGTGAGGGCCCCCAACTGTGATTCCATTGCTGATCTGGAGTCCCTAATCTCTTTTAGGATCAAATCCAATTTGTCCATATGTTGTCCCCCAGTAGGATTCAGTTTGACTGTCCCTGGCAGGGCCTCCCCTGGTGTATTCTCTGGAGCGGGCACCGTAGCAGCAGGGCTGTCCCGACCATCCAGTGGTTTTGTCCCTTTCCGGACCATGTCGAGCGCAATCCGGGCTGTCTAGCACGCTGCGAGGAAGCACTATCTAGGATATTTCCTTTGCCCCAGGGCGGTCCGTGTTGGCTGCGTCCTCTACTTCACGTCGCCAATCGCTTTATATTAGGCCCCACTGAGCTATGTAGGGGTCTTCTGGTTCGCCCCCACAACGTAATTATATGGCCGGGGGTCTCACACCCACACCTTCCAGTATCTCCAGGTCATGGTCCGTGGGCCAGAGTTATCATTCAAGCCGTCAAGTTAGCAGGGCGTGCCACCTCAGGGTGTGGTGTACGGGAGTACCAGGTGTCCTAAATTCGATTCGGGGTGTCAGCGGCATCTCCGTAGTATCTTGGGCCCCCGCTATGTAGACATCCAAATGTAGTGGTGGCGGCTGATATCGGCGCTCCTCATTGGATTTATGGCCAACTGGGCAGGGGGGAAGGATGGGGGGGAGGGCGAGGGACAAGGTTACTAAATGTCTCCCCAGGTGTCACCAGTCTCGCCCCCCTACCTTCTGTTCTGCGTCTCCGGAGCCGCACTCCAGCGCCTGGGGCCACCCGACCTCGTCACTCCTTCAGGGCCTGTCGTCTGTGTCTCGCGTCGGCCATCAGGCCCGGCCCCCCTGGGCTCCCCCTGCGCGGGGGCTGGCCGGTCTGCAGGGCACATCCGCAGCCTCCTCTGCACTCAGAAGGCGGTCCAGGAACCAGGGCCCGTGGTGGTGTCCCGGAGTCGGGCTACGGCACTTCCGGCGGTAGTCGCCCCGGGCCTCTCGGATTCACTTTCAACTTTAGTCCCCGGCCGCCACCTGGGGGGAAGGCCGCACCAGCTCCGGGCCCATTCGCTGCCAGCCGCGGCTTGATGTGACGTCAAAATCAGCCCGGAGCCTCCGGGGGTACCCAGCGTCTCGGGATCCGCTCTACTTAGCTGATTTAGGGCCCGCCAGAAGCACTCGGCAGAGTTTCAACCCCCCGGTGGCTCCGGAGCTCTAGCAGCCTCCGTCCGCCATCATGGCTCGCTAGCCACGCCCCCCCACTGTATGTCTGTGTTGTCAGTTTGAGCTTGCTTCATTGCAAATAACTGTGGTTGTATGATGGTAGCACAATCAAATACCCAATGACGTACAAAATTACAAAGTCCTAGAACGTTTTGCATGTCTTTTACTGTCTTGGCCTGAGGCTGACCACGTATAGTTTGTATTCTAGAACCTGCTATCTTTTTACCTGGGTGTGAAAATCCTGAACTGTCCTCCAATTGTTACCTGTAGCCTTTTCTACAGGATAACTTGTGATGTAACAAGGTGATGGACAGGAATGCAGGAACCCCTTGATCCTTTAGTCTTTGTATTGTCCCTCTAATACCTTCTTTTGCTTCTTTGGACAGTGGATACTACTTTTGCACTAGGCAATTGTTCACTCGGCTTCAACTTTAAATTAAATGATTCTGTAGATAGTATCAGTCCTACCTCGTCTGGAGCTGATGTCCAGAGACAAGGCAGACCGCTGCAAGCGCTTCAGTATAATGGGAGGGGGATGGATTAACTGATAACAGGGCTCGAAAATTCCACTCGACCGCTCGCATTGTCGAGCTAAATTTAACAAGGTCGAGCTGTTTTTAGGTCCTACTCGCCCTTTCTGGCGAGTAGGAAAACAAACCAACTTTTGTCCTCTGTCTGTGAAAACAGAGCAAATGTGACAAGATAACAAGATTTAAAGGCATTTTTATTGCTCACAAAGTTAATGAGCAATAAAGATGCCTTTAAATCTTGTTATCTTGTCACATTTGCTCCACTTTCAGAGTCTGAGGTCAAGTAGGTTGCAATTGGGACGAGGACATTTTTTAAGGTACCAGTCCTGCAGGACTAGTACCATTTTTGGGATTTTTCGAGCCCTGTGATAACATGTTTGTGTACGGTAAACATGCACTAACAAGGGTGCAGTGTGTGTATAAACTTTCTCAGTCCTGGTGGGATTGTCTGAAAAGAGTTCTGAGTCAGAAATGTCCTGTGGTCTCAGTCCAGGCATAAGAAAAATCAGGACCTTCCAAATTCTGCCATCGTTATCTGATGCCACCAGGGCGCCCCGCCTACTGGTTATTTCCATACACTCAAGGCAAAGGGTATTCACCTGTCCCACTTCATCACCACCAAATTCCATCCATCTTTCTAAAAGTATTTCCTCAGTCTTAAGAACCTCAAGTACTACATCTGCTAGCAATTTATAATGCACTTACTCTGCCCTTCTAACCACCATTTTTCTCTGGTATTCTTAACAGATGTATCCCACATTTTGTTTGGTCTGGTATTTCACATGTCATGGACCCATCAGAGGAAAACCTTATTATCATGTTTAATTTCGACATGATATCCCTTCCTGATAAATTTGCTGGTGAGTTTGGAGAATAAAAGAGACACTACTGCATTCACACTCCTGCCACTTCTATGGGCATATGTGTTGCGTATGGAATGGTACTTCAACAGAGAAGCCCTGCGTATCCATGGTGGCAGAGGACAATTGAACATTTCCTTCTGAGAGGCAACATTTTGCTGCCCCTGTATCAACCAAGAAAGCATATCTCCTTCCCATTATAGGTCACCGTGTACAATTATGCCGATGACCTCCAGCTCATCTTTGACCTGTCCTCCTCTCCTCTCTCTGTCTCTAACTTTCAGTCTACCATGACTTTCATCAGGGACTGGATGAACCACAACCATCTTAAATTGAACCCGGACAAAACCGAGTTGGTTCTCACCGGTGGTTCGTCCAGTCCCTGGAACTCCCTCTTCTGGCCCTCCTCTCTTGGTCCCTCCCCCACTCCCTCAACCACAGTTAAAACACTGGGGGTTAAAATGAACAACCAGCTCACCCTTCATTCACAAATCAGCACTGTAGTCTCCTCTTGTTTCCTCACCCTCCGAACCATCCGCACTGTTTCTCGTTTCTTTTCCCCACAGGCACTCAAGTTGATCATGGCCGCACTGGTGATATCGCGGCTGGATTATGCCAATGCCATCTACAACGGCATTCCAGCATACAGCCTGCGGAGACTCCAGATGGTCCAGAACCAGGCGGCCCGGCTGGTCTATGGTCTCCCACGTTATCATCATTCCACACCCCTCCTCAGGGAGCTTCATTGGCTCCCTGTTAAGGAACGTTCCTTGTTCAAGACCGGCTGCATGGTCTTCCAGGCCCGTCAAGGCACTGCCCCCGTTTTCATCTCCTCGCTAATAAATGAATATGTCCCTACTAGAGAGCTTCGCTCTTCTTCCAAATCCCTCCTCCAAATCCCACGTTTCAAACGAAAAAAGTGGGGTGGAACTAACTTCTCTACCCTAGCCCCCACGTTCTGGAACTCCCTCCCTGATCACCTCCGCTCTGCCACTCATTATCTTTCCTTCCGTAAAGATCTAAAAATGTTTCTCTTCAAACAGGCCTTTTCCATGTAATTTCCCCTATTTTCTACGACAGGTTTTATTTTGCCTCAGTTGTCGAACTCTCCACTAGCGCCAAGAAACCGTACGGTGCACGCTGCGCTTTATAAATGTTTTAAATTAGAAATTAGAAATTATAATTATTTCTACCATTGGGTCTTCCTCTGGTTCTATAGTCCTAGCTACCACGGAACAATTGGGATTCCTTGGTGCTTTCCATCAAGCTGCAGGATAAAAGGAGTTTCCACCTTGAACAATCACTCCCCCTTCTCCTTGACTCCCTGTGCTCACCACTGCAGTAGTCCGCACCTGAGGCTGGCCTCCTGTCGGTATCACATGTGCTGGTCTTCCTTGAACAGGTATATTAGCAAATTGCTGTTGTGGCATATAAAACTGAGGTAGTGGAGTTGTTTATTGTTGAGGGTAGGTGACATACTGATAAGGACCATATTGAGGTGCTAGCCCTGATGTGTTCACATTTTGTAGGACCCTTCCTCTCCCTATTCCTATCGCTCCCTGTGATTCACCACTCTTCTTAAAGCGGCATTCAGCAATAAAATGTCCAAGGTTACCGCAGTAATGGCATATAACGTTTCTTCTTCCTTGCATCTGTCTCCCCTCTCTTTGGCCTTTCCTTACTCCCTATGTGTAACAGGAACTGCAGATTCATTTCTTTTCCTCAATCGGGGGTTTGTAAAGCGCTGCTACTCACCCGAAATGGTCCCAAGGCACTGAAGGTGGAGGGGTTCGCGCAGCTCCTGGGAGATCATGGTGATTCGTCCAAAAGCCAGGTCTTGAGGTCCTTCAGGAACTTGGAGAGTGATTGTGTCTGTCGGAGGTGGAGAGGGTGGGTGTTCCATGCCTTGGCCGTGAGGAAGCGTCCTCCTGTTCTGGTCTTCTTGATGCGTAGTACCGTCGCGAGAGAGAGCTGGACCGAGGAGAGGAGTCTTTGGGAAGCGTGGAACGAGAGGCTGTGGTTCATGTAGGCGGGTCCGGTGTTTTGGAGGGCTTTGTGGGCGTGGGTGAGAAGCTTGAAGGTGATTCTCTTCTCTTCGGGGAGCCAATGCTATGTCTGCAGGTGTTGGCTGAGGTGGCAGAAGAGCAGTAGGTTGAGGACTAGTCTGGCGGTGACGTTCTGGAATTTGTGGGTGAGGTACTTGTTGATCCTGGCGTAGAGTGGGTTGCCGTAGTCCGATCTGCTGCTGGTGAGGGCAGAGTGATGGTTTTCCTGTGTTGAAAGTGAATCCAGTTGAAGGTTTTACGAAGGAGGCAGAGTGTTGGGTGGCAGGAGCAGGTGACAGCATTGATCTGGCAGTCCATTTTGAGTTCGGAGTCAAGGATGATTCCGAGGTTGCATGCATGGTCCATGGGGGAGGGAGGTTTCCCGAGGGCGGGCTCCCCCAGGTGTCGTTCCAGGGATTGGGGTGTGGGCCCATGATGAGTACTTCGGTTTTGTCGGTGTTGAGTTGTAGTCAGCTGTTCTTCATCCACTTAGCGACTGCTTCCATTCCTTCCTGAAAGTTGTATTTGGAGATGTTGGGTTAGTTGGATAGGGAGAGGATGAGTTGGGTGTCGTCTGCGTATAATACAATGTTGAGTCCGTGTGATCTGATGATGGATGCGAGCAGGCCATGTAGACGTTGAACAGGGTGTGGCTGATGGAGGATCCTTGGGGGACTCAGAAGGTGGTCGATGTGGGTTCTGAGAGGAAAGGAGGGAGTCTGACCCGCTGCATTCTACCTGAGAGGAATGAGTGGATCCAGTCGATGGCCTTGTTCTGGATTGCTGCGTCGTGGAGACTGCGGGCTAGGGTGCAGTGTGATACTGTGCCAAAGGCAGCGGTCTAGGAGGATGAGGGCCATCGTCTCTCCTCTGTCGAGAAGGGAGCGGATGTCGTCTGTTGCAGCGAGGAGGGCGGTTTTGGTGTTGTCATTCCTCCTGAAGCCTGATTGGGAGGAATAGAGGATGTTGTTTTCTTATATGACGGAGGCAAGTTGACTGTTATCGGCTTTTTCAATTACTTTCACCCGATACGCGAGTAGGGAGATCGGTCTGAAGTTCTTGAGGTTGGTGGGGTCCGACAAGGGTTTTTTCAGGAGGGGTTGATCTTGGCGGGTTTTCAGTCTTCTGGGAAGGAGGCGGTCTTGAAGGAGCGGTGGATGATTCATTGAAGCTCGAGGGGAATGATGTCTGCGGCTCTGTGGTAGATTTGGTAGTGGGCGGGGTCCGTGGGGGTCCCGGAGTGGGTTGACTTCAAAGTCTTCAGGGTGTCTTCAATCATGAGTGCGGTCCAGCTGTCAAGTGTCGGCTGTGCGGCATGGAGAACAGTGGATAAGGGTTCAGCGTGTAGGTTGTTGTCATCGAAGTTGTCGTAGATGTTCTTGATTTTGTGATGGAAGAAGGCACGGAGTCTGTCGCAGAGGTCCTGGGAGGGTGGGATATCAGTAGTCTCACTATTGAGTTGGGCGAACTCTTTGATGTTGCTGAAGAGTTCCTTGCTGTTGTGTGCGTGGGTGGAGATTCTTTCCTAGAGTGCTTTCTTCCTTGAGTACCTGATGAGTTTGTGGTGGGGCGGTGGTGGCTGCTTTGAAGTTTTCGAGATCGGCTGTGGTTTTGTAGTTCCTCTAGCGCTCTTCGAGGTGTCTGCAGGTTCGTCTGGATTCTCAGAGTTTGGTGGAGAACCAGCTGGCTTTCTTGGCATGTGGGTTGGAAGTTTTCTTGAGGATGACGATGGTGTTGGCGCAGTTGGTTATCCAGTTGTGCAGGGTACGGGTTGCGGTGGTTGGGTCGTCCATGGCGGTGGGAGCAGAACTGCTGAGGGAGGTGGTGAGCTGGTTGTCTGAGATCTTGTTCCAATTCCTGCGCAAGAGCTGGTGAGTACATTTGCGGGTGATGTTAGTTTTGATGGGGAAATGGAGCAACCTGCTGTGAAGATGGGGTCGAGGGTGTGTCCTGCTGAGTGCGTGGGTTCTGGTACGATCTGTTTGAGTCCGATGTTGTAGAGGTTGTCCAGGAGGGAGGTGGAGTTGAGGTCTTGGAGGTTGTCGAGGTGGAAGTTGAGGTCTCCCAGCAAGGTGTAGTCGGTGGAGGTAATGGCTTGCAGGGTGATGATGTTGGTGATGGAGAAAGGTAAGCGGGGTCTATAGATGAGGGTGCCTCAGAGGGTGGTGACGGATTGGTCTATATCTTGAAATGGAGGTGTTCCATCAGGTCTGTAGGCCCGTCACGGTAGGTGCTCAGACAGAGGTTGGACTTGTGAGTGATGGTGATGCCTCCTCCGGGGATGTTGGGGCAGTCCTTCCGGGTGATCTTGTAGCCTTCCGGGATTGTGATCATAATGTCGGGCCCGAGGCGGGTCTTCGTCAAGGTTTCAGTGAGGAAGGCGACGTCAGGGGTGGGACTGTCGAGGAGGTCCTAGATTTCCAGGCGTGTCTGTGGAGGGAGCGGTCGTTGAGTAGGATGCTTTGCAGGGTTTGGGTTGCAATGGAGTTGTTGCTGGAGGGTGGAGGTGGGTCCTGGGTCCTGGAGAAGGTGAAGGAGTGGCGGCAGAGTCAGCAGGTGAAGGGGCCGGTGGGTGTCAAGAGGTGAAGAGAGCATGCAGTTGTTGCTCTTGCCGACGTTGAGTGCATAGAGAGTCGAGGAGCTGTAGCACTGGCGGGTTGGAGGACTAGGGTTCCAGGCTCTGGTCACGGTCCAGTCGCAGACGGGCTTGTCTTTGGCACTGCCGCCATCAAGTAGGGATCAGGGGAGGGCGGGACTCCTGGGAGGCTGGAGCCGGAATACGTGGGAGCGAAATGGGCCGTGGGGGCAGCAGTTGCAGTAAAATACGGAGGCTGAAAGCTGAGGCTGAAAGTTAAAATAAAGGAAATGAAGGGAAAAGGCGAAAATAAACATTAAGATGTAAGAGGCACCAGGGCTAAAACATAGAGCACTGGGCTATGAAGACAAAAGCAGATGGAAGAGACAGGAGCAGGGCGAGGCACAGGCCTTGAACCGCGGCAGCTGGGATACAGGGAAGAGGCACTCACGGTGGAGCTGTGCACTGGGAGAGCAGTCTGGGGTCTTTTCCTTCTCTGTGTTCTGTATTTATTGTATCACCAGTTTGGCTTGGGCTCTGTCACTTTGGTCTTTATTTTCCCTCTCATTTTTTTAACAAAAATTTATAATATCTGCTTGTATTTCTGCCCAGGGTTTTACATCGAAGGTCACAACCTGATTTAAATGGTCTTTTATGTCTCCTGGTAGCCTCTGTTTTAAAACATTGTAGAATAATCTACAACTATCTTCCATGTCTACAGTTCCTACATCTGCTTCCCACTTTTTCTTCGTCATTGTTATGTAGTCTGCACAGGACTGTACTGGCGACATAGTTTGTGGCCTAAATGCCCCAATGTCTGGTCGATCTGGGTATCTATTCCTTAATTCAATTAACACCCTAGAGCACACTACTCCAAAAGCAGGCCCATCATGTTTTCCTTTACTTCTTGTATCCCTGTACTTCTCATTATACTGTCTACCGCATCCCTTACTATGGAGCTCAACAGGCTCTTTACATCTCCAAGAGCTAAAGGTATCCCAGATGTTGCATTTTCAAATGTAGGCAGGCCTTTTTGTAGATTTTCTTTATCCATGTGTTGCCATGGAACATAGACAGGCATTGCTTCCTTATACACCAGTGGCGTCTGCATTACAGCAGTATTCCTGCCACCATGTTCCTCATAAGGTGTCTCAGACCGTATAGCATATTTCTTCCACACACACAGACTTTGTTGCATGTAATTATAATCCCACTCTAGGTCTCCATAACCTTAAAAAAACACATAAATCAGCCATATTTATCAATTCAGGGTCAGAGGATCCTGCTCTTGGCCACACTTTCATCTGCGAAACCATACCTTCTGTCCACCCCGCAAGGTTATTAGTAAATGGGACCACATTATACCTACTGTTTTCTCCCTTCGCTACTATGTCATTGGGTGTCAAGTCACTATTTCCTTTCCGTTCTTTTTCTGTTTAAAACTCGTCATTCCCTGCATATTTTGCATATGAAGGAATCTTGCTCCAGCCGGAGGGGAACTTTGTCCTTACTCTATCATACCCTCTGCTCGAAATGGACGCCCAGACCTTGTTATACTACTGGGAAACAGCCGTTCTCCTCTTGTTTGTTCTCTAAAGGCCCTTTGTTCCTCTAATCTTCTATTTATTTCAGAATTTCTGTTCTCAGCCTCTTGCCACAATTCCATGCGTTCATGGTCAAGAACCCTTCTGATTTCACTCCCCACTGAGTTTATCTCTTTCTCAACTTCTCCTGTCACATTCTTGATTTCTACATAATATCCTATATCCCTTATAAATGGATTTTCATCTGTCTTATATAATATAGATCTACATATATTTGAACAGTCATCAGCAATATGGCTTAGTCTTTCAATTGTGTTCTGTATTCCCATTACACTGGTGGTCATGTCACGATAACCCTTATCCTCTTCCTGATATTTCTTTGATCGTGCCCATAAGTCATCCTTCACCTGTGGGGTGCTAGTATAGTATCCATTTCCTTCACTTGAGTTTTTAGGTATCTTACTAGCACATTCTAATATGTCTTTTGACATTTGTTCCATCAATTTTCCATTATTGTTTTGTCTTAATTCTACTGAAATGTCTCCTGTTAGGGATACTGTTCCCTCATATACTTTTTCAGGTTTAACAGAATCTTTATTAATTGTTTGAGAAAGATCAACCTCCCCCATGTTTAACAAGTCATCAACCTTTGGTGTCATTTTGTTTATGTCAGTCAGGGGTATTAATGGCGGGTCTTTGTAGCTTGCAACTGGAACATCAGTGTCCACTGAGTCTACTGGGTTAGTGGATTTCTTATCTTCCACTGACAATGATGGATACATTCCCTGGTGGCATAAGGGCCCTTCAATTATCTCAGAATATGTTGCAGTAGTGCTGTGGATTCTACATTGGAAACCTGACTGAATATCTTCCACATGCCTAATGACGCTAATCTTTTTGTTCTTTTATCTCCGTTATATGTTACAAAGATATACAATATTATTTGGGCTATCACTGTATTATCAAAAGAGCCATCTGGGGCCATGGAACCAGGGAAGACTTAGTACCTTCTGCCCCTTCCTGACAATTTCTTTTTATCCTATCAGAGTCTCCTGGAAATGTGGAAATCATGTGGCCTAAAGGAGTCCCTTTCTCTCCATGCCACCTTGCGGAAGATTTCTTAAAAAAAAAAGAAATGACCTCACAATTTTTCTTTTAAAGTACCAGAAACCTTATCTATTCCTGTTCGTTGGGAAAATACTTGTGGACTATAAGACAGACCGTTTCAAACGACACACCTACACTCAAATCACATGGATCTATATTACACTGAATACATCTACCTGGTATCCTAGTAGACCAAACTCATAATAGTCTTAAAGGCTCCTGTCCTAATGGAGTTAATTAAAAAAAAAATCAGTTGGTACCTCTGATAATCCAAGAGAACTCATGATCTATTACACATGCTATAATAATCACAAATCTACGTTATATATCCATCCAACAAACAAAGTTGCCTGTCAAAGGAGAAGCCTCTCGTCAAGATGTTCTATTGCCCAAATTTCTTTAATAGAGGGGTTAAAACGAGGAAAACAGCAGCCATGCCTCCACAAGTATAAGTTCAGCCTGACGTGTTTCGTGGTCACTCCACTTTCTCAAAGGCCAAGGAACTGAAAGGCAGCAGCACAGCAGTTTTTAAGCACCACACCTGATAACAGACCTCCGCCTTGGTGGGTGTGGCCACTCCCGTGGCCTGATGGTCTTAGTAGTGCCCAGTATTGCTGCAGTGAGATGCCGTGCATTTGCCCCAAATTTGTTCAATTAAAACACCCCAGTGGGCGGTGGGACACAGCTTGAGTCCCCGCTGACACAATCTTCCCCCAATATGCGGCTCTTGTCCCATTCGCATCAGCGCTTTTACGTCAAAGCTGGAATGCTGTTTGACCAGCACAAGGGCTCTCTCCTAAGGTATGAGTGGCAGGATCTCCATTCCTGTCTTCAAGAGCCCGCTCTGCAGGGTCGGGCCCCCAGCAAATAAAACTTTTTGGGAATACTAATGGAGTGGGATGACCCGCTTGCGGTGTTGCCAGCCACATATGGATTTCCTAGGCGATGTGGCACTCTGTTGAAGAAAGTGAGAGGCGAAGGATGCTTTCCTTTCTCCTACAACTTCGCAGCTGAAGCAAATATTTTTGTGAACACCGCAACATTTCAAAGCATTTTGCAATGATTGATAAAGGCACTGGGTGAAATAACGGTATTAAGCAGAATGATACTTGTGAACACTCACCTGGTGCATGGCGGAACCTGCAGTTCAAGCACTGCGGGACCAAGTCCACTTGAAATACAATGAGGACACACCTTCCTATGATTAAGGCGGAAGAACGCTGAAACGCGTCAGGACTCTTTAGTGTGTCTCGTGCTGCTGTGTTTGAGACTAATAAAGTCAGCTTCATGCAGTCAGACGAAGTTGGGCTCTTTTGTTGTGTGCGAATATATATATATATATATGTATATATGTATATATGTATATATGTATATATATATATATATATATATATATATATATATATATATATATTCACTGAAAAAACCATAGGTTTCACATCAGTTATAGTTGGGTGGAAATTTTACTCGCATAAAACCATTGAAATTCCCACGTTATAGTTAGTTGGACTCACTATAACTTGCGCGTGCAATGCACTGCTGATGACGTCACATATTACATCACTCATGACATGGTCAGTGACATCACTCATGACATCACTGATGACATCTCAAATGACATCACTGATGACAACATCCTTGTGACAAAGTGGCAGACCTCCTATCAGCATAAAATAACCTTTGACACACACATTCAAAAATAGAAACTAACATTTTCTTAAAAAAGGAGAAACCAATACCAATTACAACAACTTATTAGGTAATTCCAACATCCACTCATTCACCAACAGTTCTATATAGTCACTCATGCATATACTTACTCATCATATGTACTCATACACCTATACATCCTGTTACACACTAATACTCATCCATATAGTTACTCACACACAAATTCACACATGCAAATAAACTATCAAAAAAACATTTACTTGATTATATTGCTATATACACACCACTACACATACTTCTACAGAAACGGAAACATATTTACTCTCTTAAACAATCAATTATAAAAACACATACTCACTAACCCACCCATACACACAATCATCCACCCATACAGTCTTGCACACATGCTGTCTTCAAAATACATACAAATAGTGAGTCACTCATTCATGCATCTGTGCTCTAAGTAATATCCCCCACCGAACCATACAGACACTTATACTGATACTCAAAAAACAACTAATAACCCATATACACACTCATGTAGCTACTCACCAACCCATGCAGCCACTTATACACAAAGTGAGACACAGATACAGATATTTAAATATTTAAACATTACTCGCTAATATATGTATTCACTAAGATACATTTAATAAGTCAGTTAACCAATCAATTTTACACACAAAAAACATCCATTTAGACATTTATTTACCCATTTATTCTTCCATCAACCTTTAGATATACATATATAAAAAATATTTATTTTTCAGAAAGATACACATTCACTGGATGATGTCATCAGTGATGTCATTTGAGATGTCATCACTGATGTCATGAGTGATGTCACTGACCATGTCATGAGTGATGTAATATGTGACGTCATCAGCAGTGCATTGCACGCGCAAGTTATAGTGAGTCCAACTAACTATAACGTGGGAATTTCAATGGTTTTATGCGAGTAAAATTTCCACCTAACTATAACTGGTGTGAAACCTATGGTTTTTTCAGTGAATTTAATAGGTTTTTTAAATGATAATTCCTAACTATAACTGGTGTGAAACCTATGGTTTTTTCAGTGAATATATATATATATATATATATATATATAGATATATATATATATATATATATATATATATAATTTCTATGGCAAAATGAAACCCCCTCATTTTGTTCCTTTGCAAATTAAATGTTTTAAGTGTTAACACTTTATTCCAATCAAGATGACTTCAGGTGTGCCATACTTTTGTCATAATTAAGACTGTTAGCGCTCTAGTTGTTCTTTAGAACACTCTGGGACATTCTGTCATTGGGCTATAGTTGGGCTACATCTGGCTGATATTTGGGCTACATTTGTTTTTTTTGTCTCTGGTGGCCATCTTTGGGCTACATTGGGCTACATTTGGGCTCTAACATATATATAGCCCAATGTAGCCCAATATATATATTTTCAAAGTTAATTTTCGTAAAAACTACTGGAGCATATATCTTGAGACATAGCAAAGGCACATCGGGGTACCGGTCCCTCCAATTTTGCCAAGTTTGGTGGAAATCCATTCAGCCGTTCGAGTTCAACCGCCCTATGGAAATTAACATGGGGAAAACACGTTTTGGGACCCCCCTTTTATCTCGGCCCCCGCTTGACGGATCCCCCCGAAACTTTCAGGGAAGGAGCGGAGCGCAGCGAGGCAAAGTTAAGGAGAATTACAGGCAGATCCCTCATTCGGCGCCAAAGTTATTCCCAATAGAATGTTGCGGATTTCCTATGAGAAACGATCCTAACTATAACTACCTACTGGCGACCGCCAGTAGGTAATATATATATATATATATATATGTAATTGGAGTCTTTCACAAAGTGAATTGCATGCGCTCTCGGACAAAAAGGCAAGAAGAGGGTCAAAATAGTTGGTAATGCAGTTTAATGCACAACGCGTTTCAGCAAAGAAAGCCTTGTTCACGTGCAACCCCACACTCACAGACACCAAGTATAAATAAAGTTTTTTCAGACTGTAGGCTCATAGTCAACAACGAAGTAGGACTGGCAAAGCAGATGGTTTTGTGGCAGACATGTTGGAATGGTCAAACGGAATATACATCGTTTTTACAAAATCTTGCTCGTATTCGATGAATGATACACACAATTAATAAATAATTCATGCAATTTGCAAATCAATAATTATAAAGGTGTAACATGTAATCAAAACATATATTGCGGAAAAATCCCATTTTTGAAAAGATATGTAAATACCACAGAATCCGAATATCGGTACTGCCATGGGTTCTTGCTTCGCTCCTAGTTTAGCGAATCTGTTCATGGGCTATTGGGAGCAGGAAATCCATGGTAGTATCACACTGGCAGAGGATTTTAAGAAGGTCGTCGCATGGCTCCGTTACATCGACGACCTTTTTATCATCTGGAGTGGTACTAAATCTGAAGCTGAAGAGTTTGTCAGGAAACTTAATTGTAACAGCTATAACATCATTTTGTCTGGCAACGTTAGTGACAGCCAAACTGAATTTTTGGATGTCAAACTGGAGATTAGAGACCATAAAATCTACACCTCTTTGTTTCGCAAGGCCACGGCGGGGAATAGTGTGCTTCACGCACAAAGTAGCCACCCTGAAGCTCTAAAATGGAGCATCCCCTACGGGGAACTGCTCAGGGCCAAAAGAAATTGTAACACCAATGATGCTTACCTGAAAGAGCAGGCAACCATCATAACCAGGTTTCAAAGCAGAGGCTATCCTAGTTGGGTCCTTAAAAAAGCCAAAATGAGAGCAGATGAAATAACAAGACCTGAAACATTAACTGACAAGAAGACTGCTGACACTGTGGAGCAAGATGAATCTACCAGACTCATCTTAACTTACAGTTCAGAAGTTAGTCAAGTCAAAAAACTGTTATCCAAAAATTGGGATATTCTGAAGACAGATTCCATTCTTGGTAACAGTATACCTGATCGTCCTGCCATCACTTACAAAAGATGTAGGAATATAGGTGACCTAGTGGTCAGGAATGACATTACTAAACACAGTAAGACTAACTCTGAACATGGTCTAGTGGGTTTTTACCCATGTGGCCATTGTAAAGCTTGCAAGCACAGTAAATACAGAGGATCTGTAGAATATAATAACATCAATAAAAATCTGACCTCTTTCTTTACCTGCAGCACCACATTTGTGATTTATGTCATCGAATGCTCCTGTAAATTGTGGTATATAGGCAGTACCAGCTGTGCTGCCAAAAAAAGAATCCTTGAGCACCTCAGGGCCATTACCAACAAGGACCCTAAATACCCTGTGGCACGTCATTTTGAACAGAAACACTATTCCAATACCTCTGAATTAAATTTCTTCATATTGGAACAGGTCCCCAAACATCCGAGAGGGGGTGACAGGGTACTCAACTTGAGACAACGTGAATCCAAACTCATAATTGAGTTCCAAACCAGATTCCCGGGAGGTCTCAACATGGATGAGGAACTGGCCATTCACCTGAGAGAGTAGTGTCTATCAACCTCGCTAACTGCCAGCATTGTCTAGACTTTCTCAGCATAGTTTGTTATGATGTTAAGCACCGACTCCGCTCATCGTCTTCTGACATGTTTTTAACATAATTGTTTTTCTTATTATGTTGTCTAGTCATATATTTTTCATTTAGTCTGTCTCATGTTATTGATTAGTCACATTTCACTTTTAAATTTTGATTCTATCTTTTGTTCTTTCTCATTCCTTAGGAGGAAAGGAGGGGGCCCACCACTGGATCACACCTGCACGGGCGCACCCAACCTTTGCACTCCTGGAATCACTGCTCGAGTTTGTACCACACGTCCAGACACCATAGCTTTAAGGTTTGACCTTTCCAGGTATATAAGATTTTGGTCCATTGCAGAGAGTGAATACAACAGCATTGGGCAGTCACAATTACCAGGCATTGTTTGAATTTCATGGTTGGGTTGATGGTGACACTTACTTAGTAAAACTTTCCCCAGCCGTTGCCCGGATCCATGCCTATCACAGAGGCCCATGATGGACTTTACAAACTTGTATTATACATATATTCACATAATTTTTGGTGGAAGAGATCCACGCCACGCAAGTGTATTTTACTTTTTAGGCTGTACCATCACTTCTATAAGCTATGCAGCATAGGGTGCTGTTAGCTTTGATTCGATTTGATTTGAGCTGTGTGTTGTTTTCTCCAGCGCATTGAGCCTGATTGTAATACTGCAGAGATTGCTCTGCAGTCCTGGGCTGTTTGCATGTATATATATGTGTCTAAGCATAGCTAATGGGACTAGTGCTGCAAAATATTCTCCTGGCAATAGATGCATAGTATGTGCCTCAACTTCTCCTTTTGATGCCACTTGGCTAACGGAGTAGCCGATATTCGGATTCTGTGGTATTTACATATCTTTTCAAAAATGGGATTTTTCCGCAATATATGTTTTGATTACATGTTACACCTTTATAATTATTGATTTGCAAATTGCATGAATTATTTATTAATTGTGTGTATCATTCATCGAATACGAGCAAGATTTTGTAAAAACGATGTATATTCCGTTTGACCATTCCAACATGTCTGCCACAAAACCATCTGCTTTGCCAGTCCTACTTCGTTGTTGACTATGAGCCTACAGTCTGAAAAAACTTTATTTATACTTGGTGTCTGTGAGTGTGGGGTTGCACGTGAACAAGGCTTTCTTTGCTGAAACGCGTTGTGCATTAAACTGCATTACCAACTATTTTGACCCTCTTCTTGCCTTTTTGTCCGAGAGCGCATGCAATTCACTTTGTGAAAGACTCCAATTACATTAATTCACCGGACTGCTTCGCCGGTATTTGCGCCACCTTCCACGGGTTCCAAGTGCTCCAGAAGAAGCCTTCAGTTTTTCTCATATATATATATATATATATCTATACTACTATTATAAAGAGAGAACACAAACCTTTGAGCCAGGTAAACTCGAAAAGTACACCACCATTCAAAACACCCAAGACATCTTTGAAAACCTCAGGGCAAGCAGAAGGACATAGGATATTAAAAATAAAAAATATACGTTATACGGCCGGGGCGGGAGGGGGCCGGGGGTGGGAGTGCACGCAAGCCTCAAATGCTGCCCCCAGCCTCTTTCTGCCCCAGGCAACGCTGGGGCGGGCTGCTAGTATATATATATACACCTCTCAATATTGCCAGCAACCACAGAGGTTTTATTTCCTATCGGTCCCCCCCAAGCTACACTCACCTGGAAGTACGGCATCCTGGGAACTGTAGTTCTGCCCAGTACTACAGTATAGCTGCAAGAAGTGACCATTGGTTAGCGGACTTCCACCAATGGGGGAGACTTTTGGCAAGTAAAAGGTGGGGGTGGAGTTATGCCTTGAAGACAGCGGCATTTGTAAAAGGCCCTAATTGCCGAAATGCATTATGCGTGAGCTGATCTCCATAAAGAATTCCCGACATTTCCCCCGAGTGGCCTCTACCTCTTCGTGTGGAGTGGATTTCAGTGGATATTGTCGCGCTTGCCAGAGGCGCGTTGGCGGCCCCGTTCCCTTAAGAGGCTGGAGTGTTACAGGCACCTTCTGCAGCAGCAGCTTTTCGTCTTAGTCAAGTTATTGACACAACTCCGGCCCGCCAGGAACTGCAAGCCTCACCTGGACAGCTGCGGACAGCGGATTGTGTCTGTATGATCAAGTCAGGCTCACTGAAGCACTGACTTTCTGCCCAGCAGGCACACGCAGGAATCGGCTGGAACTCAATAAAGAATTCCCGACATTTCCCCCGAGTGGCCTCTACCTCTTCGTGTGCAGTGGATTACAGTGGATATTGTCGTGCTTGCCAGAGGCGCGTTGGAGGCCCGTTCCCTTAAGAGGCTGGAGTGTTACTGGCACCTTCTGCGGCAGCAGCTTTTCGTCTTAGTCAAGTTATTGACACAAGTCCGGCCCGCCAGGAACTGCAAGCCTCACCTGGACAGCTGCGGACAGCGGATTGTGTCTGTATGATCAAGTCAGGCTCACTGAAGCACTGACTTTCTGCCCAGCAGGCACACGCAGGAATCGGCTGGAACGTTGAAGGGGACGTGAGGGAAATCTTTTAATCACCGTGACAAGGACTCCGAATTTTGAACTCTACACCTCTCAATATTGCCAGCACCCACAGAGGTTTTATTTCCTATCGGTCCCCTCCAAGCTACACTCACCTGGAAATACGGCATCCTGGGAACTGTAGTTCTGCCCAGTACTACAGTATAGCTGCAAGAAGTGACCATTGGTTAGCGGACTTCTGCCAATGAGGGAGACTTTTGGCAAGTAAAAGGTGGGGGTGGAGTTATGCCTTGAAGACAGCGGCATTTGAAAAAGGCCCTAATTGCCGAAATGCATTATGCGTGAGCTGATCTCAATAAAGAATTCCCGACATTTCCCCCGAGTGGCCTCTACCTCTTCGTGTGGAGTGGATTGCAGTGGATATATATATATCTATATCTATATATATATATATATATCTATATATATATATATATATATATAGATATAGATATATATATATATATATATATATATACTTTTTTTTTTTTTTTTTTTAAACAACTGACCACATTTTTGTACAAAATGTCAACTATTTCTTTCTTTGTGTGACGTTTTCATAATTCGAACTGTCAGGATAAACTTCTTATATAATTTCTATTTCTCTAATAATTCCACAAGTGAAAAATACTCTGCCAAGTTGAACTAGATACACATCTATTTTCCTGACGATTCCTAAACAAAGGCCTGCCAGGATTAATTAAATGCACATCTCCGTTTGGAACAGTTGTGGATCAATACACAAGGAATCGATGATTGCCCTTTTTTCCTACCTTAATCTGGCCGCTGCAGACACCCCCCAGACCGGTACCCCTGTCGCCCAAAAACAGAAATTTCGTCTAAACGGGTGTCTGTGATCCTCCTCAAATTGTGCATGACTAAATTAGTTGTCCGAAGGGGAACCCCCCCAGCGGCATGCCAGAGCAAAGGGAATCTCTTGGCTGGCTCTGCCACTTTGTTGGGAAAACATCCTTTAAGTAGCTAAAATCATTCAATCACCACATCTGCAACAAAGGGAGTACAAACAGGTTTGTTTCATATGCACACAATAAGACAGCTGGAAGAGTGATGGCACCATAATAGAAGCACAAGACAGTCTCAAATTACACACGCTGCGAGTCAATTATTATAATACTATGTTTGGCAAACAGCCATTACTTCAATACCATATTACCAATAGAAGAAGCTTCCTGCTTTTTTGTTCTGTCCCACCCAGAATGCACACATTTCCTTAAAGCAAAGCTTTCCTGTTTTCGTGACTTTAACAGTTTTGCTATCTATACAGATCTATATTTGGAACATCCTCTGCTGCTCTGAATTTCCAGCAACATATTCAAGTCACAAAGGTTCCCAGAAACACACAATTGGAGGGAAAAAACACTTGAGTCCAACCACATTTAGACCTTTTTTTTGAAGCAGGCTGTAGATTACCAGATAAAATGTGAAACTTAAACATGCACTTTTAACCACACATTTAAACGCCTCATACAAAACTTCCTTCTTTACACGATAATAACGTTTCACAGTTTCTGGGAAAGAGACAGGTAAAAAAGAATAATGAACAGAATGATTAGGGCCTAATTCTAAATTAGGGTTTACATTCCTTTCACCGTGCTGATACTTCGAATCCACCCCCCCTTTTTCCATGTTGATACTTAACACCCATCTCCCCCTTTTCTGTGTTGCTACTTCCCATCCACCACCTTTTTCCGTGTTGCTACTTCCCTTCCATCTGTCCCCCCTTATCTGTGGTAGTTCTTCCATGTTTTCCATGTTGCCTCCACCCTACCACTTCCCTACTGTCTGTGTTTCCTCTTCCCTACCACCACCGCCACCCACCCACCTTAAGGTTTAAAAAAGCGCTAAGTCATGGCCATCTCAGTCGCGTCAAAGTACTATTTGTTTTTTAGTTTCTCTCATCACAGCGCTTAAAAAATTTTTTTTTTTAGCACGTATCGCTCCCATTTCTTTCTCAAGAAAACTAAGGTGCTATGCTTATCTAAACATCGGAAAACGGGGTCCAAAGGTAAATTCATTTGGAATCTAGATGTTAAACCAATATCCCAGGTGAATTCATACAAATATCTTGAGTTTCAACTTGATCACAATTTCAACTTTAACCACCAGTTGGACCAAGGAAAAATGAAAGCAAAACAACTCCACTACACCTTTAAAACTCTAGAGAGTAAGTTAAAAGGCTGCTCAACGGGTCACCTGCTAAAGGTAATTGCATCAAAATTCATTCCAACTATATCTTATGGGCCAGAACTGATGAATACAAAAGATGCAGCCGCCTTAAACCAAGCCCAGTCGAGTATTTTTAAGAGTCTATTCGCAATCCCACGACACATCTCCCAGTCACAGATTTGACTGGAATATGGGCTTAAAAAACAGAAACCAGCCCGACAAGGAGCGGTGGCCAAATATTACTGGCGGATGAGGAAAGCAGAAGAAAACATTAGAGCCCACTCTTGCTGGTCAGAAATTAAACAGCAAGTGAGACAAAATAATTCCATTGTCAGCGTACTAAAAGAATCATTTGCAGACCTACACCTCGAAGAGGTCTGGCACACAATCCTCTCCTACTCCGTGTTCAAAAAAGTTTTGAACATAGCCATTAAACGAATGTCTTTGTTAATGGACAAAACTGCATTTGCAAAATAAAAACACGCATGGGCAGTGATTCAATCTTATCAGACGCTGAAACCACAACAATATTTGTCAGAACACTTCACACATCATAAAAAGTACTATCTGACGATGCTACGGTTGGGGCACTTCCCCACAAAGGACTTGACCCCGAAATGGAAATGTATATGGCCGACGAAAGAATGCCGATTGTGTGGACAGGGAGATGAGACATTACTACACCTCCTATGCACCTGCCCCTCGCTTCTAGAAACCCGGAAAACTGTCCTTCGCGAGATTCTCAGGAACAAACAATTAAGGACATGCAGAGCAGCTGTCATAGAACTCCTTGGAGGCTTGTCAGTGCAACTGTCCTGCAAAGCCATTACGTTTTGGAAAATGGCAGCTAAAGAACTAGATAAAACACAAGAATCAACTTGAGTGGCTCTTACAATACTGACTGGTCTTTCCTCACCCACTCCTGCACTATTTTCTGATCTCTCCTCAATGAAATATCCTAGCATTTTTAAACTGCACTGATTATAATTGTAATATTTCTGATTTTAATTGTTAATGAGGATTGAGTAATGACGACAGTGTTTTTATCCTTTGCATCTTTCAATCCACCACTTTTAACCATAGTGTACAACGTGCTTTTACAATCTTTTACGATTTTTTAACGAAATCAAATAAAAGTATTATTGACTTGACTTGACTCTTCCATTTCTTGTCTTCATAGTTCACCACTTTAAGTCAAATTTCAAAGCTGTTTAGCTTGACAAAGAGTTTAGTATGGGACATATGGTCAGCGTAACTAAAATGCAAATAGAACACATCCATTACCTCTCCTTGCTTTGAATGCCAATGCCTACAAGAGCAACAGCTGTCATACCCTTCATAACTGGGTAGGCCTCTTTTCAGGTCCAACTTTGATGCGTGTTTTATATACTTTATGGTCTTACATCCTTCCCTTTGCTTTTAATGTGTTTGTTTCTGTGTCCTTTTAAAATCCTTTCTTGTTAGTGGTCAATCGTTCCTCTTTGGCCCTCCTTTTTTGTCTTTCATTTCCTTCCACGGAGCAGGGACCAAGTACTGTATCTTTATACTTTAGTTTTTATCTGTTCGTTTGGGGGACTGTTTTTTATTTGCTTCCTGCTCGTGTCACTGTTTGCCTGTGTTCAGCTTTGGCGCCCATAGCTGCTTGCTATTTGATGCAGCATTTGTCTCTCTTAACTCCTCCCATGTCGCTCCATGCCTGCCCCACCTTTCTTCGTGTCGCTGTTTGTTTTAAAAAAGAAAAATAATTACAATGCTGTTCTGCCAGGTTTGCGTGGAGCACATTAGTCATTCCAGCCCCTCCGACTCCCCCTTGGCCTAGAGCTCCCATCCCATGCACTTTGTTTGCATTGCACGCTTTTTAAAGAGTGCTTTTGTTTAGTTCTTCCTACTTGACCATGTCAGAATAAGCTCACTAACTAATGAGCGATGACTAAAATGTTGACGGCTAGCTCGTTAGCAGCATTCTGTTTCATTGCTTTTAAACGCCTAAGCTTTATTTCGCTTGGCTAAATCTCGTTCCCCCACCTGCCCCGTCCCTGCTTCATCTCGCTACCTCGCCCTCATGTACGATTATTCCCCCCCTTGACAAAAGCAATGCCTTTATTGTTAATGAACCAGCGCTCATTTGAGTTTTTTCCCCTCTCCGCCTGAAACTATTTTTGATAAAACTTTATCCAAAATATCAATAGAATATGAGACTGCCATTGACCAATCCAAATGTGTGAACGGCTGATCAATTACTGAGAGGATCACCCCCCCTGCCTCCCATAACCAATCACAGTTTAACTTTCCTGGCTTCCATCCACTCACAGCTCCAACGCCCTCTCTTTGCCTGCGTTTGGTAAAAAGCTGCCATTTGCTGTTGCTTTGGTTGTTGGATGGCCTGACTCGCGATGGGAACCTTGGTGGTGAATATTTGTACCTTACTCCAACTATAAATCTTTCAGGAATTATTTCAGATGCATCGAGGATGATAGCTGCCTCCTTCCGAAATACACGCCTGTAAGAAACGCTGTAAGACGTACACGAAGATTACGGCGACAGCAGGATACAGAATAATAGTGTTCCAACGCAGCCTGGACTCTAGTGTTGTTGATACAGCTCCATGGGTTGGAGCCGGCATGACTGAGCAAATGCCAGCGGTATGTTCTGGATTCCTCCATAACCTTGAACCGGTTATGACTGGGTGCATCTGACTAATAATTTCAAGATCCTAGAGATTTCCCCCAAAATATCCAGCCGTCTTGAATCATGGAAATAGGTGGTCTTGATGAAAGTAGATCCAATTAGTAATCTTCACCAAACGTGCGTTGATCACGTGATGTTACAAGATCCCAACTTACGACACAACAATGGCTACATTTGAAGCTTTCTCTCCGTTGTTGTGTATGTAACCTGGGGTTGGAATGGTTATGAATGAAATGTCTATATGAATGTGTGCTGTTGTGTGTAGTGGTAGAGTGGATGTGTGTGGCTGTTGGTTGTTGGACAGATCAAGACATATGTCAACAATTGGTTCTATATGATTGTATAGTTTCAAAAAATCAACTTTTAAAGAGGTTTGTATATATTTTTCTAATATTCTTTTTATTGAACAGTTATGACAGTACAGTGAGAGGAATTCGAAGCCACACAACATTTTTAGACATGACAAGAATAAGGCACTAATAAAAATGCATTGTACAACCTGAGCACATTTTCTGTACACCACTAATTAGAGTCATGGTCAATGTCCCCGTTAGCCCTTCTCAGTTCCACTGTTGGGGAAACACATAAATCTTCTCTAGATACATTCCATGTAGCCCATTTCTGATCCCATTTCTTCGGATAGCCCTTGTGTTTAAATACCTCCTTCTCTGCAATCATTGCATTGTCCATATCGTTTGCCCATCTCCAATAAGTGGACAGATCTCCTGTCCCCCACATTTAGCCTATGTTTCTCTTAGCAAGGGTAAATCCCAGTAAGGCCCACATAGGTTCAGTCTGGGTGAGGTCAATGGCCTCCCATATATTTAACAGACAGAGTCGTGGGGAATTGGTTATAGTCTTCCCACCCACCTGTGCAAGTGTGGAGACAATTCTTGCCCAACATTGGCGGATAGCTGGGCACTCCCGGATCATGTGGAAAAACGTGCCTTCTGCGGCACACCTCCTAAGGCACCCTGTGTCAGGTCTTCGCCCCATTTTGACCAACGTTTGTTCAGAGAGATATGTTGTATGTAGGATTTTTAACAGGACTAACCTTAACCTCATTGGAATAGCCACCTTCCTGGGAGAAGAAAGTGCCTCCTGCCAGTCGTCATCCTTTAGGTACCCAATATCCGATTCCCACAACTACCGGAGACCTATTAACGGGTCCGACTTATCATTTATTAATTTGCGATATGTAAGGGATATTGCCTTGCGTGAAATAGGGTCCATTAGGAGTCTGTCCTCTAAAGGGGACGTTTCGGGCAGGACCTCACCGCTCGTGACAGCGACAGTCAAGGCATGACGAATTTGTAAATAGCGGGACGTCAGTGACCCCGCCAGTTGGTATTCTGCTTGTAGGTCTTTAAGTGGAACTATTGCGTTTCGCTTCCAAAGGTCACCAACTGAGGAGATGTAAATTACATCCCATTTGTCAAAGCCCGGGCAGTTACACAGAGTGCAAAGTTGCTTGGTCTCTCATAGAGGGTGGTTAGTGTTAGTTTCTTGTGCCACCCCAGTGTTTTGGTAGCTTGGTGCCAAATTGCAACTGTTTAGGCTGTGGGGCAGGTAAGGTGTTGGCGTTTGGGGTTAGAATAAAGTGCTCTCCGATATCCACCCGGATTCATTATCCATTTTTCTGTTTGGTACGCCGGTTCAGACTTCAGGGCAAAGACCCAGTGATTAATGACTGTAAGTTGTGAAGCTCAGTAGTATTGTTTGAGGGCGGGCAACGCGATCCCACTATTATTATACTACCCTCTGATCAATTTATGCGCCGCAATACGTGGATTTTTCCCATCCCATAAGAGAGTCCTAACCTCGCTCTCTATGTTGGTGAAGTATGTATCCGGGACATTGTAGGGGGTGTTCTGCAGCACATATAAAAAACAGGGCAACGCTAGCATTTTAAACAGTGCTGCCCTACCCAGGAGAGTCAGAGGTAAAGACCACCAGTGGAGGACATATTTCTGGAGTTTGATCAGCTGAACCTTAAGATTGATGTAATAGAAATGGGTGGGGTGTGGGGTTATAAATTTGCCTAGGTAGCGAAACCCCTCCGTAGCAACCGTAACGTTAGTGTCTTTGGGCATCCGTGGTGTGGGACCCTGAAGCATATACAGTATGGATTTTGCCCAGTTACTAGTGTACCCTCAGTGTGTGCTAAAAATGGCAAAAATATGGAGGATCAGGTGAATCGAGGTTGATGGGACCGCAACATATAGTAGGACATCGTCAGCATAGAGGGAGATTCTATCTTTGTGGTCTTTGGGCCATTCCAGTCCTCTGATCATGGGGTCGCCCCTAACCCAAGTCACTAATGGTTCCAGGATCAGGGCAAAGATAAGGGGCGATAGGGGGCAGCCCTGTCGAGTACCCCACTCTAAGCGGAATACCGGGATGCATGTTGATTGATGACGTTTTGAGCAGTCGGTTTTGTGTAAAGCAATTTCACCCATTTTATGAATGTGGGGCCAAAGCCCATGCGCTCAAGTAGAGTGAATAGGTAAGGCCATTTGATTGTATTGAATGCCATTTTTTCATCCAATGACAGCAGGGCAGCATCTTCCTCAATAGTGCTAATCCTCCCCATCACCCCATGCAATCTCTTACGGCTGAGGGCCGTATTTCTGCTAGGCATAAAGCCCGATTTGTCTGGGTGAACAGTCCTCCATATGACGGGGAGCAACCGGGTAGCCAACACCTTATCGAGTATCTTTACTTCCGCTGTTAACAGTGAGATTGGGCTATAGAAATTGCCCTCGTTGTTGGTTTTCCCTCTCTATGTATGACAACCACTGAGGCCAGCATCAAGTCGTGGGGCAGGGACCCACTTTGGCAGCTCTTCAGGTACATCCCCAGGAGAGCAGGCGTTATTTTGGAAGTTACTAGTTTAAACAATTCTATAGGGAGCCCATTGGGACCCATGGCTTTCTCCGATTTCATTCCCCGTATGGCAAGCACTAATTCCTCCTCTGTTAGGTCATACTACAAGGAGTCACTGTCCTCTGGAGCGGGAGTGGCAAGAGGAATGGTAGCTAGGAGGTCTCTGGCGTCAGCGAAGGTAGTGGTGGTGGTAGAGGAGTATATCGAGGTAAAGTGAGATGCGAAAACCTCGGTGATCTGTTGCGGGTCACTTAACAACTCTCCCTGTTCCCCCTCAATGAGGGGCACCCATCTCTGAGTGGCTTCTCGCCTCTCCAGCCACGCAAGCAATTTCCCTGTCTTGTCGCCCATCTCATATATTTTATGTATTGTAGCTTTCTGTTTAGATCTAGCTGCCTCTGTTGCGAGCTGTCGGTAGTCCTGTCTTTTTATGCTAAGAGTGTGTGTAAGTAGTTCGTCATCTGTATTTGCCACCATGTCCTGTAACCCCCAAGTCTCATTCTCCAGGGTCTCTAGCCTCGCCCTCAACTCTTTTTTGTGTCCAGCCATTAATGAGAGGGCTTGGCCTTTGATAACTGCCCCGAAGGACCCCCACAGGATCTGATGGTAGTCCACCAAGTTTGTGTTCTCAATGAAGAAGTAGTCCACCCCTTTTAAAATTTCACTCTTAACGTGTGGGATCTTCAAACTCCATGGGTTTATCGTCCCGGCAATGCTTCTATTTTCATGTGGTAGTGTTATCGGAGTAAGGACCGGAAAATGATTAGAAATGTCATGCGCTAGGCATCTAGCACCAGTAAAATTGAAAAGGTCTTTGGCGTGTGTAAGCAGGTGATCTATTCTAGACTGACTACCGTGGGCGCCAGAGTGGAATGTAAAATGGCGAGCTAGGGGATTAAGATGACGCCAGAGATCAACCAGGCCGAAAGCCGAGAGGAAATCCCTCATTTGTGAGGTGTCGTGGCGGTCGAAGTCTCAGAGGGCAGCTGTCGACCCGGCCATCACCCATCAGGTTTTTGTTTGTTTTTGCTTTTTGTCTCCCTGCTTTTTGTTTTCTCAGATCCTCTGTGCCCTTTCTCTCTGTGTTTCTGCCGCTGCTGCCCCTACGGCCCAGCCCCCCGCGCCTATTCGCTGTCCCCTGCCACCCACCTCTCGCCTCCCGCTGCTCCTCCCTCCCATCTCCCCTTAAAATGGCGGCCGCTATGCAGACGCGCGCAGGGGGCGCGCCGAAGGCAAACCCTTATGCGCCTGGACCGCGCCCAGCGCCAGAACCCCTGGCCCCCGCACCAGCCATGAAGACCGCCTCCGATACGACGCTAGCACCCTCATCGCTCTCAACCCAGGAAGGACCCCCACCTGCTGCAGGGCCACCCCGAAGCGCACCCATGGTCCCTTCGCCTGGCAGAACTGCAGCTTCTCCTTCATCGAAGATGCAGAGACTCCCGCCACGACAGAACACAAACAGCTCCGATGCATCCTGATCAACACCCGCTCCGCACGCAAACACGTCGTTGAGCTCTGGGACCTACTCGACACCACATCACCAGACGTCGCCTTCCTGACCGAGACCTGGATGAACGAAGCCTCCTCTCCAGACATCGCCATAGCCATCCCCGACGGATACAAGATCACCCGCAGGGACCGCACCAACGAAGTCGGAGGAGGAATCGCCATCGTCCACAAGAAGACCATCAGGGTCTCAACAAACACAGACGATACTCTCAGCACCGCCGAACACATGCTCTTCCAGATCCACATGGACCCCAATACCACCCTAAGAAGCACACTCGCACCCCGACCACAATTCTGCAACGCCATTGCCGACTTCATCAGCACGCACGCACTGACCTCCACCAACTACATCCTCCTCGGAGCCTGAACTTCCATCTGGAGACCAACAATGACAGCAACTCCTCCACCCTTATAGCCAACTTCGCCAACCTCGACGCTGACCCACATCGCCGGACACACGCTCAACGCCATCTTCTCCTCAAGCCCCCACGTCTCCTTCAGCCACGTCTCCGAGCCCACCTGGATCGACCACCACTGCATCCACTTCACCTTTCGGAAACCCGTCGCACATCACCGCACCCTACAGATCTCCCTTCGCTGCTGGGGCAAAATCACCGAAGTACAACTACAGACAAACCTCGCACTCAACCCACCGACCAACCCCGATGAGGGTGCGCACACCCTCAGAAGATGGATGGACGACTTCGCCAACACCTTAGCCTCACTGAAAAAACAAACCCTCAAAGACACCAGCAAGAGAGCCAACTGGTTTACCCCGGAACTCCTTGCGTCAATGTGCACCTGCCGGAAGTTGGAGAACATATGGCACAACGAGAAGTCGCTGAGCAGCCGCACAGCCCACAAAGACGCCATCCGCAACCACCACCACCTCATCAGGACCGCCAAGAAAACCTCCTTCAAAGACCGCCTCGACAACAACGCACACAAAAGCAAGGAGCTCCTCAACGTCGTGAAGGCACTCTCCAACCTCAGCTCCAACACCAATGACATCCCGCCGTCGCAAGCCCTGTGCGACTCCCTCGCCACCTTCTTCCACAGCAAGATCACCGACATCCACTACAACTTCAACCCCCGGACGACCCTAACAGGCCCCAACATGCCGGACCCACCACACCCCACAGACCACGACCCCCTGACAACCTGGGCCAACGTGAGCATCAAGGACACAATCAAAACAATGGGCACAATCAAATCTAGCTCGCAGTCTGATTCTTTTTCACACCACCTCTTCAACAAAGCCAGCAGCTCCATCGCACCCCACCTGCGCAACATCATCAACTTCTCTTTCGAGACCGCGACCTTCCCTGAGAGCTGGAAACACACCGAGATCAACGCCCTACTGAAGAAACCCTGGGTGGACCCGAGTGAACTCAAAATTATCTGGCCCATCTCCCTGCTTCCGTTCCCAGCTAAGGTCATCGAGAAGATAGTCAACATCTAGCTCAACCGCTACCTCGAAGACAACAGCATCCTGGACCCCTCCCAGTCAGGTTTCCGCAGCAACCACAGCACCGAGACCGCCCTCATTGCCGCCACAGACGACATCAGGATCCTACTGGACAACGGCGAGACGGCGGCCCTCATCCTTCTGGACCTCTCTGCCGCCTTCGACACCGTCTGCCACCACACCCTATGCACACGTCTCCACGACGCAGGGATCTGAGACAAGGCCCTCGACTGGACCTCCTCCTTCCTCTCCGGCAAAACCCAGAGAGTCCGCCTCCCCCGTTCTGATCCGAAGCCTCCGAGATCATCTCGGCGTCCCGCAGGGATCCTCCCTCAGCCCGACCCGACACTGTTCAACGTCTACATGGTGCCCTCGCACGCATCGCCCAACATCTCAACCTCAACATAATCTCCTACGCCGACGACACGCAACTGATCCTCTCCCCCTAACCAAGGACCCCCTCACTGCCAAATCCAACCTCAACCAGGGAATGAAGGCCCAACCCCTCAGCATGGGACAACTCCTGGTGGCCCGCATAACTAGGGACACCCCCCGCACCTACCAACCACGCACGCAACCTGGGAGTCATCCTCAACTCGAAACTCACCATGACCAAACAAGTCAGTGCTGTCTCCTCCGCCTGCTTCAACACCCTCCTTATGTTCCATATGATCTACAGATGGATCCCGACAGACACAAGGAAAACAGTCACCCAGGCCCTAGTCAGCAGCAGACTCGACTACGGAAACGCCCTCTACGCAGGCGCCCCGACCAAGCTCATCAACAGACTGCAAAGAATCCAGAATGTCTCTGCACGCCTGATCCTCGACGTACCGCGCCGCGACCACATCACCCACCACCTGAGGAACCTGCACTGGCACCCTGTCGAGAAAAGAATCTCCTTCAAGCTCCTGATCCACGCACACAAGGCACTCCACAAGACCGGCCCAGCCTACCTCAACAGTCGACTCTCCTTCTAAGTACCCAACAGGAAACTCCGCTCCGCAGGCCTCTCCCTGGCTACCGTCCGACGCATCCGTAGAACCACAGCTGGAGGCAGATCCTTCTCCCTCCGCGCCACCAAGACCTGGAACACCCTCCCCCTTATCCCACGACAAACCAAAGATCTTCTAACCTTCAGGAGACAACTCAAGACCTGGCTGTTCGACCAGTAGCAACCCCCCTCTCCCCTCCCTCAGCGCCTTAGAACCCTTGCGGGTATGTAGTGCGCTCTACAAATTATCTGATTGATTGAGGTTAAAATCGCCCCCATCACCAGGGCGACGTGGGAGATAAAGAAGGAGCTTGCCCTGATCGGCCAGTGTGTTTTTTTTTATTGCAGGGGGGAGGTAGACCAAAAGTATATTCAGTGGCCTCCCCTCCCATGTCCCGGCCAACGCAGCAAATCTAGCCTGGGTGTCAACCTATGTGGTATTTATTATGCATGGGTATTGTTTACGAATGAGGATTCCAGTCCTGCTCGAGCCGGAAGTGAAGCCCGCATGAGCTACCAGTCTGTACCCCCCATCTATCAAGAGCCTTACATGTGTAGCCTATTAAATGTGTCTCCTGCAGCAGGGCTATATCAGGGGCCTGCTGCTTGAGGTATAGGAGCATGACCCCTCTTTTTAGTTTGTCCCCCAGCCCATTGACGTTGCAAGTAATGATGCGGAGCATCCTATTCATATTATGTTTGGGCATGTTATCTGTATGCAATCAAGTCGTACCTCGCCCATTGCGTGAATGCAAATATCGAGTGCTGATACGAATATGGCAGAAGCTTAGACTGTGTCTGTGGAGATGACATCACTTCCCTCATCTCTGTCACAACGAGATAACAAAAACTAGCCAAACAAGTCCCCCCCCCAGATATCCCTTACCCGCTGCCTCCCTGCATTGCGGGTTCTGAACCTCCCGCCACCCCAAACTTGCAGAGTGCCTATCGCCCAGGGCAGGACTGGCCATAGCGGGCACCGGGCGTTTCCCCGGTAGGCCGCTAGGGTGGGGTCGGTTTTGGGCCCCTGGCGGGCCGTTTTTATTACTGGGGGTCGGCAATATTGGCCCCGGTAAAAAAAAAACGGCCGAAACCGGCCCTTGCAAACTGCTCAGCTGCACTCCTCCTCATCCCAGGGGGGCAGCTGACCAGTTTGCCAGGGCCGGTTTCTGTTCCCAGTCCGGCCCTGCTATCGCCCACCCTAGAAATCTTGGGGAACGTAGTCCAACCCCATTCCCTAAATGCCACGTTGTTAGAAAAAGATGCAATACTATACTGGTTAATTCAGGTAAGTAACTGTACCCCGTTACAGGTTGCGATCATATCTTAAAAGCGACCCTGAATAGTTCTGGGCGACTCCAGAGTTATAGTTTCGCGCAAATCGATATCGGATGAAACTTGTAATAAAGACAGACAGTCGGCAAGTAACATTACTAGCTATAAGACCGTGCCCCATTGCACTTAGCCTGTCTGGTTCGATTCTGTCTCGGAAGTTAAAGACTCTGGCAAGGTTGGGCCTGGGAGGTGCTCCGGGTTTTGATCTGCCGCCTGGCACTCTATGCGCTCTTTTGATAGAAAAATACATGGATAGGCCTTTGGGTTGGAAATGTGTCATCACTAATTCCTCCACAAATAGGTCTGCAGTCTGCCCGTTCTGCCACCCCCAAAATGCGGATGTTGTTGCGCTGCATCCTACCTTCGTAGTCGTCGAGTTGAAGTTCCATAGTGTCTTGGCCAGCTTGGAGATCAGCGACCTAGCGTTTGAGGAGGGTAGTATCAGTTGTTAAGGCCTCAGTTGTGGATTCGACTTCCTTGATACGATCATTCATTTTCCGCATGTCAGCTCTGATCAAAGCGACCTCTGTAGCAACGGTGTCGATACCGTTTTCCAGGGACGTGCGCACGGTCGTTATGGCCACCAGGATGTCTTGCAATGTGGGATCTTGTTGGTCACCTGATGATTTCGATGGTGCCTGGGAGTCTTCTTGGCCTTTTTGCCACGCATATTTGTCCAATTTTGCTTGCAGTGTATTGCGGCCGCTCGCCATTTTCTGTTTGTGAATGCTGTGGTGCAGATGCAAATATTCAGCCAGAGCTGGCTACTCTCCGCTGCCTGCTCTAGGGCACAGGCCCTGTCCAGCCTGTCGGAATTCACCAGCACGGCATTACTGACTGAAGTGTCAGAATGTCCTGCATGCGATCACAGAGGAAAGCGCATGAGAGTGCGTGTTTCGATGTATCCTGCCCCAGGCATAGTTAGTCACACTCAAGTCTCCACAGGAGGAGTAATTATGCCTTCACAGTAGTTGTTGAGGTTCCGGGCGCCATCCACGGGAGTCCGGGTATGTATACCACTGTGGCCCCCAGTCACACAGATCAAAGACAGGGCACCGGCAAGGTGTCCGCTGTTCACGGCGACTCCTGGTGATCGCCGGGGTCAGGCACTCTGAAAACAAGTCTAGGTGGGTAAATGAGGTCCGCTGCCCCCCAGGTGATGTATGGGTTGTGTCTCTTACCGTGCTCACTCCTTCTCTGTTGTTAGTAGGTCAGAGCTCGCAGTGACGCACTCCGCGTCGAATTAGGCCTAAGCTCCGCTCATGCTGGCAATTCATTTAATGGCTCTGGGCCTGTTGGCGGTGCAGTCGGCCCTAACTGCGGATTTACGCACTCCGGTCGCCGCCTGAGGAGCGATTGCGCCTTCCCTTCACTGCAGTTGTCGGTGGACTCCCTGGCAAACCCTTGATGATTGCGGGTGTCCGGCACGCAAAGACCAGATATGGATGTTCGTCGGGGATCCGCTGCCCCCGCCATGTAGGTAGTGTGGCTCTCACAGCAGAGGCGGTTACTCCGGAGTTGGTCGGCCAGAGCTCTGCGTGAAGCGTTCTGCGTCCTGGTCTTCGGCGGCTCAGTTCAGGAAAACGTTCCGATCACTTTTGTGGAATCTTGGCAGCACTCAGCATGTTGGACACCGACGTTATTGGGATTATGAGGCCCCCGTTAAAACAGAATAATGCTTGGGGCATTTTGTTCTAATATCGGATTTTTGGGAGTGGTGCGCCGGAACCGAGCTTACGCTTGGCCATTTCCTTATGCAGTTGGCCACGCCCCCCCAAAGACGTCTGTATTTGATCTAAAGTAAATGTATTATATTGTAAAAGAAGTGTGCAGTCTGCATGGATGAAAAGCCTTTTGTATGTACTAAAATGTTCTTTTATCTAACAAACATGTTAAAATGACCAACAATGTTTTTTTCCCAAAAATAAAACAAATAAGTGAAATGTATTTATGTTTATGAATTGGACTTGCATGTTGTAAAGTAATTCGTGGTCAGCCCATGAGAGCTTGTATAAGCCAGTAGAGAAGAAATACAGGTCTAGTGGAAATCAATCTTTTATTCAATTAGCCACCTCCTGTGACTGCAGGGCTGTCTGCAGGAATGGGTTATTGACTTTGGATTATTGCTAAACCTTTTCTTGTGACTGAAACATTTGAGTTGCAAAAACAAATGCAAAAAGAACAATTGATGGACAGAATGTTGAACAATGTCAAACATTCACCCCGATACAGAGATCTGGGCCTAAATCCATCGTTTTTTGCTCACCATGCCATTTCAGTTTAAACCCAGCCATATGCAAATCAGTCTTCACCCTGTGTCGCATGAGAACAGGCCAGTCTGAACTGCCAGGCCAGGTCCTCCCTGGACCAGAAACAAGCATCATGGAACTGGTTTCGGGGTTTGTGTGGGTGTTAAAAGGGTGGGGGTAGCTTTTCGACGGCCCTGGGAGATTGATGTTGCGCTCTCTTTTGGAGTAGATGAGGATATTTTGAGTCTTTATTTGGAGGATATTTCTGGTTCTGAACGAGAGAGCAATTTTTGGTATTACTGTTGGCTGCTTGCTAGCTTTCCAGTAGAATACATTTTGTCTGTCGTGAGTAATTTGGCTTTCTTCATTTATGGTTACTCAACAACAGTACTTCTATAGAAGCTCTGGACATAGGGACTAATGCTAATATCCCTGGTATTACAAGAAACACTACCTTCAGCAATCTCAGCCCAATACAGTCTTCCATACCTCGCTTAACACTTAAATGGCTTGCCTTTTATAAGCTTAAACCCTTCCCTAATTTGCTAATAGGGGCCACTTTTAATTTGATGCCGGGGTATATTTTCTGTCCCAGTCCAACCCTGTGTCTACACGCCTTTACTCTTCCCTAAGGTTTTTTTTCTACATTGTGCACGTACTAAGTGCACATCCCAGGTGGAAGGCTCATTAAAGTAACTGTACCTATTGGTGTACGTTTTTTTGCCAGTCCTGTTATCCACCACCAACCGCCCTCCCAATCACCAACAACCCGCCCTCCCGTTCGCCACCCCCACCGGCCTTCTGTTCACCACCGCTATCCACCCTCACGTTCACCACCCATACCAGCAACTGCAAAAGGCGAACGCCTGCCAATGAGCGAGGGTTGCTTTGCCAATGCTTGTTTGATTGCTGAGGTGCGTTTACAGGCAAGATCCACCCTTCCAAAGCCCACGGAGCACGATTTGGTCGTAAATTGTATTGCATAAGTTGTCGTTCATAGTAATCCAATTGAATTTTTAAAGTAAAGTCCCTGCTTTTCCTTAGGTGGACAATCACGGCACATTTTCAGTTTTCTTCTGTGGACAGCTTTTACACGATGGATACCTATGGACTGCACCGGTTAGAAGAGGATCAGTCTGTCGTCAGTCGGATGCAGAAAAAATACTGGAAAACCAAACAAGTGCTAATCAAAGTAACCGGCAAGAAGGAAGATGAACACGTGGTGGCATCTGATGCTGAACTAGATGCCAAACTCGAGGTATGGGAACCAATTGACTCTGAGGCAAAAGCAAGTAATGCTGTTCCTGTTTCGAAGATAAATGTTTAGATGGGGTCTGCCGTGCAAATGGACCTCATGATTTTGACTCTTAAGACAAAATGGTAATGTCCTACTGGTACTGCGAGATTATAGTGGAAGAAAAGTTGTAGGTCCCACTCTCTACAATATTTTTTAAGTGAATTTTTGTATACGCACATTTGAAGAAAAAAAAGATTAATAAAATATATTTTGTCACTACAAACATGCGCTAAGCTGATCTACTATTGCAAGAAGATATGATAAACTAGTAAATAATGAGGGTTTATTGCTTTACCGGTTCTTTTTAATAATTACTTTCGTTTCTCATGCTTGTTGGGATTTGTCATTTGATTAACCAGATTTATGTGTGTTTTCTTATAATCTTTGATTGTATAGATCGCTTTCTCTTTCTTCTATCGATTTTACTTTTTAATGTCTTTCTCTGTTTTGGTATCCAATCAGTTGATTACTATAACTCGTAATCACAAGTTTGTTCTGTTTCCTTTTTTTTTCCTTTTTTTTCTTTCAGATTTTTCACTCTGTCCAGATGACTGGTTCGGACCTTTTAAAGATCATTGAAAAATACCTACAGAGAGTCGATGGTAAGTACCCGACAATCGCACCAGTAGCATGAGCTTTTATTGTTTAATGTCAGGCCCTTCCATATGCTACGTCACGATTAATTTCTGACAATGTGATTCATTGTGTGCTAGCAAACATTAGCTTAGTCCCAGTGGTTGTGAAGGTAATGAGAGTGGGGGAGCGTTAATTACTTATTTTACATCTTCGGTGGGAGTGTTTTACGCTCATGTGTAAATATTAGAGCACAAACTTTAGCTTCAAGATAGATTCCATTTGGAGATCTGGATTTCTGGTTAACACACTTCGAGGTTGCAGTCTCGTGTATATATATATATATATATATATATATATACACACACACACAGGCTGTGTTTTATCTTAAATGAGCAAGCTTCCGTTCTCTGGCAATATACAGTGTATTCAAGTTCTGAAAGTACTTGTGCATAAACCAAAGTGATGTACACGCAAATGTATGGCTCTCTGGTTAGCATGAAAAGCGCAAGAACAAGGGCCATATGTATCAAGTAAATTCGCATTCGCAAAGGCCGAAATTCGCAGAATTTCGGCCTTTGCGAATGCGAATTTGCTAAATGGTATGTATAAAGCAAAATCTGGTGCAAAACAAGGAATCGCAAAATTTGCGATTCCTTATTTTGCAATTGCATTTAAGGAATCGCAAAGTTTGCGATTCCTTAAATGCAATGTATGAAGCTAAAAAAAATAGCAAAATGTGCTTAAGGAATCGCAAATTACCACCAACTTCTAGTTGGTGGAAAGTTGCGAATTCCTTGAAAAATGCACATTTTTGCATTTTTCAAAGTGCCATGTGACGCACGTACATGCCCTTAGGGCATGTATGTGCGCCACATGTTTACCCATGCATATTTCAGGGGTGCAACAGGGTATCCTTTGGACACCCCTGCATCCTTGAAATTATTCTCAATTTGCGATTAGCAAATTGCGAATCGCAAATTGAGAATAACTTCCTATTCATTCCTATGGGCCTCCTGGCCCATAGAAATGAATGGGGAAGTATTCCTTAATTGCGATTTGCAATTTGCTAATCGCAATTAAAGAATTTTAAGAAATCGCAAAAAAAAATGCGATTTTGTACATACATACCTATTTGCGATTCTCAAATAGCGATTTCTTAAAAATCGCTATTTGAGAATCGCAAATCAGGTTGATGATACATATGGCCTAAAATTATTTTTCGGTAAGAAGACGTAAGCTAAGCATGTTCACTTACATGTAGGTTGTTTAAAATTTCGTCCACTTTCGCATTTTGCCAGCATTGCGGATTTTAATACAATGCTGAGTTTAGTAGCAGACTCCAACAAGTGCATTGCATTTGTTTCAAACAATTAAATCAAAATCCGAAGTTCAAAGAAAGTGTACTCGCATCCAGCGAACGACTAAAATACCGGGTGCGTTTGAGACACAAGATTGTATGGCTATCATTTAGGGGTCATTTGAGACACAAGACTGTGCGGCTATCATTTAGGGGTCGACTCATTTATACGTCGCAGTTTCTATCTGCTCTGTTTCCTCGGTGATCACAATGCTTTCCTAGGCAGCCCTTGAGAACTCTGCTGTCAAATGAGCCATTTATTCTGTAAGGGCCAGCAACATTTTCTGTGTGAAGCAAAAGAAGAATTTGCTGGATTCTATTGTGTTCCTAAGTTTGGGGGATGGCTCTGCTTACCCTTTGAACAACGTAGGTTAGCAGATCCAACGCAATCCATGGCTCTGCCTGTCTCCAGCTCTTTACATTTTGGTGAAATTAAGCTAATGCAAAACTAGTGTTCAAAAACGAATGGGCCATGAAAATAAGTACTGTGAACAACCTGGAATATGTGTTTGGTCGTAGGAGAAGATTAAAGTCTTTGCTGGCACCTTGCAACTAATTGCTTATATTTAATTTCCCCAGCGTTGTCCGAAGAAGAGAATGATCTGGGGGTCCTATTGAAGTCCCAGGCAGAGAAAAATGGAACGCATGCAGGAAAGATGATGCATGCAACTGGCACCGCCCTCTGCACATCTGCCAGAGACAGGTTTGGACTCTTTACCTTTTGTGCAATAATACGAGCGCCACACATCAAAATGCCTTGTGTATAGACAGTAATGTGTATGGAGGAGTGTTTATGTGCCTGTATCGATGTATTAATAATATGTGTGTCTGTGTAATATAGATTAAGGGAGACACTAGTCAATGTCCCTGCACGAGTTATAAAGCCATAATGTACTATACTGAGTCTGTGGAATAACACCTGGAACGTTGGGTGAGAATCGGACTGTTATTTTATACCAGTAGGGTTTTGACAGCTGTTGCTTGCAATGCACACCTAACAAAAATCAGTAAATGTAATTATTTTATTTAATGTCGTTTTACAGCGTTGATCTACGCACCTGGATAAAGGAGCGACTCACAAAATTGGAACAGTACAATGTGAGATTCTTTTAGAAGGTGGCGAGGAGGAGAGCTAGAACAGGATTAGACATAACATAAATTCTAAGCCGATGTTTTTTAAAGAGATAAAACAGGGGTTCGACATTTAGTTACATTCTGAGTATTTCTGTCTTCTTTGTCAATAAAGGGGTAAGTGCTGATGGTCAAAAGGGTAGCTACGTGAATTATGGGGTGTTTAGTTAATTCCAGCAGAGGAAATACAAGTTTAATTGAATTTTAGCTGAGTGACAAGAAGTTAAGACTTCGGGAAACACATTAACTCGAATAACTGCTTTCTGTCAGTGTATAGTTATTGTGAGAAGTTGGCCTGGTATATGATGTTCACTATTCTAGTGAGCACCTTGCACCAGTCCAAACAACCCTTATGGTGATGGTTGTAAAGTCAATCTTATAGACCAGCTAGCCTAGTGGTAGCACGGAGAAAAGCAGTCTTAGGCTAAACTCAAGAGGGCATGTGAAGCCAGCTGTTTTACCATATGCAATCCCTTTAATACCAAATGAAAGGACACCACACAGGTTATATATTCAAAATATATATGTATTTATTTCTAAAACAATCCTCTGAACTCTTTATGAGGGCAGAGGCACAAGCGAATAACAAGTTACTTAATATAACATACAAAAGTTGCACAAATATGGATAGGCCCTGGCGGCCCGCTAAACCATATACTAAAATAGTGGTATAAGAACCACGTCACGAACAATGGTTAGGCCTAGGGCCTTGGGAATCGCTGGGGCTACACTGGACTAACAGTTGTTAGGGAGCAGGAGGCCCATGGGATGCGTGTGCAGTGTCTAAAGGCGCACACGTGCACACATAGAACTCAATGGGTGCGTAAAGTTACAAAGTTAAAGAATTAGGAGTCTTCCGACTGGACTAGAAGCTAATCACTTGAAACTAGGACACTAGAGAGTTAATCTTCACAGGAGCACCGCAGTACTCGCATTACCTCACCCACAGGAAGCGGGTGCATAGGTCCCAAAGTGTGTCGGGTTTCGTCGTGGAGTTCTATGGAGCCTTGGAGAAAAGATGCTGCAGGCGACCAGGAGAGAAGAGTCCGATTGGATCCAAGGGCGGATCGAGGATGAAGAGTACCTGAAAGCAGAGGGGACAGAGTCTGGGTCACTAGCCAGTGGCCAGGAAGGAACCAGGCGATGTCGGGAAGCAATCAGGTGATGTCGCGAAGCTTGTCTCTGCAGCCATGTGGACCAGGAGGTGTCGACGACGACCAGGAGCTGGATACGAACTGTCCCACGAAGGCTCTCGCTGTCGGTGGTGTCGGTTCTTGATTCAGAGTCAACAGGCCTTGGCAAATGCAACCCACGCAGGAATCGAAGATGGCTTCTTACTCAGGCAAGCAAGGACTGAGGGGCTTCTCCTTCGCAGGGAAGCAAGGGCCAGTCTGGAGCAACCAGACCAACGGTTTAGATTTCGGGTTTCGTCGTCACAGAGGCCACTAGCCAACGGGCAAGTGACCAAACAGACGCGTCGAGCAGGAAAATGCAAAAGGGCCCCACGCAGCACTCAGTGAGTGGGGAGAGGTGATATTCGGTGCAGTTGATGCTCGGGGCTAGGGCTTCTCAATCCCCAATGCACAACTTCGAGGGTGCCTCAGAAGCTGCACGGAAAGCAATTCGCTGGCTTTCCAAGATGGCCGGTCCCAAGTCTCTCGTCCCCTCCACGGGTCTCAGCTTTGCTGTGGCTGTGGATTGGGCTGTTGGATGTCTGGAAGTCTGGGTCTTGTCAGGCTCTGTGTTCGAGCTCCGGCGGGAGCAACGACAAAGCAAACCGTTGAGCGCTTGATGGTGCCTGCTTGCACAGGGTGGTCGCTCCTTGACCACAAGGGAGATTCTTCAGTCTTCTACGTCGAGTAGGATGTCGAAGGTCCAGAGTTTCGTATCAGAGTTTCAGTCAGGATATATCTAAAGTCTTGGGACTCAGCTCCTACCTATATACCAAATCTAGGGGCTGGATTACCTGCTAGGTCCCTCCTATGGGTGGGACCCAGGAAGGGGGTGGTTACACCCCTTTCCCTTTGTCCAGTTTCGCACCAGAGCGGGGGCTGGAGTGCCCCAGCACCGGTTTGAACTGGACTATGCATGGGACACCTTGTGTGCCCCAGGCAGTGTCTCATTTCATTCAGCCCTCCCTGCCCCAATACACTATAGCCTGTCTGGGATGGTGCTAGCACCTCCCTGTGACAGGAAACCTATTGTCCAAGCCTCCCTCGTTGGAAGGACTCCCAGCAGCAGGAGGTCAGACTTGTGTCTGTGGCAGCAGCATCCATTTTGTGATGCTGAGGCTCTGGTTAACTTTACCCGGGATTAATGGAAGTAACATTTCTTCTCCCTCTAGAAGGGTGGAATGCTACCCCCGTCGCCAGGACTGGCGAGGGGGTAGTATTCCAAAGCGTATGACACCTTACACGACATGTTTTGATAAAGCCAAACCAAAGTTAGCCTCTGACCGCGAGGTACATAATGCACTTAAGAGTATATGGTATGGCAATATCCTAGAACAGCTATAAGGACATGGTTCCGAAAGCTGCAGACAGGCTCAGCTCATGCTAGAGCACCATCTCACATAAAACCAAGCACTCTGCCTTCAGGATTGTTAAGGCCTGCCATAGGAGTGACTTATAGGTGTATATGTGTCCAGATATAAGGTTAGACATAGGAATACTATATCTAAGCAAGGGGTGATTACACGACCTTGCCCCAGCTGAGTGATCAGCCAGTTGTGTCAGTTTGGATGGCCAGCCAGGGGTGGCAAAAGATATGCTGCAGCCCCTGGTAGGCCTTGGGTGCACCTATGCCCTGGGTACCTATAGTCCACTGTACAGGGACTCATAAGAGTGACCCAAATCCCAATTGGTGATGTACCTAAAGTTCATGGTGTGAAATTTAGAGAGAGAACAGCAGGGCTGTGGGTCTGATTAGCAGGCCCACAGCCACATTAAGTCGAAAACCAGTGAAGCAAAAAGCAAAAAATGGGATGACCATAGGAAAGCAGACCCTACTCTCCTACAGTTATTAGTTAATTGGATGGTGTTTTGACTTTCGTTTTGTGTCTCTGAAGGTGGCATAAAACATGCTGTAGCCCTCAGAGGCACTCTCTGCTCACAAGGCCCTTGGTACCAGGGGTACCTTTTACAAGGGACTTATTTGTAGCCCAGAGGTGTGCCAATTGTGGAGGCAAAGTTACCGTTTAAGGAAAGAACAAAGGCCCTGGGAACCTGATTGGCAGGGACCCAGGGCACACTCACTCAAGTTGTCATCAGGTACCTGGCAAAACGTTAGGGGGTAACCATGCACAAAGGGGCACTTTCCTACAGAAAGCAACTAGAGGTCTGAGATCAACTGCAGCCCTGATTCCATCCCCTTCCAACAAAATAAATTATTTAAGAGTGATGTCCTCCATTCAACTTTATTTCCCATAAAATGCCACCAGCATTTTTTTACTTGTACTTTGTTGCCTTCAACTTGCATAGTAATCACTTGTTCGATACAAAACACACCTATGCATGGGGGGTGCGCATCAAAGTGTAATTTATGTGCTCGTGCAAGAGTGTTGGTCGTGGTTGTAACATTTTGTACAGTGGACTTGCGCCTCCAGATAGGGCCAGGGACCGACAGGTCACTATCTTTAATATGATGAATGAGCACAGACCATTGCATAAGTGTTTGCCCTCTCACCCTGATCAGATGTGTAAGCAGTTGTAGCGATTGGCAGAAAAATTCCATTGGGAGCTGGATGGTGATATTTGCAAAAAGATATGGAAACCATTGAATAATTTCCATTATAATCAGGGAGGTGTGTCCACATATTCAAGTGGATAAGTGTCGCCACCGCTTCATGCAAACTTTGAATTGTTCCAGTGTGACCCAAAAGTTGCTGGGTATCAATTCAGTGATATTCCTAGTTATATGAATACCCAGGTATTTGACTACACCATTATTCCATTTCAGGGGGTATTCCACCACGGGTATTGTGGTGACATTTGTTAATGGGAACATTTCTGACTTGTTTCAGTTGATCCAGAGAACCCTCAGAATTTGATAAGATTTTTCTAACAGGCTCCTGAATGTATAGAATTATGTGATCTGCATATAGAGAGAATATCAGGGATAAGTCACCACCCACAGCCCCTGACGCAAATAAAATTCACAGAGGTAGCAGGTGAGGGGCTCCATTCGCCAATACCTCCCGATAGATATCGGCCCTAAATACTGTCTGTTAATTTTGACTATGGCCATAGGGGCAGTATAGAGTAGTGCAATCGTTTTCAAGAACAGGGCATTCAGTCCCAAAGATGAAAGACCTTGTGCATTAATGGCCAGTCCAAGGCATCAAACACCTTTTTGGCATTTAGAAGCACAGCCATGGCCAACAGACATGGGTCCAATCAATGTAGTGTTGTCCCCTAGCTGTGTAAATTGAAAGCTATGGATTTCTGGAGGATGAAGGCGCCCTGGTCTGGTAATACCAAGAATTGCAATAAGGGGTTCCAAGCGGTGAGCGATAATTTTTTCAAAAATGTTGTTATCCGTATTTAAGTAGGGATAACGGCATATATGAGGCACATAGTGTTGGGTCGCTGCCTGGCTTAGGCAATGCAGTTATTACCGCCTCAAGCATGGTGAGCAGGTCGATGGTCTTTAATAAGAGTGGCATGACTCTTAAACAGGGTGCCCCCCTACCAGAGTGCCTTGCCATTGGAGAGATCTTTAATAGCAGCTAGGACGTCTTCTGCCATCAGCGGGGTGATAAGCTGTTCCAGAGCTTCACCCTCTGCCCAAGCCAAAGTCTTTGTGTAAAAATAACACTCCATCCCTGAGGTGGCGTAATGTGAACTGAGGGCATAGAGTTCCGTGTAGTACTGGGCAAAGCCTTACTATGTTTGACTGGGCAAACAAACACAAAAGTTATCACATGGCTCATCTATCTACTACAGATTTGAGAATTGACAGCAGTGGACTTAAGTATCCAGGCCAGCATTTTCCTTGGCCTGTCCCCTTCACCAAACCAATGGGCTTGGTGTGTTTTCTAAGGTGTAATATTTTCCCAATCCCCCGCTTTACGGAACTCCACCAGCAATTTCTGCAATTTAGCAAGTGTGGGTTTTGACCTGCTTCAGATGTTTGGTTTCCAGCATTTTAAGTTTTTGCTCGATGCTGTCCAGCGAGCCACATAAGGATTTAAGGATGCCTGCTTCCTTAGAGATGCAGACCCTACAGCTATAGACCTTAAAGGCCTTCCTTAAACTCTCACCATCAGACACTCCATTGAGACAGAAATATAACAAAATGGCGGTTTTGACCTCGGGACGAAACACCAGGTCCCACTCTTCAGTCTCCACCTTATAAAACCAGTGTCAGTGGGGGATCCTCGAGAACGAGTAGAACTGGCGAGTGGTCTGACAGCGTTTTGGAAAGAATACTGATGGAGCATGTCCTAGCCACGAGAGCCTTGGACAATGTCCATAAATCTGTACAGGAGGATATGTCGTGTACGGAAGAATAATTTGTGTATTCCCTCTCGGAGTGGTGAGGAGCCCTCCATTCATCAACTAGGCAGGGTAGCTGCATCGCCTGCTGCAGAGCTACTCCTGCCTTCGCGAGTTGTCTACAAGATTCAGACATCCTATTTAAATATTGAGATAGTACTACATTGAAAGGATGGACTGGTGTTTATGCTTTCCACATTTATTCATAACCTCGTCAAGAATTCATGTTTGTCAAGATTCAGACTATAAATGTTAATCAACAGTATTGGCTGGGCATGTTTTAGGCCTGTCACTGCCACCAAAACCAACTGCGATTTAGCCCTGCAATCGAAACCTGGGTGCGCCGCAGCTCACTCGGGTTAAAAAGTTAAATTACTGACTACCCACATGTCAAAAAACACTTCTTTATGTAGTCGAGCCGGACGACTTAGCTCACTAATTCACCATCTTGGTGCTCAGCTCTCTGGCACTCCCCAATTTCACATGGTTAAAATGACCATATCTAACCACTTTTTAAAGCAGAAGTCTCATTCCTATTAAACATCAGGGTAATAGTCAATCTATTATCATGGAATGTTATGTTATATTGATTTATAAAGCACATTAATTACCCAAGAGGGTATATAAGTGTTTGGGCAGGTGAGTAAGTTTGTGGTCCCTAGGGTGCTTATAAGAAGAGACAGGTCTCCAGCTTTTTGTGGAACTCAAGAAGTAAGAAAGAGGCTCTAATGTGTAGAGGGTGGTCGGTCCATGTCTTGGGTGCAATGTAGGAGGATGAGCGACCTCCAGTTTTGCTTTTACGGATGTGGGAAATGGGTGCGAGTGAGACTCTTCTGGGTTGGTGAAAGAGTATGCAGCTGTTCAGGTATTCTGGTCCAGTTTTGTGTAGAGCTTTGTATGCATGTGTGAGAAGTTAGAGTTGGCCACGCTTGTGAATGGGGAGCCATTGAAGCTTCCTGAGGTTCCGTGTGATGTGGGTGTGGCATAGGAGGTCTGGATGTTTTGGAGTCTGTGTAGGAGTTGTTTGGAGATTCCGGCGTAGAGAGTGTTGCTGTGGTCCAGCCTGCTGGTGATGAGTGCTTCTGTGACGGTCTGTCTGGTGTTCTTAGGCAACCATTTGAAGATGTTTTGCAGCATGTGTAAGATTTGGAAGCAGGAGGTGCACACTGAGTTGACTTGAGCCATCATGTTCAGCTTGTCGTCTAGGATGGTCCCTAGATTTCTTGCATGGTCTGTGGATATTGGTCCTAGCACTGACAGCCACATGTGAAGTCCTAAGGGGAGGTCTTGTTGCCGAAGACCAGTACTTCCGTCTTGTCCGAGGTGAAATGCAGGCAGTTGGTTCGCATGCAGTCTCCTACCATGGTCATTCAGTTGGTTCTGGCAGTGGTTGTGTTGTCCATCAGGGAGAGGATGAGTTTGGTGGAATCAGCATTGGAGATGACGATGGTGGTGTCTTGTAATCGGATAATGTTGGTGAACGGCGTCATGTGCATGTTGAAAAGGACTGAGAGATCATCCCTGTGGGACTCATATCACTTTCTTGACCTCAGATGAGAAGAGTGGCAGCCTGATCCTTTGCTTCCGGTTAGGAAGGAACAGATCAATTCTTTTTTTTTTTTTAAATAATTTTTTTTATTAACTCCATAGATAAAACAATGGTGTACATCACAGTATAAGCATCATTCGCATGTTCGTACCAGATCAAAGTAGGGCTCAGCGTATGCAACAACAGATACAAACTTTACAGTGAGCAGGAATACATCCAGTATGTTGTATTTCGAGTGGATCGTCAACCCTAGGTGTCACTGGGGGCTCGCAGATGTGTCCTCTGTACTCATTCCAGCTGGACCAAATGTCAGCCCATTTCTGTGGGCAGCCCCTCGCCACATAAACTGTCTTTTCCTGAAGCATGCACCAAGCCATGTCTTTTTTCCATGGATCAACCTTTGGCCGCGCCCCAGCCCCCCAGAGTCTCGCTATATTCCGTTTTGCGATCACAAAGCCAAGTGTGGCCCACGTCTTACCCCGTACATTCAGATCAGTGGGTTCCCATATATTCAGCAGGCAACGTTTAGCCTCCACTCGCAATTGCACCCCCCAAACCTCATGCATGCATTGGTGTATTTTCATTGGTGTATTTTACGCCAGTAACGCTGTATGAGAGGGCAGTCCCACAAAATATGGAAAAAGGACCCAGCCTCCCCGCATCCCCTCCAGCAAAGCCCGTCAGAGCCACGGCCCATCAGTCGCAGCCTTGTGCCTGAGATGTACACTCGATGAAGTATTTTAAGTTGAATAAGACGGAGTCTGGCCGATATAGCCACCTCCCTAGGAGATGCCAGCGCTCCATTCCATTCCTCTTCGTCGATTTCCAACCCGTCCGCCTCCCATTTTCCTTTAAGAGTATGCAGCAGCTCAGGAGAGTTATTAACGATCTTCTTGTAAGTGAGGGAGATGGCGTGGTCAGGAATGTGGCCATCTAGCAATCTATCCTCTAGGGGGGAGGCCGCAGGAGGAAGGGTCCCAGGAGGAATGTTGGATTGAAGGGAGTGGCGAACCTGCAAGTAGCGATAAAATTCCCTAGGGGCAAGCTCATAGGTCTGCTGGAGGTGTTCGAACGATACAACCCCTTTGGGTCCCCCACAAGTCTCGGACATGAGAAATCCCGATTAGGTCCCAGCCACGGAACCCTTTCGTACGGTGCAGGCCGCCCAAACTCTCAGAGGCCCATAGTGGAGTGGACATGGTAATGGTATTCGCCCAACCCAGCTTCTTCTGCACCATGTGCCAGAGTTGCACAGAGTGTTTGGTGGGCCCGGTAAGCGGGAACCTACCCGGCTTAGAGTAAAGCACTCTTTCATAGTTCCCCCCCGGTAGCAGCCAACGGTCCATCCCGTATCCGGGTTCATCTCCAGCACAATACGTGCCTTGGTTGATGGCGGAGAGTTGTGCTGCCCAGTAGTACTTACGGATATCAGGTAGGGCAATACCCCCATCAAACCAGCCAAGCGTTAGCTTTTGAAGGGAGATGCGGGGCGCACCTGCCCATAGCAGCTCTCGGAGTGCGGCACCAGATCCTGGTGGTTCTGCAGTTCATACAAGAATCTGGGCAGGGCCATCATCTTAAACAATGATGCCCTACCCAAAAGGGACAAGGGGAGCCTGCACTACGCAGCCGAGTCCCTTCGGAACCTCTGTAGGGGGGGAGGAGATTCATCGCATAGCGTGTGCTCGCAGTCTTGGAAATATAGACCCCCAAGTATTTGAACCCATCGTCAGCTATAGAAATCGGGCAACCAAGGGGTACAACCGGTGGGCCCCCCTGGAGGACATACAGGATCGATTTACTCCAATTGATACTGTAACCAGAGTTACGCCCGAAGCTAGTAAAATTGTCCAAGGCAACAATTAGAGATTTACGGGGATTAGTCAGGTATAGAAGGATGTCGTCCGCATAGAGCGAGATCCTGTCCTCCCAGCATGTCAGCCCAACTGATCCCCTTGATGGAGAGGTCCTGTCGGATCCAGGCCGCTAAGGGCTCAAGGGACAAGGCAAAAAGCAGCGGTGAGAGTGGGCACCCCTGTCGTGTTCCCCTCTCCAGGGCGAACACCTCAGATATTTTATTGTTGACAGTAACTCGGGCGAGTGGCTTCGAGTAAAGGAGGCAGACCCATCCAATGAATTCGGGTCCAAAACCCATCTTCTGGAGGACCGCCATCATGTATGGCCACTCAAGAGTGTCGAAGGCCATGGCCGCATCCAGAGACACTAGGACAGCGGCCTCTCGGAGAGTATGGCAGCGCCCCACCACTCCCTGCACGCGACGGAGGTTAAGCGCAGTGTTCCGGCGTGGCATAAACCCCGACTGGTCCGGATGGACCAGTGTCGCCAAGACTGGTCGGAGTCTATTGGCTAGGACTTTAGCGAGCGAGGATCTTGGGTTCAGAGTTCAGCAGGGAGATCGGCCTATAGGAGGCACAAAGGTTTCTAGGTTTGCCTTTTTTTGGAATAGCTACTATGGTAGCTATCCGTTGATCCCTGGGTAACATGCCCTGCTCTTTACTGTCCTTGAACATTCTCTTAAGGTATGGACTAAGGCGGTCAGCTTTGATCTTATACAGCGCGATAGGGAGTCCATTAAGTCCCATAACCTTTCCAGACCGCAGATCGGATATGGCCCCGCTCAGCTCCTCTACCGAGAGAGGGGCCTCCAAAAGCTCCCTCGCCACCTCCGTAAGGGTAGGCATGCAGATATCTGCCAACAAATCGACAGTCCTCCCCTGGCTGGTCAGACCCTCTACTGTACACCCGTCGGTAGTGTTTCTCAAACTCCTGGACCACCTCTCTGGGTTCCGTTACCACCGTGCCGGAGTCCGTCAAAATTTCCGCTACCACATTACGTGACTGCTCTTTCTTGTCCAGCCATGCAATAAGTTTGCCTGCCTTGTCTCCTTGATCGTAGAGCCTCCCCTCCCTATCTCTCAGGGTGGTTCGCGCCGCGTCCGTGGCCAGCGCCTTGTATTCCTCACGTTTGAGGCGCGGCCGGTGCTCATCTTCAGGGTCGTCACTAACTAGCACCGCTGCCTCAAGGGCATGCAGGTCCCCCTCCACTTGAAGAATCTGTGCCTCCCGCTCTCTTCGGCGGTCGGCAATCGCCGATAGGTCCTCCCCCCTCAACACCGTCTTAAAGGCCTCCCATAGTATGGCTGAGGACTCTACCGTGCCATCATTTTCCTCAAAGTAACGGTCCTTCACCTTAGCTAGGACCTTACGGGTTTCCAGATTTCGGAGATGCCAGGCACTGATCGGAGCTGCCATGCCCTCTCGCTCGTTCCCTACCGTGATGTGGGTCAGCAGAGGGGAATGGTCTGATATTCCACGGGCCAGATGGGTGGCCTCGCGGACAACCGTACCGCACTGTAGAGGAGTAAAGATATAATCCAAGCGGGAGAAGGGGCGGTGGGGATCAGATAGAAAGGTGTATTGCCTGTCGGTAGGATGTTTAAAGCGCCTGAGGTCCGTGAGACCAAAAGTATCCGCAAAATCAGCAAGCCACAGCTGACCAGGGAGAAGATCTCTAGGGGGATGTCTATCATAGTGACCTGAGACTACTGCGTTAAAAGTCGCCTCCAAGAAAAAGTCGACCCTCCGGAAGCGAGAGGAGGAGCTTCCCTAAAGCCTGAAAGGACTGGGTTTGCAATCACGGTGGGACATAGCAAGTAACCAGGTTAAGTGTACCTCCCTCCCATTGGCCTGTAAGAGCTGCATATCTACCCAATGAGTCTGTCTCAGTGTGGTCAATGGATAGGGGCAGGCCGCGGCGTATCATAATGCCAACCCCTCGGGAGCCAGAGGTGAAGCCAGCGTGCAGAACAAGGGAGTAGCCAAACCTGTTCAGAGCGTGACATGTGTTGCCCAGAAGGTGGGTCTCTTGCAGCAGGACCACATCAGGCGCATGCTGTTTAAGGAATTGCAAAACTATCGTTCTCTTCAGCTTGTCCCCCAGTCCGTTAACGTTCCAACTCAGAATTTTAAGGCATTTATCCCACCCCATGTCTGAAGATCTGGTGAAATGCATGCAAAACCCCGCCACAGCCGGTACCACAGTTTACAACAGTCATTTTCATCATGAGCGACAACACCAAACAAACCCAACCCCCGCCCCCCAACTCCCCCCGTCCCTGTCCACCCATCCCGTCCAAACACCACACCAGATCCCACCCCCACTGTCTCCCCAAACAGGCCCCCCTCCCTGCATCCCTGCTCCGTAGGTGTACAACTAACCACATCCCCAATTAGCAGAGCGCCTTTCGCCCAGAAACCCCAACTTAGAGTGGAGATAGGCTCCTCTCCTCTAGAAGCTTGATGCTAAGGGGAACGTGCGCCAGCCCAAGCTCCCGCCTCCACCAACCCCCAACTTAGGATATTGTAGCATACCAGCCCAGCTCTCTAGCCATCGTAGCAGGTAGCCCCCAGGCGGGGGGGCCGCACTAACAGAGTTAAACAGTGTCCCAACATGTTCTCAACAAATATACCCCACGCAGTCAGTTGCCCGGGGGAAGCAGCACATATATACTCCCCGACTAAGCACTAGACGGCAGCCCAGTACAGCAACCCCATGCCGCCCGACTGCTCCCCCGAGGAAAAGGGCATGACCACTATGAGCAGTCTGTTTAATACGTTAAAGTTCGTAGAGGTTCACTCCTTTCAGTCCATTGCCGTAACCGCTATTCTGCCTCATGGAGAGCGTCCCCACGAGGACTGGCCGATCGTGATCTCCAGGAGCGCTGACTCCGGCCCCCTGCATCCGACTGTCCCGTCGTCGAACCAGGTGAGGCTGCCTGCGTATCCCTCCAGCTGCCCCGCCCTGGCCGTCCGGATTCCTGGGTGCCCCCCTGTCCAGCCAACTCTGCACATCAGAGGGATTCTTAAAAAATAGGGATTTGCCACCGGCGATAACCTTCAGTTTGGCTGGGAAGAACATCATATACTTTATCCCTTTTTCACGTAGTGCTGCCTTGACACCTGTGAAGGTACGGCGCTCCCTCTGTACCTGTAGCGTGAAATCCGGGAAGAAACGGATAGTGGCATTTTCATAAAGAAGATCACCCGATAGCCTAGCCGCTTGTAGGATGGCATCTCTATCGCGATAGTTCAGGATCGTCGCAATGATAGTTCTAGGTGGTGCGCCCGGTTTCGGCTTAGGAATGGGCGCTCGATGTACACGCTCAATGGTGAAGATTCGAGAGAGGCGCTTAGGTTTCAGGTGGTTGAGTATAAGGTCCTCAAGGAAAAGTACCACACTCGGCCCCTCCATTTCCTCCGGAACACCCACCGCGCGTATATTGCTCCTCCGGGCCCGCCCTTCCTGATCCTCAAGCCTGAGGGCCGTCTGTCGGTGTTAGTGGACCAGCTCATTGACCCGGGTCTCTAGTGATTTAGTGGCAGTCTGAAGCTCCCTGAGGCCGTCTTCATTGGCACGTGCTCTGTCAGATGTCTTGTTAAGGTCCGCTCGGAGAAGGTTGACCTCAATGGATACTCTGTCTATTTTAGTCTCGAGATTAGTGCCCAGGGACTGTATAGCCGCCATGATAGAGGCAAGCGATGGCTCTTTAGGGGAGGCCGCCTCATCCGTCGCACCCCCTTTACGGGGGGTCCCCTTCTGGACGGCATATTTGTCCAATTTGTTGGATTGCGTGGGGACAGTAGTCTTGGGCCTCATGGAAGCACGTAGGAGGTATCGACCCCTCGCAGCCAGAACAGAGGATCAGCGAAGGAGGGCCCCAGCACCCCGGCCCAGCCGAGCGTCACTCCGCGAGACTCAGAAGCAGTTTGACACTAATCCCGTCCCGGGGTCAGTCCAGAAAGATCAGCCACAGTTGTTCAAGACCCCAAACCAGGGACAGCACGCACCATCCACGCCCCCCGTCGATCTCTCCAGCAGGGGGTGTCTCCTCGTGCCTCATGCCCCGCAAGGATAATCGCTGGCTGGCAATGTCAGGGCCCGGAATGGCCCAGGAACCCTTAGCAACGACCCGCTCCAGGCCGCACCCGTTGTCACCTCTCACGATCCCCCACCACCTCCCGTAGTAGGGCGTGGACTCAGGCGTAAGACATTTCCCAAGCTCAGGTGCCCAAAAAAGAGTCAGTGCCCGGTGGGAGCAGCCAGCAGGAAAGTCTAGAGTGTGCGACGAAAGTCCGTGCCGCAGTTGGTCATGGCCCCCGAGGTACAACAGTCACAAGGGACCCCACAAACACAGCGGGGGGGAAGGGGAAGTCTCCGAAGTGTCCCAGTGACTCCTCACCTTAGGTGTGCCCGACTGTACTCTGTGGGGCTATCCTAGCTCAACCGTGCTTCCAGCCAACTCCAGGGGCCGGCACCCGGCGGCCGGGGGGGGGCCGGAACGGTCGCTTCCAGGGTCCTGTGAGCCTCTCTGCACGAGGCAACCGACGTGTGCACCCTTCTATTCTCCACCCACCAATGTGTGCAGGCAGGTCTGTCCCCGCGGCGGGCCGCCCAAGGCCGCAAAGCCGGGGTCTCGCGTGAGACCCGGCCCGTCCGCGGTAGGAGCCGTCAGTGGCCAGCAGAGGGTTGCAGTCCAGAGGCCCGCATTGAATCTGCCCCTGCAGCCGGTCTCAGCGCGGCCCCGCTGCCATCCACACGGGGGGGGGGGCACTCGGGGGCAGAAGGAACTCTCGGGCAGGCAGCGACGGGGAGGCCACAGAGCGCAAGGCCTCACACTCAACCAGGTCCGTCGTTCGGGCCGCCCACGCCACCCCAGGCCCAGCAAACGACCGTCGATGGGCGGCCCTCAGCCAGCACTCGCCGCCCCTGGTCCAACAGATGGGGGCCCAGGTACCCGAGACACACCAACGGACTCCAGTCGCCGGAGGGTCGTCAGGAGTCGCCGGCGCTCCGGCAGTGTACAGGCTGAGTAGGCCTCACATCCGGGACCTTTCTTAATGTACAGGCCGCGCTGTAGGCTCCGGCGTCTCCCTCATACAGTCGGAGGTAAACAGATCGCCCGCGACTCGGGCTTGAGGCCAAGCAGAGTGCCACAATCGATACCAAGGGGGGGAGGGACCTGTAGCCCACCTCCGCCGCCAAACAGGGCTGGAATGGGTACGGATTTTAGCGGATGTTGAACAAGAAGGAGAACGGCTCGGCGGAGCCTCGAGCTAGGCGGCCATTCACATCGAAGCCAGGCCACGCCCCCGAACAGATCAATTTTAGAGCGGTTCCTTGTATGCCAATCTCGTAAAGTCTCCTGATGAGGGTAATATTGGAGGCAGTGTCGGAGGCCACAGAGAGGTCGAGTAGGATGGGGGCCGATGTTTCTCCTTGATTCTGGATGGCTCGAATGTCATCGGTGGCCGCGATGAGTGCTGTTTTGGTGCTGTGGTTCTTTTTGAATCCTGATTGAGTGTTGTCAAGAAGATGATGAAGTACGAGGTGGGCTGTGAGATTCTTGTGATGGTCATCTCAATCACTTTGGCTGGATAGGGAAGCAGGAAGATGGGTCAGATGGGTCAGAAGTTGCTCAGTTGATTTGATTCTGCTATGGGCTACTTGAGGGGGGTTGCTGATTTCTTCAAGTTTCCATTCATCTAGGAAAGTGGCAGATGTGATAGAGGTGTTGATGATGTGGATCAGGGTAGTGCTGATTGGTGATATTCCCAGGTTGTAGATGTGGTGGGCGCAAGGGCCCATTGGAGCCCCTGAGTGGATGGTCTGTGTCATTGCTGCTGTGATGTTTCTGGTGAGGGTTGTACATTCAGTCAGGTGGCTGTCTTGGTTCATGGTGGGTAGGTTAGCAGTGAGTTCTCTGGGGTTGGGTTGGTGTGCTAAGTTGCTCTAGATCTTTTTGCTTCAGCTGTGAAAAAAGTTGGATATGCTGTCACCGAGTTGTTGGAAGACAGCAATGTTGTTGACAGTGGCTAAGTACGAGATTAAATCCTTCAAGATCGAGATCTTCTTCCAGCTGTTTGAGCTTCCTTCAGCGCAGCCCACTAGTGCTTTTTTCTTGGTGTCTCTTATTTGCTGGTGATAGCATTGTAGGTAGCTCTGTCTTTGGTTTTGAGGCTGGCTCTTTATTTCTTTTCTAACTGTTTACAGACATAAGTGTCTTTTCATGTCTTGGAGGTCTTTTGTGTACCAGCTGGCCTGCTTGTATGATCTAATACACTTGTTGGATTTAATGGGCGCGAGGGAGTCAGCGGAATTCTTGATTTAGTTTTTGAAGGTGATGTCCTTGTTGATATTGTCTGTGGGGCTAGGTTGATCCGTGCTGAGGGTGCTGAGCCAGTCTGCTTCTGTGATTTTGCACCAGATGCTGCTTGGAATGCTGAACCTGGTAGCAGTGTTAACTTGAAATGTGTTGATTTGGAAGTGGATGATGGAGTGGTCAAACCACATGAGCGTTGTGGTGGAGTTGTATTTGATGCTGTTGCATGTGATGAAGATGGGGTCTACTGTGTGTCCTGAGGTATGAGTTGGTTCTGGGATAAGCTGGATGGGTCGGATGTTGCTCAGGCATTCGAGTCGTATTGTGGAACTGGGGTAATTTCGATCTTCCAGAGGAGAATGTAGGCTCTGGAGTCGATGGTGAGCGGAGTGACGAAGTTGGTGCCAAGGTCCTCATGCCCTGCCCAGTTTATACTGGAACTTGGCCCTCCTGACGAGAGGACAGTCAGCACCGGTACCTATCTCAACCTGTGCCACAAATTGCGGATGGCCAGGGGTGGCTGCCTAGAGGCATTGTTATCGGCCAAAATCAGCACTTGCTGCCCAAGTCAAGTGCATCACCAGCATCTTGCGGATTGTCAGCCACTTCTGGATGTGAAGGAACTCTGGGACTCCAACTTGGGCCAACATGCCTTTAAGCAGGGAATCAAAACAAGAGTCTGCCTCTGGTCATTTCAGTCTGACAGGGCCATTACAGCCAAACGTAAGCATGCGTGGGTGGTTATTAACACCTACCAACCAGCATCCCCTTAAACCTATCTCACCTGCACGTACTTCAACGGCTTGAAGGCAAGGTTTATGGCCCTCAGCCTATGTGAATGGCCGTTTTTGAAACCTTTGCCAGTTGGCATTGCCTGTTGGAAGGAACAATCAGCAGGGGCTGTGGCCAGTGCGAGGAATCCCTAGGACACATTGTGCGCTTCTGCCCTGCACTGCAGTACATGCATAATTCCAGGCTAAGGTGAGAGTCAAACTACCTGGAAGTCCGTCCATGTCGGCAGGCCATGATCCCCTCTCTTAACCCAGACACTTTGTTAAATATCCTGCAGACCAAATTCATATCCCTTGCACTCGACAGGCTCAGTCACCCAGGGGTGTTACCCAGGAACTCTGCTCCTACCCCTGGCATGCCTCCGGCTGGCTCAGCTCAGCTGAGTGGGCCCCCCGATTATGAAGTAAGTGTGTTATGCAGGTTGGTCTGACGGCATCTCTAATGGATAATGTGCTCCTATTATCAGTGTACTGTTGTCAGAGGGCCTTCCCACAAGCTGCGCGGCTTGTACATATCAAACTGTGTGTGCTTTTCAACAGGTGTCCGAGCGTTTACTGTTATGCAAGTCAGATGGCACTCTTCAATAAGTAATTTGTTGCTGTTATTTATTGTCCTCGCACTTTGTGAGATTGGTTTTTCACATGGACATCTGTTTTTATTACCTAATCTTATCTAATCCTAGTGCGTTTTTTAAAATGTGTGAAATTGTCCTGCCGCTGGGCAAATATGATGGACTCTCCAGATGCCTTTGTAACAGCACTTTATTTTACCATATGAATATGGAATAACACCAGTGTGACCACTTCAGTTGTTATGATGATTGTTATTGTGTCAATGCTGACTACCTTGGCCCGTTTGCGCTAGCACTTTACTTTATCAGTATGACCGTTTCAATTTATTATGATGCTTTTTAAAAAAACGTTTTTTTTTCTCGTTTTTTTCCATTATTCAAGATGGCCTGCATTTTGTATGTGTTTTAAATAATTGTGATGGATTTACCCAACCTCACATTACACAATTATCCTGTGGTGATGAGGTTGGTAAAGGTGGCTCGTGGTCCAGGTCAGTGGGCGAGGGTTCTGTTCAGGGTGAAGTTTCTTGAAATTTGCAGTTTGAAGTGCAGGTGTCCCATGAATGGGTGGTGTTCTCTGTGGATCTTGTGCATTTGATGGATTCCTTATAGATTATAGTGAGTCCTCCTGGCTTGTGAAGTCCTGTCGAGCGATATTGTAGCATGCTGGGATAGCCGTTGCGATGTAGGGAGCTTATGAGAGGTTGTGCAAGGTTTCTGTGTTAAAGAGGATGTCAGGTGCATCGCTACTCAGCAGGTTCTATATTTCAGTTGTATGCAAAGGTGTTTCAAACAAGTGCAAGGACTCATGCAAAAACCAGCTAGCTGCTTCTTCCCTACAAGGAACCTCAGATCAGTCACCACACAGACTGTCTGCTACTCACATTTTAAAAGACTACCACATGATGAAGATCCTTAAAAGTAAAGTTTGGAAATGTCCACTCCTCCTCTCCACCTGCCGTAAGTGTGCAACCGAACTATATTTGCTGTAGCAATACTCTAAAAACAGGTAGTAAGATAATCATATGACTCAAGTCTCCAGTTAGTGCAACCTCTAATGCTGGACACAACCTGCAGTCCATTGGTCAACTAAAATGGTCCTGTAATCTCGGTATTTGTAACCATCTGGGTGCAGCATGTGCTTTGGTATCATGTTGTGCGCTCTCCTCTTTTCTACTGCTGGACGGGGATGTTCAATCAATCAGAGTTCTTCTAAAGCGTGGCTAATCACCTGTTAGATGTTGAAAGTTGTTTTTCATCTAAGAAAATGTTTCGATTTCAAGGGCACTCTACAGAAACCCACAATGCGCCAGGATATAGACTTTATCTTAGAATTCTTTTTTTCTGCTATTGGGTTTGGTCATGTCTTTGAAATTAAATGAAATAAAATGTGAATTTATAGAGCGCATTAAACCTGAGGGTATCTAAGCGCTAAGCTGAACATCAGAGTTAACTAATGTCTGCAATGCCCACATAATTAGGATGAAGATAACCAGGTTTTCTAGGATATTTTTAAACAAGACAAAGGAGTCAAGCTTAGGAATGTGTGCCGGCAGAGTGTTCCATAAGCTAGCACCAGCCCCAGAAATAGATCGGCCATCCCCATCTGACTCTATGAAACGTGGGAATGATGTATTTCCTGCCAGAGGAGGATCTCAGTGACCTGCCTTGAACGTACCAATTGAAGAGATCAGGAAGATGTTTTGTTTCTTCATGATAAAGGGCTAGAAAGATCAAGCAAATAGCCTTAAAGGAGATGCACAATAGGACAGACCAACTGCGGACTTGGAGAGCTGCACTTCACTGCTCTATTCCTTTTGTAATAGTTTTTTAGAGAGTCTGTGAGTATGAAGTTCAATCTTGATTGAACGAAACGCAATGGCTGGAGCATGTGTTAAAACATTGTTGAAATAAAGGAAATAAAATACAAAGGAACTTTGTCCGTTTACATCTTTCGAAAAGACAATCTAGTGGTGCACCTCTCTACTTTCATCCCCTTAAAGAGATGCACTTCATAACAGGGAGACAGTGCAGCTTGCGAATGCCCTCTCTAACAGGCAGTCGTTTTGGGATGTTGAGAATTATTATTATTATTATTATTATTATTAAGTGGGTTTTATTAAGCGCAGACAACCCGGAGGCCTCGTAGCGCTGAGTGTGACTGGGAGGCAGGTAAGGGTAGTGAGATTTACATGAAAAGAAGGGTTTTTAGTTCCTTCCGGAATTTTAGGAGGTTAGGCTCACCGCGCAGGGAGACTGGCAGAGTTCCATGCTTTGGCCGCATTCCAGGAAAAGGAGCGTCCTCCCCATCTGGCACGTTTGACTTTGTTCTCGGTGGCCAGAAAGGCTGTGCTGGAGCGCAGCAACCTACGGGGGAGATATGGGGTGGCCAACGAGCAGATCATTGCTGGCGCTTCTTTCCACATAGCCCTGTGCATAAAGCACATTGATTTAAATAGTGTTCTAGCCTTGATGGGTAGCCAGTGGAGTTTTTTTAGAGCAGCAGTCCCTGAGTCCCGCCTGTTAAGGCCCAGCAGGAGACGGGCTGCTGCATTTTGCGTGACCTGGAGCTTTTTTGTTGTAGTGGCCGGAGCCCCCAGGTACAACGCATTCCCGTAATCTAGACGGGATAAAATAATTGCTTGCACCATGATTCTGCGGGCTTGTGGGGGGAGAAGTGGTAGTACTTTCCTGAGCATACGCATCAGGCCAAAGCAGGTGGCAGATACAGTCGTTGCTTGGTGGTTGAAATTAAGATTGGCATCAAGCCAGATGCCCAGGCTCTTTATTTGGGGTTTGGACTGGGGCTGGATGCCCATGCATGGGGGCCAGTTAGGTAATGGACAGGGGATGTTTAGGTTTCCAAGAATCATAAGCTCCGTTTTATCCCCATTAAGTTTTAGGTGAGAGCTGGCCATCCATTTATTAACTGCCACCAGACATTTCTCAAGATTAGGCGAGGAGGCGATAGTTTGGTTCATAGAGACGATCAATTGCGTGTCGTCAGCGTATGTGACTAATTCCAGGCCAAATGAGTGGACGATGTCTGCCAAGGGAAGCATATATATGTTAAAAAGGGTGGGGCTCAGGGACGAGCAACGAGAATGAGGTGAGCAACCGCGTTCTGCACCACCTGCAGCCTATTCAGAGAGGAGGTATTTCTGTTCAGGTAAAGGGCATTTCAGTAGTCCAGTTTGGAGGAGAATAAACCAATGATAACCGAATGACACCGTTTTTCTGGAATGTATGGAAATGTTTACCTAAGGGGCCTGATAATGTGGAAGCATGTACCCTTAGTATGATTGACCTATGACTCAAAATTCAGAGACGTGTCAAAGATTACCTCAAGATTTTTAGCTGCTTTCACAGGGGTGGGTAAAGGGCCGCATTTCTTTAGCCACCAACTGTTGGTCCAGACTGATACTTGTGCCCTAAACACCAACTCCTCAGTTTTGTCCTTACTGAGTTTAAAAAAAACTTTCTTCCAAATATTTATCCTAGTCATGTAGAGATTAGACGTATTCGCTACAGAGGATGGATGGATAAAATAATCTGAGTGTCATCAGTATATGAGAGGGCTTGAAAGCCGAATGAACAGATCAATTTGGCGAGAGGGATGAAATACAAATTAATAAGAGTAGGGCTAAGTGAAGAGGCCTGAAGGACTTCGCAGGGAAGACTAAATGCCTTAGTTTTAAAGCCACCATGACTAACCATTCGCACACTATTGGTGAGAAATGGCCGAGATTAAGAGCCTTCCTGCTTACACAGTCTGAAGAATACACAGCACCAGGCACACGGGTGAGACAGTGTCAAAGGCTGCTGGCAAATCAATCAGGTCCAGGACATCCGCTCCACCCTGATCAACCTGGTGCTTGATGCTATCGGTGGCGACAACAAGTGCAGTCTCTGTGCTATACCCACTTGTAAAACCATTTCGTGAGGGATCAAAAAGTCTCATGTCAATTGCAATTTTTACTCTTGTCTACTACTGGTCTGCCACAGCATTTTAAGATCGTCTGTAAACCAGGGTGTAGAAGATTTGGATCTGGCGCAGCGCTTAATTGTCAGTGGAGCAGCAAAGTCAAGGGTGGTTCCAATCCAATTCTGAAAGCCCTCAGCCGTAAGATCAGGCGAAGTACCCACAGGAATATGAACCGTATTTAGCTCAAGTTCAAGACTTTGATGAGTGATTTTGCTCCAGTTCCTGCCAAGAACTACCTAAGGCATTGGATGTCTCACGCCCTCACCTTAGGCCTCAGTGATGGGCAGCTAACTTTATAAGTGACAACATAGTGATCCACCCAACTAAGCGGGTGACTTCATTAAATGTCAGGGAGAGAGAATTAGAAAATATGCCATTCAAAGTGTGCCCCATTATGTGAGTGGGGACTTTCACCACTTGAGTAAATCCAAAGTTCAACATAGATTCTATCAAGGATGAGGAATTTCCCAGTTTCATGATGCTCCTGAAGATGAGAGCTTTGATGAATAAAACGCTAAGCTGCACCACACAAGTACTTCCTATGACTGTCGACTGATTTGGAGCCGAATTGGATGAAGAATCCGGGCCAGTTTGTATGAGAATGATTCAAGTGGTGGGAGGGTATGGAGAATACACCCTTTAAACGTTGCCCTAATTGCCATAGAACGTTTCTGTGCTCGGATCTGCATGGTTCTTTAACATGTGTCTCCTGCAGGCCATGAGAAGTCTGCCTGTTTAGTATGTAAAGCTTTTCGGCACATAAAAACATCCTTCGCTTAAGTAATAGACAATGGGTGCATTACAGGATGCAGCATGGAGGCTCAGTTGCACTACCGTCTAGACCGGGTGTTAAGGAACATGAATGGATTTACTTCAAAGGTGAAAGGGGTGGGCCCTCCAGTTGCCTGCTGTTCATGGGTATCAGAGTCAAGAATACATGCCCTCAAATGACCATGGCTACGGAGATCATTCTTTTCCCCGGACACTTGACCAAAATTCACAGCCAGGACAAAGAACACACTATGGGTTTCTCAAATTTCATAGTCCCGGGATCTTCCTCTGGGATTTGACCTTGAACTGAGCCTTTGCTCCATGCCAGGAAGTGAGCCATACTTTCAGCCAGAAACCGCTTCCAAAGGTGCCTTAATAGTTCACACTGCCTAATATTCTAGAGGTGCCTCTGCTCTGAAAGACACAATTCCCCCCACTGACTCATCTGGCTTCTGAAGTTAAACTGCAATGCCAAGACACTCTGCATCTGTACTGAGAGACTGCACAGCCCCCCCTCTGAAAAGAGATTGATTCTAAAGCAGTGTCCAAAGCCAATTTTGGTTCAACCCTGCAAGACCCCTTTCTTTAAGGAAAAATAGACGAGCAGCCTATTGCACAGTAGAGGATCCTTTACATGGATCCAGTCTCTGGTCACGTCTTGCAAGGCCTCCACCAGCTAGTCAGCCCCTGACAAACAATGCCATTTTACCTTTGAAGAGGTAGTTTCAGAGGAAATCTGGGTTTCCCCCAATCCAGACCAAAAGCCAAGGTAACCCACCAAACCGCCAGCACCATCACCTGCACCTTCACCATATCCCTCTGCCCATTAAGGAGGACAAGAAAATTAATTACCTGGCCAAATGGGTGGGAGTGAGAGTTGCTACCCAATGGCGCATCAGCAGCTCTTTCGGCCTCCTTTGTATATAAAACCGATATCAATCGGAGGAACCGTAGGAGCTCTTCATGTACCATCCAGATGCATATAAAAATAGAGGCAAAGAAAGTGTCCAGGAGGACAAGTTCGGTTCAAATCCTAACATTGGGTGTATCCTTGATTCTGCTGATATAGCCTCATGAGCGATGCACACTAATGTCCTCCACCGACATGATTGGCTAAACGTGTTAGGCTTCTGCCCAGAAGTCCAACAACACTTTTTTGATCCACAGAGGAAAAGCACATAGAGATAGTGAAAGCCAACACAGCACTATAAAACCAGCCTACGAAGTCCTGGTTTCGCCACTAGCACGCATGTGCTGTAGCGAAAACGAAAGCATCATCCAATGACACCTGTATCACAGCAGCAGTACTTTTACGAGACACAAACTCTAAATCATAGTCCAGAGGCAGGTTCCATGGAAGTAGCTGAAGGGCAAGGGTGCCCACAACAAGGGTTTCTTTGATTTCAAAGCTATGACCTTCCATACATTACCACAGTAACTTAACACCTATGAGGGACACATCAGTTTCTCACACTTAGGAAGCTCAGCGGGAGGATATAACTTTGATCCAGTGGGTACATTTCTTCATCGCCCACAGCTACTTCCGGGAATTCCATATTACACTACCAAATGCTCCACTGTGCTGGCACAGCATCATCCAAGCCCACCAACGGTTGCTGCAAGAAGAATTACAGTCCTTATTCCAAAAGGGTGCACAACGAAACAGTAGTGATCAGCTACTGAACTCCGCATCCAAACTGAAAGTGCGAGAGCTTCAGGCACAGTGCGAGAGCTTCTGAGGCAGTGTGAGAAGCGCCCAGCGAGAGGAGCTGCTGCGGAGGAGCCGATGGATGACATGCTGAGGAGCACGCCACTTATTGATCCTTGTCCATCCCCTCACTAACCGGCAATGCCATAACTGGCTCAACCAACATCAAAAAGTGGAAGGAAGTACAAAACTTACAAGACTCTTCAACAAAGAACGGCAAGGCCACAAACCCAGGGCTGGAGGACTCAAGCGGACATAAACTGAACTATTCTCCCGAATCCGATCACCACTCCAAAGCCTCGCCTCAAATAGACCACCATAAATCCCCTCACGACCAGCAATTACATCGAGAGGCCATCAAATCGGCCCAACTGGCCTTAGGAGCAGAAACAGGGGGTGGCCATCACATTCCCAAAGAATCCTCTGAAATCCTATTGTATTCCCTGGTTTCTAGGGTAGGTGGGCAGGATCCCCTCTCCTACCTGGGATCACAGGAGTGGGCGGACCTAATAGCATCTTACGCACTGGACACTCCTGAAAAGCAGCTTCTGTCTTTAGCCAGTATCAGTATAAATCATGATGCAAAAAAAGGAAATGATCAAGAAATAGCGACTAACAACTCAGTCTTACATAAAAACTCTCCAACTCCTACTTTGACCTCTGGTTCACCAATTCAAACTGGGAAACAGGCATCGAACACATGGGACATTTTATTAAATACAATGCAACTTACTGTTGACGTACTACATTACCAGTCAGATCAAATAGGCCTACATTTGTCACTATTAGACACTCTGGCCCTCTTCGTGGGGGGAATAGACGAAAAACGAGGTCATCTAAACCTTTTAATCAGCATAGCCCAGTAGGAAGCAAAATTGAACTGCAGCTGCCACTCCCCTCAATTGTTTCCTCTCTCTTAGAAGGCCTGCCAAAGGGCCCAACTCAAGAGAAATCAAAGTCAAATTCAAATGAACCAGTGCCCAGTGAGCTACCAAATAGGGATCCTGTTGTCCCAAAAAATCCTAGCAACAACCCTCCGATCTGTTATGAGGGCAGCCTGCCTACCAGGACTCATCCATTACCCAAGGAGCAAACACCAATGCAGAACGCTAAACGACGCCGTCAACTTAGGAGAAAAGGTAGAAATAAAATATCATCTCCGAGCCTCACAAACGTTTATCCTCTATTTACATCAAAAACATTACAGCTGCAAACGCAAGAATAAACAACTATTGTCCATGTCCCTGAAGTTGAGGGAAGGTCCAATCAGCCAAAGGTAACCCACTCTATGGAAAATAGGAAAAACATGAATGTGATACAAGTGGAAACACCATCCTTGGGGGCAGCCCGGTCCTTACCCAGTGGTCCAACTGACACCCAGGGAAATAGAATAACTAAAGCTAAACCGAAACAGGCTGACAGCATGAATAGCCGAACATCACAACCAATTGAGGTAAGGAAGCCCCCTCCTGTCCAAGGTCCAAACCAGGAGTTGAACTCAAACTCAACTTTTCATTTACCACTTCAAAGGGGCGCCAATCCTAATACATCAACCCTGCAAATTGAGCAGTCAGCTTACACGATCAATCAGGACTCAGCTAAGGTGTCAGGAGAAGTAAATCAAATGAATGACAATACAAGTAGAACCTGCAATGAAGTGTAGAGAGCCCCTTACGAGCCAAGGACTACCACAATTGGGCACTTGGATCTCTCCATAAATTTAGATCGCGGCTTAGAAGGCACCACAGGCCGATTGAGCAATCCACTAACTGCTTCATGGAAAAACACTTGGGGCCAAACTTCGTAAACAATTCTCTAGTCAACCGAGCTAGGAACTCTGCTATTACTATCTTCACCCCAGAATACGAATCAAAAGGACCCTTCGCCATCTTAAACAGAGGGAACATTCTCCAACTCCTAGGCACAATACCAGCATTGAAAGGTATATGTTCTGCTGATCTTCTCTCAATAGAATTCGTTAAGCTGGACAAAACACAAGGAATGGAATCCACCAAAGCCACCTGGAGGACTATCCAAATCGCAAATAAAGTCATGGAAGAACAGGAAACCTATCAAGCTTGGGGAATTCAATCCACTATGTTTTATAATACTGGATACCCATTCCCTTTACTCAACATAGAAAGAGAAAGAACAACCTGTAAAAGCCACAAAACTTTGTCTGTACTTATGGGGGCCCGAGGATTGTCACCACAAAAAGAACATACACCAAACATACAAACAAGCACAGTAGTCAATAATGCAGCTGCCCCGGTCATCCTCGTATTACTAGAACTATTAACACATCTGGTCATCCACAGTGGCAGAGAAACTCAGCAAGGCATGGTGGAAATTCAGATATTTAATCTCTGAGCATATGCTCATGGAACATAAACGGGCAAAACAACAACGCCACAGACGCTGAATTCCTTGTCTATTTAAAAACTTTCAACATCATCCTATTGCAGGAAACATGGCAAGAGGAGCCTGTGCAAGTAGAGGGATATACTTGTTTCCACAATCCCGCCCTAAGGAAGAGTAATTACGGTCGTCTATCAGGCGACCTGGCTACTTATATCAAAATAACAGAAATTCATAGTGCGCAGGAATTACTGCCTCTATTCCTAGCTGTAAACACCACAAAGGTTAAATCTTAGTGGAAAAAAGAAGGAGGTACTGCTAATTAATATATACCTAAATCCGAAAAAGAAAAAACAGGATTCAAAAACATTGATTGAACACCTTTATCAACTGATGAGTACACACACTACTCCAAACTTCATTTTCTCAGGTGACTTCAACCAACACTTCCTAGGTACCACCCCAAATAAAGACATCCAAGCACAGTCTTTTTATTGGAACATTCCAACTCAGTTGCATAGCACCCAAAGAAAAACAACAAAGGGCGTCTCAGAGCTGCTAGAAAACCTGGAGAATATCAGCCTAAGGGTGCTAAATTGAAGATTTGTGGATGCCTCATTTCACTCAGCCATGTTGGCTCCACAATTGACTACACCCTAGTGTCTCTCTCATTCTTCCAACATATAATAGGCTAATGCCTAGGAGACAAAGGGGACAGTGACCATCAGCCTCAGGAAATCTCAATTTGTGCACAACCGGATAAATAAATCCCAAATCCAGTCGGAATGCATGCATGCCACACAATAAACCTTAAAAGAATTAAGTCATCCATAGCAAACTCCAGTGAAGTGCTTCTGGCAGCAAAACAACAACTAAATGAGCTTAACCACCCCACGGGAAACCACATACAAACACAAATATGGGAAACCTTCACAGCCACGTTTTCAAAATCCTACTCATCCGTAGTTCGACACTTCCTGCCTTGCGACCCAACAGTCGCAGGGAAAGCCACGAGTGCACAAAGGGTGACCTTGAAAAGCCTTAAAAAAGCTATAAACAAATCACTAAGGACATTGAGGTTACAGCTGGGGGACAAGGGCTTACACCAACAGCTCTGCAAGAGCAAAGCTGAACTTAGGAAACTTAAATGGGACATAAGGAAATCACAAGAAAACAAACTCTGGGCTAAACTCCATCATGATTCCAAAGGAAATAACAGTGCACGTATCTAATATACTATAATATAACAGAATACACCTGGACATCCCTTTTAGAACGTTATTTCAATCAACAGGTATCTGACTTAAACATCAGTAAGGATGAACAGCCTGTGCCCTAATTTCAAACTGTGAAGACTGACGAGGTTGAAGAAATTGAGATCGACGCAGTCATGATCAGGGAACAAATATGCAAAGGGAGGAAGGATGTGCGCCCTGGCCAAATGGGATTCCGACATCTCTTTTTAAGCAAGACCCAGAATACTGGTCAGAAACCTTAGCTCCTATCTTCATCTCAGCTAGGCAAACTGGGTGTTTGCCCGCATCATGGAAGGGTTCTATCATATCACAAATCTATAAAGCGGGGGACAAAACCCTACCAAAAAACTACAGTTTAAATACACTACTGGATGTAGATGCAAAATATATTGCGGGAAACCTACTTATTGAGCTACAAGAATGGGTAACAGAGCAAAATATAATTCCCCCTAGTCAAATAGGGTTCTGTGGAGAGACGGGAACAACAACCAACCTTTCAGCAATGTCATTAATTATCGATAAAGCAATTTTAACCTAACAAACTATCCACTTCTGCATTGTGGATTTTAAGGCGGCGTTTGACAATGTTAACTGAGCTAATCTCTGGAAGAAACTGGCTCACTGGGTGGGTTCCTCCGTCCCTCCTGAATCTTCTAATAGAATTACATTCCGACACATGGATACAGGTCAAGCTTGGCGGTGGCTCCCATCTGTCAAGGCGTATACAAACAACCAAAGGCCTCAAGCAAGGGTGCGTTCTCGCACCCTTTCTCTTTAACTTTTATACAGCAGACCTGACAACAGCTCTCCCTGCTTGTAATGCGCACGCCCCTCGAATAGGAGGTAAAACCATTTCCAGCATGTCTTATGCTGACGATGTTGTTCTAACTAGCCACACTCAAGTAGGTCTACAAAGGTTACTCAACACACTGCGTGGGTACGCTGATGAGAACTATCTAGAAGTTAACATCGACAAAACTAAAACTTTGACAATAAATGGAAAAAACTGTCCCATTCTTGGTAATACTGCAATTACCAACTGCGATGTGTATAAGTACCTAGGTGTCATGATCGGCAAGCGGGGCCAATTCGAGAACCTGCTCAATGCCATAAAGAGGAAAGGAAGGCGATCACGACAACGCTAAGGCAACAAAAAAATTAATTGATAGGACCAACATTCACCCCACAACTCTCTGTGGCGCTAGCAAAAATTCCTTCATCAGTTACATATGGCAGCGAGGTGCTGGGAGGCAGGAATGCTTCATTGCTGAATATCACCTTGGCAAAAGCATACAGAGTAATGCTAAACCTCCCTCCCTACACCTCGCCAGCACAGATTTGGCTCGAGCTTGGTCTAACGAAGCAACTCCTTGCAAGGCAGGGCTCGTATATCAAGTGCTGGCATAAAATTAAGAACTTCGCCAGGAACACATTGAACCACCAGCTCTGGCAGGAACTGTGCAGCACATCTACCTCGCTGGCTAAAGCCTACTTGGAGGAATCACTGGCCATAACGGGACTAGCCAACCTATGGGAAATTCCAACAACGCAGCTTTCTTTCACTGAAGACAAAGCCGCTTTTGCACACAGGAGCCATACATGGATGACTCTGTGCAGCTACAAATCATTTGGGGCACAGGTAGACTTTGAACTGGGGTACTCCAGGAAGTCTAAAGAAGCTTTTCTAAAACACAGGTTAGGAATCCTGCCAGCCATACCTCATCTTTCACCATGGCTAAGAAAGAACTACGGGAACTCATGCCGGCTATGCGGAGCTGGAATTGAGGACGTTGAACATATAATATGCTCTTGCATTAAGGTAAATGAAGAAAGGGTTGGCCTGCTAAAAACTCATTTTAATAAATAATGTATACGTACCCGGAGACAACCAGTACTTGCATGCTTCAACCCAAGGGATCCACAACTAAATGGGAAGCTTGTTAAGTTCCTGCTTCTAGTAGCATCCAAGCAAAGGACACTTGGTACTGCAACCAGCGTATAGACCCCAGAGGCTCTGAGCAAAAAGAACTTTGGACACTCTGCACTAAAGAACCTTCTCGCCACGCTAGGACCCCCATTGTGGACCTGCATCGTTTATTTTCCGATTATTCGTCTAGGGCATTGGCCCAGCTGATTAATTTAGTACTCCCCGCGGACTGCCCCCGCGTCAATTCTCTCCGTGCTATAACAATTTAAGCTCCACCCCACTGTGGGATCAATTGAAATTGTTATTTCTCTAGGCATTCATTGTCTGTCCTGAGGATGAACCGAAACTATGTATGGTTCGAAACGTCGTCGACCTGAAATGCACTAATTACATAGTTGACAATAACTGTTCATGCATGTGTGTATACTGTGGATTATCTGCTTATGATTTATGATATTCAGATGACCCTTGTTTGCCTATTATTTTTGTGTGTTGTTTGTGTTCCTCCAGTGGGTTAGTCGGACATCGGCTGGTGTCCCACTTCCATCACACCTTGTGTAATATTTCGTTGTGATTATTTTTATCAAGACATTAAAACTGTCCGGCTGGACACGTCTTAAAGAATATAGTCCTATCTAGTCTATATTTATTCCTTCCAATAAATCAGTGATCCAGCTTCTGTGTGTTGTTGTCTTTAAGAATAATGTGACATGCACTTGTAAATTCTAGGTTCTTCTGCATAGAATCTATGGTTATTGCTAACAGCTACTGTTTAGTTTCAGAACATGATGTTGAAACAAAGATCATTTAGTTCTCTGCAGACTTAGAGGTCAAGAGCGAAAGTATCTCTTTAGAGAGCATCTGGGTAACTAGAAGCTCTCTATAAAGCTTCCAGGCTAAAACAGAGACTGTCTTAATAAAGTAGCATCTGGCTCCAGACTTGATTTGATGATGACTGATTATGCTCAATTGCAGAACCTTCAAGACACTTGTACACCTAACAAATTTTAGTCCAGGGCAAGATTTGAAGTAAAAGCAGTTGATTCAAATACTCTATTTAACATGCTAATATTCTTAGCTTAGCTTTTCATCCCATTTAAGATATAATTTTGAGCCCTTCATTAAATGTGGCTTTGTAGTTTGTGCCACCAGTTACCGGAGCATATATTTTCAATTGACTGACATGTAATTTTAGAGCTTCTTTATATATTACATATCTGCAGGATTCTAGTGTGTTCAAAACAAATAATTTAAATTGTGTGTACCACTCAAACACCAGTTTGTTTTATTTAATTTCCTATTGTAAATCGTTATTTTCTTTCCTGACTTTGATTTTCCTCTCTGACTACTAACATGATGCTGTTCTCTCCCAGCTGCATTAAGTGGATTATGTTGAACTAATATATACCACCTTCACTAAACTCTCTTTTCATTTCACCATTAGGCTTGCTTTACGTGCCCCACTACACCGTCTTGAGCAGGAAGTCTCTACTTTTAGCCGCAGGGCTGTGTCAGACACACTTTTGACTATCAATCGAATGGAACAAGCGCGCACAGAATATCGGGGTGCTCTGCTCTGGATGAAGGACGTGTCACAGGAACTGGACCCAGACACCTACAAGCAGATGGAAAAGTTCAGAAAGGTATTGATATATCAATCATTTTAACATAGGTTAGGCAGGCCATGTTTAACTTATTGTTACTGCACAGAGTAGCATGGCATTATGTGGAATCAAGAATGTGTTTTTCAGATCTCACTCACCTCTCCCTGTGTCCACTGCTCAGTCTCCCTCTTAGGGTACACTTCCTTGTGCAGTTGCATAGGCAGGTTTTGAACCTCAAGCTTCAGAGCCTCCACCTCAATGTCTGTAGATTGAGCAGGGTAGCCTGAGATAATTTTCCTTAACCTCCTGAAGTGATGGATGTTATCCTATTCTCCCAGAGATACTACACCAAGACTGTGTTCTCAGGCAGATAAGGAAACTTTTTCGACTGGTGTGCAGACCCTCTTCAGGCCTGGCTGTCTGACATCATACGTTTCGTCCTTTAGCTTGCCCAGCAGGGGTGCGCAGTGGCCACTGTTAAGGATTACTTATCAGCCTGTTAGCCTTCCTCTGCCTACCTGACCAACTTTCTCTTTTCAAGCCACCCATAGTTGTGAGGTTCTTGAAAGAGCTTACAAACAAGTTTCCCCCCAACTGCTTTAAAAATATTTAAATGGGACTTCAACCTTATTCTTACGTTTTTAATATGATCTATTTTTGAGCTGTTACACAGTTGCCCCTTGTAGCTGCTTACTTTCAAAACAGTCCTTTTAATTGCTATCACATCAGATATGGCATGTAAGCGGGTTAGAAGCATTGAATGTAAAGCCTCTGTTCACCTCTTTGTTTCTTGACAAGTTGGTGCTAAGACCCAAGGATGCCTTTCTGCCGAAAGTGGTTACCCCATTCCACCTACGCCAATCCAACACCCTGCCAAACTCTTCCCTCCGCCACATCCTACGAAGAAAGACTCCACAGATTTGATCCCAAGCGAGTGGTCAGTTTTTATGAGGACAGGACTCATGAATTCAGACTGGATGACAGCTCTTCATTGGATGCATATGGAAGATGAAATGGTATGCAATGCACAAAAGGACGTTGTCCAGCTGGATACTCAGGGGTATCCAGATGTTCTATGCTTTAGCACACAAGAACCGACTTGAAGATATACAAGCTCATTCAAACAGAGCAAAGACTGCTACTCCTGTGCTGGCGAGAGGGATGCTGCAGCTGATATCTGCAAGGGTGGCCACGTTGGCTTTCCTCCACACTTTTGGAAAGCATTACTGTTTGAACTTTGAAGTGAGAAGGGAAGGTCACTTTGCATACTCCTACCTTCAGGATTCTTGGGTATTACTAGCCATGCACCCACCCCCTGGTTGGGCACTGCTTGTGGAATCTATTCATAAGGTAAGGAATCTGTAGATATAGGTATCCATCAGAAGAAAAAGTTATTACCGTCTGTAACACTCTTTCTGCTGGATACTCTATCTACATGCAGATTCCTCACTGGCCCACCCACATTCCTGTTGAATGGCTGATTATCCCACATATTCTTTTGATGCGGCCCCAATATATTACAAATTACTGCACCTGTCTTCCTGATGTTAGTCTCATTGGTCTGCCTCGAAGGCACGTAAAAAAAATGGAAATTGGTGTCAGCATGCCATGAAAGGTGCTTCATTGCAACAGTGGTGTCACAGGGACTCCACATATAGTGTCAAATTACCAGTGTGGAAGAGCTATTGAAGAGTTTCCACAATCAGACTGACCCCTGGGATATTCATACAGTGAGGAATCTGCAGGTAGATAGAGTATTCACCAGACAAAGCGTTACTAAAGATAATTACTTTTTTCATATTTCATATATGAAAATTATGGTGGCGTTGTTGACTGGCATAAACGCGCCAGTGCGCCTCTTTGATTTTCAGTAACTTTCTAACACTTTAAAGGAAATATAAATATAAATGGCTGCTCTGCAAATTTATTCCAGGTAATACAAACTAAAACTGAAGTCCCAGGCTTTTTATGAGTCCGCATATTTAAACAGTTCAAGGAAAGAATCACGCCTGCTGGGAAGGCATTCCTCCGAAGTCTGCTGCATTGTTACTGTGGCCCTGTTAAGTGTATTGCAAAACAACAGGTAGTGCGTAAAACTATGGCAAGTAACACAGTAACTTTAAATGTTTTATATTACTTTTTTGTAGTAGTTATTTATGCATTTTATTTTTTTGTATTTAATGATACGATAGCACATTTAGTAGAAATATTCTGGGAGATATTACACTCTATCCCTCCTACTTCATGATTTTCCATTCTCCTTTGCTCTCTCTGCTGTTATTCAATTTAATAGTCCTTGTTGCCTCTTCATGATGTGGTCTCTGACGTACTCTGAAAGCCCACTGTGTTTAACAGCAAAACGTTAATCAAATCATAAAAATAAACTCTAGTAGTGTTTTTTTGCCATTTAAACTATGCTGGAAAGAATTAAGACAATCTTGTTGAATTTGGAAAAGATGAGGGTCAGTTTATTTTGTAGCATAATAGAGATTTTTGAAGAAGTTGGAAGTGATACATTTTTTTTCACTGCTTAAAAACATGTAATGAGCTTTAGATCATAAATAATGAACTCGTACTGCATCCGCCTCCATCAAGAAATCAGCAGTGTCTGATCAGGAGAAAAGCTACTGAAAAGCTACCTTATCATTGTCCAAGTAATAGTCTCAACTGCTCACAGTGAACAGAAGAAGTAAACAGACCTTCAGCAATTCAGAGATGAATATCATCACAGGTGAGGCTAGCTAGGACCTAGTGGAATAAGGCAGCATGGGCCTTTTTTGCCGTAATGTTTAGGTCTCGCTTAGGCATATTCAGGATATGTGCATAAAGCTCCGCCCACTTTCCTCCAATCTTTTAAATTGGCTCCTGTCCCTGTCCTTTGTAAATGGTGACTTTTCATTGGCCAAGAGGCTTAGTAGTCCCTCCTTAGTATGGCCTTGTCTCTTCTTGTAACCTCCCATGAGGACACCTCCTGTTACATGTGTTGTTACTCTCTAGGGGCCCGATGTAGGTAAATCTTTTTTACCACTTCTTAAATACCGATTCATACCGAATCGGTATTTAAGAAGTGGTAAAAAGGAGGAGGGCAGATGTAGGTAATTGTATTTTTACAATTACCGAATCGGAAGGATTCGGTATTTACCGATTCGGTAAATACCGAATCGGTAATGCCCATTGTTTGCATTGAAGCCCACAGGAATCAATGGGCATTACCGATTCGGTATTTACCGAATCGGTAAATAACAAATTTTGCAAGGGTGCAGGGGGTGTCACTTTGACACCCTCTAGCACCCCAAAGACGGGCATGTGTGTGTGCCACATGGCACAGGTGTGCATGCACAGATGTGCATGCACACCTGGATTCGGTATTTCACCACCCAATTGGATTGGGTTGTAAAATACCGAATCTAAAAGGCCTGTAGCACTGGAAACAGTGCTACCTACATCAGTAATTTTCCGAATCGGTAAAATTACCTATTCGGTATTTTACAGAATCGGTAAATTTACCAATTCGGTAAATTTACAGATTCTGTAAAATATAGCCCCCTACATCTCAATGACCCATTTACCGGTCGGTAACGGCCGAATTCGGCCGTTACCGACCGGTAATGGCCACCTACAACGGGCCGTAGGTCTTAATTACAGCCTCAAGCGACTATTTTCTTGAAAGCAGGACACACCCTTGGTCCTAAGCTAGGCAGGCAGTGCTTAATTCACTCACAAGAACATCTCACATTTATATGAGACCATCTATTAATTTTCATCAGCCACCCAGGATATTAGTTTCCGGTCCAGGGAAGACATGGCTTGGCAGTTCGGGCTAGACTGTTCCCATGAGGCATAGGGTCAGACTGATTTGCATATGGCCATGTCTGAACCGTGGTGGTGCAGTGAGCTAAAGAATGATGATGGATTAAACCCAGATCAGTTGACTGGGGGTGAGTGTTTGATTTGCTCAAACACTCCATCCATCATCCCCTTTGGTATCGCTTTGTTCGCCCTAAGTTGGCAGGGTATGCCCAGACGTGGGTCCCTTGCTCACTTTGCCACTAGATTCAAGATAGCCTTGCTGATGAGGGTTATGAACCTGGAACCGGTCCCAGGATGCTTGTTTCCGGTCCAGGGAAGACATGGCTTGGCAGATTGGGCTGGACTGTTCCCATGAGGCACGTGGTCAGACTGATTTGCATATGGCCCTGTCTGTACTGGGGTGGTGGAGTGAGCTAAAGAATGATGATGGATTAAAGCCAGATCAGTTGACTGGGGGTGAGTGTTTGATTTGCTCAAACGCTCCGTCCATCATCCCCTTTGGTATCGCTTTGTTCGCCCTAAGTTGGCTGGGTATGCCCAGATGTGGGTCCCTTGCTCACTTTGCCACTCAATTCAAGATAGCCTGGCTGATGAGGGTTATGAACCCGAAACCGGTCCCAGGATGCTTGTTTTCGTTCCAGGGAAAACATGGCTTGGCAGTTCGGGCTGGACTGTTCCCATGAGGCACTGGGTCAGACTGATTTGCATATGGCCATGTCTGAACTGGGGTGGTGGAGTGAGCTAAAGAATGATGATGGATTAAACCCAGATCAGTTGACTGAGGGAGAGTGTTTGATTTGCTCAAACACTCCATCCATCATCCCCTTTGGTATCGCTTTGTTCGCCCTAAGTTGGCAGGGTATGCCCAGACGTGGGTCCCTTGCTCACTTTGCCACTAGATTCAAGATAGCCTTGCTGATGAGGGTTATGAACCTGGAACCGGTCCCAGGATGCTTGTTTCCGGTCCAGGGAAGACATGGCTTGGCAGATTGGGCTGGACTGTTCCCATGAGGCACGTGGTCAGACTGATTTGCATATGGCCCTGTCTGTACTGGGGTGGTGGAGTGAGCTAAAGAATGATGATGGATTAAAGCCAGATCAGTTGACTGGGGGTGAGTGTTTGATTTGCTCAAACGCTCCGTCCATCATCCCCTTTGGTATCGCTTTGTTCGCCCTAAGTTGGCTGGGTATGCCCAGATGTGGGTCCCTTGCTCACTTTGCCACTCAATTCAAGATAGCCTGGCTGATGAGGGTTATGAACCCGAAACCGGTCCCAGGATGCTTGTTTTCGTTCCAGGGAAAACATGGCTTGGCAGTTCGGGCTGGACTGTTCCCATGAGGCACTGGGTCAGACTGATTTGCATATGGCCATGTCTGAACTGGGGTGGTGGAGTGAGCTAAAGAATGATGATGGATTAAACCCAGATCAGTTGACTGAGGGAGAGTGTTTGGTTTGCTCAAACGCTCCATCCATCATCCCCTTTTTTATCGCTTTGCTTGCCCTAAGTTGGCAGGGTATGCCCAGACGTGGGTCCCTTGCTCACCTTGCCACTATATTGTAGATTGCCTGGCTGATGAGGTTTATGAACCCGAAACCGGACCCAGTATGCTTGTTTCCGGTCCAGGGAAGATATGGCTTGGCGGTTCGGGCTGGACTGTTCCCATGAGGCATAGGGTCAGACTGATTTGCATATGGCCATTTCTGAACCGGGGTGGTGGAGTGAGCTAAAGAATGATGATGGATTAAACCCAGATCAGTTGACTGAAGGTGAGTGTTTGATATGCTCAAACGCTCCGTCTATCATCCCCTTTGGTATCTCTGTGTTCGCCCTAAGTTGGCAGGGTATGCGCAGGCGTGGGTCCCTTGCTCACTTTGCCACTGGATTCAAGATAGCCTGGCTGATGAGGGTTATGAACCTGGAACCGGTCCCAGGATGCTTGTTTTCGTTCCTGGGAAGACGTGGGTTGGCAGTTCGGGCTGGGCTGTTCCCATGAGGCACAAGGTCAGACTGATTTGCATATGGCCATGTCTTAACCGGGGTGGTGGAGTGAGCTAAAGAATGTTGATGGATTAAACCCAGATCAGTTGACTGGGGGTGAGTGTTTGATTTGCTCAAGCACTCAATCTATCATCCCCTTTTGTATCGATTTGTTCGCCCTAAGTTGGCAGGATATGCCCAGACGTGGGTCCCTTGCTCACTTTGCCACTGGATTCCATATAGCCTGGCTGATGAGGGTTATGAAACCGAAACCGGTCCCAGGATGCTTGTTTCCGGTCCAGGGAAGACATGGCTTGGCAGTTCGGCCTGGACTGGTCCCATGAGGCACTGGGTCAGACTGATGTGCATATGGCCATGTCTGAACTGGGGTGGTGGAGTGAGCTAAAGAATGATGATGGATTAAAACCAGATCAGTTGACTCGGGGTGAGTGTTTGATTTGCTCAAACGCTCCGTCCATCATCCACTTTGGTATCGCTTTGTTCGCCCTAAGTTGGCAGGATATGCCCAGACGTGGGTCCCTTGCTCACTTGGCCACTGAATTCAAGATAGCCTGGCTGATGAGGGTTATAAACACGAAACTGGTACCAGGATGCTCGTTTCTGGTCCAGGGAAGATATGGCTTGGGAGTTCGGGCTGGACTGTTCCCGTGAGCCACAGGGTCAGACTGATTTGCATACGGCCATGTCTAAACCGCCGGGGTGGTGGAGTGAGCTAAAGAATGATGATGGATTAAACCCAGATCAGTTGACTGGGGGTGAGTGTTTGATTTGCTCAAATGCTCCGTCCATCATCCCCTTTGGTATCGCTTTGTTCGCCCTAAGTTGGCAGGGTATGCCCAGACGTGGGTCCCTTGCTCACTTTGCCACTGGATTCAAGATAGCCTGGCTGATGAGGGTTATGAACCCGAAAGCGGTCCCAGGAAGCTTTTTTCCGGTCCAGGGAAGACATGGCTTGGCAGTTCCGGCTGGACTGTTCCCATGAGGCACAGGGTCAGACTGATTTGCATATGGCCATGTCTGAACCGGGGTGGTGGAGTGAGCTAAAGAATAATGATGGATTAAACCCAGATCAGTTGGTTTGGGGTGAGTGTTTGATTTGCTCAAACGCTCCGTCCATCATCCACTTTGGTATCGCTTTTTTTGCCCTAAGTTGGCAGGGTATGCCCAGACGTGGGTCCCTTGCTCACTTTGCCATTGCATTCAAGAAAGCCTGGCTGATGAGGGTTATGAACAGGAAACCGGTCCCAGGATGCTCGTTTCCGGTCCAGAGAAGACATGGCTTGGCAGTTCGGGCTGGACTGGTCCCATGAGCCACAGGGTCAGACTGATTTGCATACGGCCATGTCTGAACCGGGGTGGTGGAGCGAGCTAAAGAATGATGATGGATTGAACCCAGATCAGTTGACTTGGGGTGAGTGTTTGATTTGCTCAAACACTCTGTCCATCATCCCCTTTTGTATCGCTGTGCAATGCATTATGGGTAGGGTAGATTTACCATATCGTCTGCAGGGTGCAGTACCATATGTGGCCAAAAGAGGTCCCCTGGAACCTCTTTTGGCCACATATGGTACTGCACCCTGCAACATGTCTAGATAAAAATGAAATTGGCTTTTACAATGCCAGTAACTCCAACTACAACAAATGCAAGACCAATTGCATTTCCAATGCAATAGGTCTCGAATTTGTTAAAGTTAAAGCTGTTGGTATTGAAAATGGCAGTGTTTTTTACTTTTGCTTTTTTATACCATTGGCAATGGTGCAAAGCAAATATAATAATTCCTCTGCAAATAAAAAATAAATAAACTTTCTGCCTGATCTTTTTAATTGGCTCCAATCCCTGTCCTTTGTACATATTGGTTTTTCATTGAACAATAGGCTTAGTAGTCCCTCCTTAGTACCACCTCATCTCCTTGTCTCTTCTTGTACCCTCCCATGAGAACACTTCCTGGTACATGTTTTGCTATTCCCTAAGTTTTAATTATAGCCTCAGAGCACTGCTTTCTTAAAGTGTTTACAGGCAGAACACAAGCTTTGTCCTCTCTAAGGCTGGCAGTGGTTACTTTACTCACTAGCACATCTCACATTTATAGGAGACCTTCTATTAATTTCCCTTCATCAGCACCATACAGAGTGTAACCTATTAAGTTATGTTATGTTATAGTGATTTATTGTGCGCACAGCTACTCCAGCCAAGGAGCGTCCCGGCGCATAAGGAATTAATATAATAATTCTTTAGTCACATTTCAAAGCTACTTATCTTAAATATGGACGTAGCTAGTTGAATGTACTCGTGGTACTGTCTTGCATGCAATGCATTATGGGTAGGGTGGATTTACCATATCTTCTGCAGGGTGCAGTACCATATATGGCCAAAGTTGGTCTCCTGGGACCCCTTTTGGCCACACATGGTTTTGCAACCTGTAACATGGCTAGGTAAAAAACATTGGCATTTATAATGCCAATATTGCAGGGTGCAGTACTATATGTGACCAAAAGAGGGCCCATGGAACTTCTTTTGGCCACATATGGTACTGCACCCTGCAACATGGCTAGGTAAAAAAAAGACATTGGCATTTATAATCCCAATAACTCCAACTCCGAGTCTCGCATTAGAGCTGTTGGCATGGAGATGACAGTGTTTTTTATGTTTGCTTTGTTATACCATTAACAATAGTGCTATGCAAATATGATAATTCCACTGAAAATGAAAACAAAACTGAACTGTTTGAGGCATATAAGCTGCAGATAGTACACTTTGCATAGATCGCTATCTGGTTTTGGGCTCAGATGCTTGCATCTTGTTGTTGTCTTGGAAGAAGTCTTTTGTGGTCACGAGATAGGTGACTCCTCCCTTGGACGATAGTGCGAATGGGCATCGACTTCATCTTCAGATTGTTTTTTTCCGCCATCGGGTTCCAATGTAACTTCTATGTTCCGGTTCGGCACCATATTCTCCAAACCTTTTCGACACGCAAAACCATCTTAGACTCAACGGTATTGTTTACGATTTCATGATCTTCGATGCGCTTCCCAAATATTCGATACCGGTCGTTGACGCGGGCCGTAGAGCCTATTGACGCTGTTCGGGCCTACAGCTCATGGAAAGTATGCCATTTAAAAAATGCCCAGGTGTGGAGCAAAATTCCCACACAGTGACCACCACAAGGTCTGTAACCTGTGTCTCTCGCCTAACCACGACGAGAATAATTGCCATGCCTGCGCCTCCTTTAGATCTAAAAAGACCATCTGTGATCACCGGGCCAGACGACACATCATGACACAGCGAGCAGCTCCGGCACCGGTGGACATCTTCGATGAAGGCCCGGATGTTCCGGAAGAGTACTCTGAGGATCTGCAAATCGGGTCCGAAGCAGACGACTCCGACTCAGACCATCTCATCACTCCGGGTCAACGAGTGAGTACGACTGCCCCTGCCCCAAGCCTACCTCCAAAAAAGAAGGCCCTGGTCAAAACTTCGCCTACTGGCCCCAGTCACGACCAAAAACAAGCTTCAAAAGCCCCGCCCTCCAGCTCGGCTCCAAAGACAAAAGACAAGCCTTCTGGTAGCTCGGGACCAAGCAAACCGCATATCACTGTACCACAGGCGCCTTCAGCACCGAAGCACGGAGCGCAACTTACTCCCAAAAAGACCTTGGCACCAACCACCCCGTGCCGAAGGAAAAGGCATCGGATCCGAAGCCAAAATGTTCAGAAACGTAAAAGATTTCCGCCTCCACATCGAAGCCGAAGGACCCGAAAACACCCTCCAAGGCTCTGGAGCAGAAATCCAAACCTCGATCAAACCTGAAAAAAGTAATTGAGATCCAGGCTTTAACCATACAAGAACCATTTTTACAAATACATCCAAACAAAGTGGTTCTTGAAACAAACCCAAAATTTCTTCCAAAAGTAATTTCTGCTTTTCATCTTAATCAATTAATAGAGTTACCTGTATTTTTCCAAAACCCCGAATCAGTAGCAGAAAGAGCTCTTCACACACTCAACGTCAAAAGAGCTTTACTTTATTTCATAGACAGAACTAAACCCTTTAGGAAAACAAAACAACTGTTTGTATCTTTCTCTCCCCTCATAAAGGCAACCCCATCTCCAAAACAGGAATTGCCAGGTGGATAGTCAAATGTATTCAAATTTGCTACCAAAAAGCAAAACGCACTTTAACAATTCCCCCTAGAGGACATTCAACATGCAAACTAGGGACTTCCATGGCATTCTTAGGGAACATTCCACTAGAACACATTTGTAAGTCAGCAACGTGGTCTACTACACACACCTTCACCCAACACTATTGTGTTGATGTGCAGGCCAAGCAACATACTTCTGTGGGCCAAGTTTCTTAAAACTACTGCAACAAATACAGGTTACCACCGCTAGGGGAGATACTGCTGTACAGTCTATGCAAAGTGTACTATCTGAAGCTCATATGCCTCAAACGGAAAATGCTACTTACCAGTATGCATCTGTTCTTGGCATGTAGAGCTGCAGAGTAGTACACGCCCACCCTCCTCCCCGGGACCTGTATTTGTTCCCGTTTTTTATCTTAATTAGATACATATATATGGACATCTGTTCTATTTCTTGCAAACTCCATCTTCTCCGTTCATGGCGAAAAACAATCTGAAGATGAAGTCGATGCCCATACGCACTATTGTCCAAGGGAGGTGTCCCCTATCTCGTGACCACAAAAGCCTTCTTCCAAGACAATAACAAGGTGCAAGCATCCAAGCCCAACACCAGATGGCGATCTATGAAAAGTGTACTACTCTGCAGCTCTACATGCCAAGAACAGATGCATACTGGTAAGTAGCATTTTCCTTCTGCCCCATCTTTTTAATTGGCTCCTGTCCCTGTCCTTTGTAAATGGTGATTTTTCATTGATCAATAGGCTTAGTAGTCCTTTCTAAGTACCACCTTGGGGCATATGTACAAGTCCCTTTTGCCACCACAACATCACTTTTACAGACGTTGTTGTATCAAAAGGGGCTGAGCCTTATGTACAAGGCAGCGTTAAGCCACTTAACATGGCTTTACGCTGCATTGTACATAAGGCACCCTTTCAAGCTATAGTTAGCGTGAAAGGGGTATGCAGTGGGTGTTGTGGTGGGTGTTCCTCCGCAACACCCACTGTATTTTACGCTGCCTCCTATGTACAAGGGTGGCATATATAGGAGGCTGCGCCAAAATAAAGACCAGGAAAACCCTGGTCTTAAGTTGGCGAAATGCGGAGGGCATCAGCCTCCAGGGCAACCAAAAGAGAGAAGAGAAGAAGATAGAGTAAATAGGGAGATCAGAATTATAGATCAGCGTGGGGGAGAAATGAGGGGGAGAGGGATGGGGAGAGGAAAAAAAGGAAAAGGGGGGGCAAGGTGTCTCTCTGGTCGAGTTAGGGAGAGGAGCACAGCAACGTGTGGGTCAGTCCCCTGATAGTGGCTCATGCAGCGTTGTGATCGCTTACACTGCAGGCATCGGGGCATTTGCGCGGTCAACAGAATGACATTGTAAAAATCTTTACTGGGCTTGCCAGATGTGAGGGCGTGACTGTGTCGGCATGAGTTCACAAAATTATGACAATTGATTATGGCAGAAAGCAGCGTCCCTAAGCCAGTCATCCCTAAGCGGTTTGTGCTTACGGCCCCAGCAAATGGCCACCCACCTCTTGGCCAATAGTAGCATCATGACGGCCAGTCTTCTAATGTCTGCCGGGAGGTCCCTGACATACCCCAGCAAAGCAATAAGTGGGGAGCTCTCCAGCCTGCATTCCAATATTTCGTCCAGTGCTTCAAAAACACATGTCCAATAATTGGCTCAGGTGCATTAAGGAGGCCTAGGGCATTCCGCACCGCACAAATCTTTCATCAGCCATACAGGAGTCCGATATAGCCTGTGAAGGAATTTAAAATGAATTGGCCGCAATCTATAATTGGGGTACATATCTTTTGACTGTGCGCAGCAGTAAGCCCATACCCAAGCCCATACCCCTCAGACGGAGTTCCCAAGCCTGCCTCCCATTCGCGCTGGGCAGGGTGTAGGCAGTCCGGGGACATGCGCTGCATTCCAGAGATAATACGTGAAATAAGTTTGCGGGGCAATGGAATAGTTAAAAATGCTTCCAGGACTTGAAAAGTTGGAGGCGCAATAAGGAATGAGGGCTATTCAGCACAAATTGCTGCCCGCAGTTGGAAGTCGGTCATCCTGTCAAGGAGGCCTGTGTGGTCCTCTCCCAATGCAGTATCTATATCAGTGAAGATGCCATCCAGAAAAGCATGCCCAAGTGTGTGCAACTGGAGCTTGCGCAGTCGCCGGCAAACCCCCGACTCAGTCGTGAAAGGCAATGCTGGGTGTCTAGTGAGCGGCACCGACGGTGCGAACATGGTATCGAGACATGCCCTGCGGCGAAGTTGCTGCCATGCCCAGACCATACATCCCACTGTGTCAATCCCAGGACGCAGGTGGTGTTGTGGGCGAAACAGTGCCATGTGGAGCGGAACGGGTTCCTCTTGGTCGCTTTCAGGGGCAGTATGTGCCATGAACAGAGTTGGGTAAATCCACAGCTGTGATACAATTCCATGTCAGGCGCTCCTAACCCCCCCTGCTCGAATGGGAGCGGGAAGGCTTTCCAGGTGACATGAGGGTATTTTAGGATTGTTTATGTGCAGGAAGGGACACCTGCCTACAGATAAACAATCCTCTCTTGCATGCTGACACCCTTGCACTCTAGTGCAAGGGGGCCTATGTTGGCGCTAAGTTGCTAAACTTAGCGCCATTGCCAGGGACAACGCAGAGCTACACCACGTTCTTGTAAATATGATGCAGCCTTGCGTTTCAGAAGTGGCAGAGCGTGTCGTTAAGCCAAGGAGGCTAACTATATGCTCCGCCACTTTCTTGTACATATACCCCCTTGTCTCTTCTTGTAACCTCCCATGAGAACACACCTTGTTATATGTGTTATTACTCCCTAAGTTTTAAGTACAGCCGCAAAACACTATTTTTTTAATGGGATTTAGACAGAACACGGGCTTCATCTTCAAAGCTTACTTTACTCACTAGCACATCTCACATTTATATGAGACCTTCTATAAATTTCCCTCCATCGGCTCCACACAGAGTATAACCTAATCCAGAATTAATATAATAATTCTTTTGTCACAAAGCTACTAATTTTATATATATACATAGCTAATTGAATGTACTCGTGGTACTGTATTGCGTGCAATGCATTATGGGTAGGGTGGATTTACCATATCGACTGCAGGGTGCAGTACCATATGTGGCCAAAAGAGGTCCCATGGGACCTCTTTTGGTCACTTATGGTACTGCACCCCATAACAGGGCTAGGCAAAAAACATTAGCATTTATAATGCCAATAACTCTAACCTTGTAGGGTGCAGTACCGTATGTGGCCGAAAGAGGTCCCCTGGGACCTCTTTCAGCCACATATGGTACTGCACCCTGCAACATGGCTAGGTAAAACAAGGATTTGCAATGCAATAGGTCTCGCATTTACGCAAGTTTGAGCTATTGGCATTGTGAATAACAATGCCTTTTATTTATGTTTTTGTTTTTACAATGCCAATAGCTTAAACTCGCGTAAATGCGAGATCTATTGCATTGTAAATGCTTGTTCTGGGTAGCAACTAACCCAGCTCAACTTTCACGTACATATAGGCGACATCCACTAGATTGTATGAGGCTCGTAAAAATTACTATTCTTTCCCTTGTGGGAAATGTGTTTCTCCACTGATTTGTACATGTTTTCCTCAGGACTTTGACACTGAGATTTTAAGTGTTTAAAGCAGCTGAAATCTCCATGTGAAAAACAAACAGTTGGAATATTGTATACACACAGTAAACACAGGAGGTACAAGTCCAGGCACACTGTTATTGTAATCCCAAGGTTGTGGTCATAAGCCATGAGTGGTGGGGGGCACAACAAGAGGCTAGCTACTGGAAGCCACCCCTCTCTTCTTACAGGCCAAAACATCAAACGCTTCAAATTGCTGCACCAGATAAATGTCTTTTAGCCATCCCTTGAAATATATGCTTATCACAAGGATACTCTGCTTCTCTGGATTCTAGCCTAAATCCCTCCGGCGCTACAGTTTTGCTAGGGCATTTGTCAATTTCCCAAGTCCTCTTACTGGATGGCGCTATGAGCACATGTCTCCTGAGTGTGCCATGGTAAACCTTTGTCTAGCTGAAGAGACCAATCTTTGTTAGCACTTTAGAATGAAATGTCTCTGCAGCAGGCTATGTGTGTTGAATCTTGAGCCCAACCCCTCTCACCTGGCACCCCCACCACCCCACACAACGACTGGCTTTGGAAATGGCCACCCTGGTGACATCCACAGTAAATTATTAATAGGAACCTGGATAAATGTGTACCAACAGCTGCAGACATGCTCATCTTTATGCATTCATGGGCTCTCACATTCCTATACTGCCTCCTGAATCTGGACATGTCTTTTTCCCTGAACTGGCACTTTGGCCTTCTCTTACCCTTTCTTGATGCTTTTGTTGACCTGCTTAAAGGAATATTTCCATTGCACTTCTAGCTGTCAAAGTTGATCTGATTTGTCTGTTTGCATTGCTTGAGATAGTGTATTACTGACCTGACTTCACGCATTGCAGTTGTATTTTCTGCCTTTGACAGTAGTTTCGTTTGTATCTCTCCATTTATGGTTTTGACACTTTGCTGGATTTGCCAGGAGTTTGTCATGAAATAGGAGGCAAAGTGACCCATGTGAGTGGTCCTTTATGTTTCCTGGACCTCTGATAAAGGCAGATGTTCTTCCTGAAGAGGATTTTCTTGGCACTCAGAGAAGTGCACCTGAGGCCATGTCATTCACTACTCGGTACTGCACTGGAGCTAGACACAGCAGAAAATGCCCCAGAAACAAGTGTCCCATTCTAAAAGGCAAGAACCCCAGGGTGTCAACCAAGCTTAACCTTGAGCCCTTATAATTACAAAAAGGGGGTGGTGATGGACAGAGTATCTGAGTTAATCAGAACACTCCTACCCAGTCAACAGATCAGGGCTTGATCCATCACCGTTTTTTAGCTCACTGCACCATCCCAGTTCAGAACCTGGCTATATGCAAATTAGTCTGTCCCTGGCCCAGTGCATCATGGGAACAGGGCAGACCAAACTACCAAGCCAATTCTTCACTGGAAAGGAAACAAGCTTCCGGGGACCGGTTTCTGGCATTACAGCCATCTTCGGCCCGGCTTGCTTGAATCCTGATGGTGCAATGAGCAAGTGACTCATGTCTGAGCATACCCTTCCACACTCATGGTGGCCAAAATAATTACAAAAAGGGGGTGGTGATGGACAGAGTATCTGAGTTAATCACAACACTCCTACCCAGTCAACAGATCAGGGCTTGATCCATCACCGTTTTTTAGCTCACTGCACCATCCCAGTTCAGAACCTGGCTATATGCAAATTAGTCTGTCCCTGGCCCAGTGCATCATGGGAACAGGGCAGACCAAACTCCCTTGCTCATTGCACCATCAGGATTCAAGCAAGCCGGGCCGATGAGGCTGAAATGCCAGAAACCGGTCCCCGGTAGCTTGTTTCCTTCCCAGTATAAGAATTGGCTTGGTAGTTTGGTTTGCCCTGTTCCCATCATGCACTGGGACAGGAACAGACTAATTTGCATATAGCCAAGTTCTGAGCTGGGATGGTGCAGTGAGCTAAAAAACGGTGATGGATCAAGCCCTGATCTTTGGACTGGGTAAGAGTGGTCTGCTTAATTCAGGCACTCTGTTCATCACCACCCCCTTTTCTGAATCATTTTGTCCACCATAAGCGTGGAAGGGTATACTCAGATGTGAGTCCCTTGCTCATTGCACCATCAGGATTCAAGCAAGCCGGGCCGACGAGGCTGAAATGCCAGAAACCGGTCCCCGGTAGCTTGTTTCCTTCCCAGTATAAGAATTGGCTTGGTAGTTTGGTTTGCCCTGTTCCCATCATGCACTGGGACAGGAACAGACTAATTTGCATATAGCCAAGTTCTGAGCTGGGATGGTGCAGTGAGCTAAAAAACGGTGATGGATCAAGCCCTGATCTTTGGACTGGGTAAGAGTGGTCTGCTTAATTCAGGCACTCTGTTCATCACCACCCCCTTTTCTGAATCATTTTGTTCACCATAAGCGTGGAAGGGTATACTCAGATGTGAGTCCCTTGCTCATTGCACCATCAGGATTCAAGCAAGCCGGGCCGACGAGGCTGAAATGCCAGAAACCGGTCCCCGGTAGCTTGTTTCCTTCCCAGTATAAGAATTGGCTTGGTAGTTTGGTTTGCCCTGTTCCCATCATGCACTGGGACAGGAACAGACTAATTTGCATATAGCCAAGTTCTGAGCTGGGATGGTGCAGTGAGCTAAAAAACGGTGATGGATCAAGCCCTGATCTTTGGACTGGGTAAGAGTGGTCTGCTTAATTCAGGCACTCTGTTCATCACCACCCCCTTTTCTGAATCATTTTGTCCACCATAAGCGTGGAAGGGTATACTCAGATGTGAGTCCATTGCTCATTGCACCATCAGGATTCAAGCAAGCCGGGCCGACGAGGCTGAAATGCCAGAAACCGGTCCCCGGTAGCTTGTTTCCTTCCCAGTATAAGAATTGGCTTGGTAGTTTGGTTTGCCCTGTTCCCATCATGCACTGGGACAGGAACAGACTAATTTGCATATAGCCAAGTTCTGAGCTGGGATGGTGCAGTGAGCTAAAAAACGGTGATGGATCAAGCCCTGATCTTTGGACTGGGTAAGAGTGGTCTGCTTAATTCAGGCACTCTGTTCATCACCACCCCCTTTTCTGAATCAACCTTGAGCCCTGGCCTAGGATAAAGAATACCATACAGATATGTGGAAGATGACGAGACTGATCAAATCCACCTAGCTTGACTTCATGATCTTGTGCCTACTGACCATGCCACCTCTGAATCTTAAGCACCACCTTCAAAGCTTGCTGTCTTGTTCGTCTCTGCCTTCCCCTGTGGGGAGCTACATTTGACACCCAATTTATTACACGAATGATCATGAGTGAGCACAATAACATTTTGTTCCAAAGCATTGATGGACATGGTAATGAGTCAGAATGTTCAATCCTGAAAAGCAGCTGGCAGCTGACATTGTTTGTGTTTTGCATTTGTACTTTTGCAAGGCTCAATTAGTCTCTGTTGGTCATATATAATCAGAGCTGATATCTACAGTGGTAAAGGTTATTGTATGATTATGGTAATCACCAAGTGATGTCTTGGTATGTCATGAAAAAGTTTTGTTCAGATTAGTATTGCTCTGTTCAAGATATTATCTGTTGTTGTATCAGATAAGAGATTAGCAGGTCTGGTTCTTTCAAATCGTATCTTTTAAACCATGTGGGCAAGGGCCAAAACTTTGAAGAGAAAACTTAACAATTGTTACAGTGTGGCGTGATGCCATTTTTCAATGATTTGAGTCAGTAGATTAGGGCGTTTTTCATTCCGGGACACATCCTCACACGACCAGAAAGGAAGGTATACATTGGATATCTCAACCATCTTTTCACCTACTTAATTATATTTGCTTTATTAGACAAGGACTTAATGTAGATGTGCGATTTTAGATATGCAATAACATTCAACCACTGCTACCATTGTCATAGTGACTCAGAATGCTTATAGGGTGTCTAGTGATGTAACATCTCTTTAAATAATACCTGAACAAGATTGAAGTCTCCATTCTGCATCTAAAAGAACACTTGATTACATGTATAAGCCACTTGCACTCTAATGTTTCAGACCCCTAAATCTTTAAGGTCTTTTAAGAATGAGATGGAGGTTGTTAATTTATTTCTCAGATATTGTGGAGCAAACCCATCTTGTTTTAACAACCAAACTGTTGGGTACAGTGGACCAGTTTGGTGACCTCGATGAACAATCACAAAGTTTAGTAAGTATTATCAACTTGGAGTTGAACATTTGCAGTTGTAGGTTATTTGGAGTGAGAGGTGGCGTGCAGTCAGCGTGCTGACAGGCACCACAGAACTTCAAGTTGACTTGTATTGAATTCTTTTTGGATTGTTAGCTTATTTTTTGTTATTGATATTAACTTCCACGGATAAACTTCTCCATGCGCAGGCTGAATCTGGAAACATTTTTCTCATCATATGCTATCATTAGTGTCAGTGAATTTGGCAATTTCTAGGTCAGAGAACAGATCTATATCAAGTTTGGGGTTGGCTTCACCTTCTTGTCAACCCTAGACACATAAAAAAGAAAGGAGATGTACTAAGAGAGAGAGGGGCTTGACTCTCCCAATTCCTCTCGAGAGTCAGTTCCAACCCTTCAGCCCAGGTACGTTTTCAATCTGCTAGCTCTTCATCCAAGCAGATTGAAGAGTTTAAAGAGGCTATGGGAAGGATTTTGGCTTCTCCTCGCTCTCATATGCCATTGACCGCATCCAAGGAGTTGATAGAGACGTCTGTGATGTCAGTAGATGATTCTTTGACTTCAGTGACTCCAGTCATGATGTTGGCTTTGCACCTGAAAACTAAGGTTATTTTGCAAATAGAGTTGGTGTCTCCTTTGATGCTGGTCGATGTCAGGTAGGCATCATCCCTGTCTAAATTAAGTTTTTCCCATATTAAGAGAAAGACTGAGGAATTATTTAATGAAACGGCTCCTGAGGATTCCTACATTTATTTCAGCAACAGCGTCTCTCAGTATACAATAGCATTTTGTCGCTAGTTTTGATGTTCTGGAATTTTCAAATCCAGGGAAGGCTGATTCCTTGGAAGGAGGGGGTGGATTAACCACCTTTCTTTTTAGACTATACTGTTAGTTAACCGGAAGAATGCCTGTGGTTTTGATACAGCGCGTAAGACAAAGTTATTAGATGCTGAAGGCTTTGCATCTATGGTGCCAGCTCATTTTGCTTTGGTTATAAGGAAAGCTGCTTTTACTCTCAATGTATCTCTGTTCAGACAGCAGCAAAATTCAACCGTTTTATGGTGCTTTTAGTGCAAGCCATCATTAGATGGGATCCTACCTTTTAAGAAGGTTGTCCAGGTCCAAGCCCTTTCTGGCTCCTTCAGCACTTAGGTCAGCATCAAAGAGTACAAGGCAGCTCCTATCGATCTGCCAGACTTGTCCTCCGACTAGACTCCAGAAGCCCTCATCGTTCAATCCTCAGCTATTAAGCTTAAGCAGAACATAATTCAAACCAACCCTCCTGATCGGGTCGAATCAACAGGGCTCTCTAGGGAAGAAGATATTCTCGTCTCGGTGTTTGAATTTACCGTCTATTAATACTACCTGTCAGCTGTCTCTTTATACTTCCTGTTTCATCAGATATGGCTGACCTAGTGGTTTGTTTGCTTCCTGAGCATATGAAAGGCAACTTTATGGAGCAAGATGGCTTGAATACTTCCCTACTAACAATGAAGGTAGGGTCTACACATTGTTGATGCTGTGACTCATTCTATGGGTTTCTTTGTTGTTTTACCGAGGTTCACATGCCACTGGCTTTTCGTCGAGTGTGCAGATACAATTATCTGGTATACCTTTTAACAGGCCGCATTAATTTGCAAAAAGGTGGCTGTTTCACATGAACACTTAAAGCAAAGTTGGGTTTCACCATCCCAGAATTTCATTAGCAGTATCACATTTTCATGGGATATGCGCAACAGTTTGAAAGGGTGTAGGCACAGCAGTGTATCTGTCAAATTTGCTCTTTGTTTTTGTTTTTACAAATCTTTTTATTTTTAAATGCAAAATACATGCAAAAGTCAGTACTACAACATTTAGTTACATAGAACAAAGCCATCTCCAACAGAGTTTGAACATCCCTACTTTAAATCACATTGATTTAAATAAGTACTGCTGCCATTTCATGGAGCTCTTCCTCCCCTCTGAGCCCAGGAATGAGAATGACAAGGGCGGATCTCTGTGTCTAACAGTGGTGGTGCCTCCTGTAGATTGTGGCGATAGCTTTTGATTGGCCTCCCAAAGATCCAGCCGATAATGCTGTGTTCATAGACCCCAAACTTTATGGTATTTTCTTGGGCAACCCCTGCTCAGGTAGGTGGTAAGTTCAGCGGCCATGTAGAGGTTTATCCCCCTTATCCATTCATGAATCCTAGGATTTTCTACCGCTCACCATCTTCTAGCCACTTCTCTCTTGGCTCCCGCCGACCCCAGAGAGGTGATTGATATCCACCTCGCTCTGGATGTCTCTGGCAATTTTTATGGTCCAAGAGGAAGCAGTTTAGGAACAAACTGTCTAACTTAAGTGCCTTTTTCAGAACCTTCAAGGTCTATAGTATCGAAACCCACATGAGTCTTTAGATTTTGTGCCTGTAAGATGTTCAGTGTCTTGTTTTCTGGAGAAATGGTGGGAGATTTCTTCAGGCCACTGGCTCTTTCAGTTGATAGACCAAGGTACTCATGTGCCTTTTCTGAAGAGATGTCTACCTCTAGCTCCTTGCCCTTCTCCCCATCACACAAATATCCTGATCAACGTGGTGGGATTCTTGTTGGAGGAAAGGGCTATATAACTAGTTCCCCTGCCTCAGGTAGGAAAGAGTCTTTATTCCTGGTACTTCCTGATTCTGAATAAAGGAGGATGTTCAAGACCCATATTGGAACTTTGATTTTCTAAATAACTTTATAAAGAAAGTTGTTCAGATGTTGACTTTGTATTGAGTTCTTTTAATTCTGCAATAACAGAATGTGATAGCATTTCTAGATATTCAGGATTCCTACTTTCACATTCCAATTGTTCATTCCCACATGCTGTTTCTCAGTTTAACTTTATGAGATGTGCGTTATTAGTTCAAAGTGTTTACTTTTACCATGTCATTTGCCTTGAGAAGTTCTACAAAAGTAGTGGTGATGGTGTTGCTGGAAGTCTTTCTGGATCTGTAAATAAATGCCAGCTCTCCTTCTCAGGTATTCAAACTTCTTGTTGGTGTCAGCCTTTTATAAGAATTGGGTCTTTCTGTAAACTTGAAAAGGTCTGTTTTGATTCCCCGTCAGTCGTTCGGAACAAAGGGGTGATTTTGTACACATGCTTTGTGAGGGCGTTTGCTCCTGTAGCGAGGAGTTTATCCTCCAGAGATATGGCTCTTCAATTTGAGTTGGTTATGTGGGTGTGTGAGGAGCACTCCGTTGGTTGTCCTTCTTTATAAATTTTAAGAATCGGTGCCGCGGCTAATAAGGGTAGTCACTCCTTGTTTCTAAATGTAAGTTATGATGGGTTTACAAACTCATCTAGACGCGCACTGTGCACTTGGTGTGTCTCTAAGACTCTAGACTCCCATAACATGGTTTCCACTAAGCACGCAGAGCGCATTGCAGGGTTCACAATTGCAAATGGGCCGGAGGAACCAAAATCAGAAAGAAACCTTTAGGCCCAGCAACCGTAATACTGTCCCCACAGGCTGAAAACGGTTGTCCTCAAATTGAAGAGTAAGTTATGATGGGTTTATAAACTCATCTAGACACGCACTGTGCACTTGGTGTGTTACACCTTCACCATTTTCAAAAAGAAATTTTAACTAAACTCTGTGCCAGAAAACAATTCACTGTTTTAATACATGATACTCATTGTTTACTGTACATTTATATACTAAATGCTGATTATTTCATCATATCAACAAATGCATCATGATATCTGCTATTGCTTTAAATCATTCATATACAATATACATTCCATTGTTATTTTTCAATACAGTATTCTTATGCTGCCCAATGCATTTCGGTACACAATGGTACCTTCATCAGGGGCCAGTCTGAAAAAACAAAAATATGGGGAGATGTAAATGTAATGTAATTGTAAGAACGCCCATGGGTGTGGTATTATTGTTGTGTTAAATTCATACCTGTATGAACAAATCACTGTGCTTGCGAGCTGAAAACAATGAAAATATGTAAATGTTCGATCTATCCCAAATTGATACTCTACTACATGACATTGGTAGATCACTTTTTTAAGAATATTTAAGCTTACCGTGTTCTTAACAGTGTTATACTGTGGATAAGCTGCAAAAACGAAATAATGTTAATGATAAAGTCTCACTAATAACCACTGGTATTTCCATATTGAATACCCAAAATATCATCCGAACATACCTGAACTGTAGCCGAACCGTTTCTGGTCCTGCAAAAATATATATCCGATGTTATGGTAGTTGACGAGCCAAATATTCATATGCTCAATATTACCGTATTAACGTGTGTATGTTAAAAACTACAAAATAAACTAAACGAAAGCAACGCTGTGAATTCCTGCCACTTATTTAAATATTAAAGTACTGAAGCCTTCATATGAAGCCCAGCGTGCTCCGTATTTACCTGAACTGGTGTCTCTTCCCGCCTACACGTTACCGATGTTTACAAAACCGCGTTCGAAGTCGCCGCCATTCCCGGGCAGGTTTGAAGTTGCTCTCATAAATGCTCTGCCTTAAACATAGAAAAGGGACTGTGAAACACTATTCTAGGCATATCGCTAATGCCCGTGATCGCCATCTTAAACTAGGTTAAAGAGTCACTGAAACCTAGTATATATCTATAGTTATTCCAACTGCAGGCTGTGCGCCTCCTAAAAATATTCCCAATACGTACTGGTTAAGTTTATGATGTGCGCCCCGCGTGAATTCTTATGTTGAAAAAATATCCGCGTTTCAATAAACATTACGTGATGCTGCAATGTAAATTATTGCTAAGCCGTAAGTTCACTCTCAATAGGGTAAACGATATTTCTATTCAACCACAACTATTATCAACGTTCCCGTGGGGAATTATATGCCTGTGTGTCCAAGATCTACTCCATCAGTTAGATTTTTATATGTTTTAGGTTAAACTAATGTACGATCGTTCTGAGTGTACTTTAATGACCGTGTTTCATGGGACGAAATCTGATGTGAAAGTTTACCCCGTTCAAAAGCAACCAAAAGCATTAATCATAAATAAATGAAAACATTGCGTCTGGTATCGATATTAATTACATGAATTAAAACTCGAGGTTGATACAGTTCTCTTTTTACAGGACAGTTCATACCTGGATGATGATATATAGTTAATAGACATTGCTCATTTGATGCTATTTGATGTTAGATCTCCCAAGCTCAACGAGTACATTATGATTAAATACAATTGAAAACATTCCAGTTTAAAACGATGTTACATACTTAAATGCCAGCTGAATATTTTTAGGTATATGTTTGGGGATAGCATGAGAAACCAGTCCTTGATTATGATGTTATAAACCATATACTGTAGTGAGACAATATCTAATTACAAATGCTTTGGTATCAAGTTCATCTTATACACCATCATAATAAAACCGCTATCAATTGTTCAGTCATTGAATCCCGCTTACTATGTTTTATGTGTCCAAAAGCTGTCTTTAAAGGTAACACGATAAATCATACCTATCATTCAGACCAGTCGGGATCATGGTATTTAAATGTTTTATCCAATAGAGTTCACGTTGTAGCAATCTTTGGTCATTGTCTATTCCTGATGATCGCATGTCTACTTTCTCAATGATAAGGAAACGAATTTGTGAAATGGTGTGTTTTGCATCTCTCCAATGCGTAACTTCAGTTTTGTCTGCATAACAGCTATTTTCAGTGGAAATATTTTGCACAACTATCTGGTACATCGATGGGTTTTGCAGGGGCCCCTGCGTACGCAAATATATTTATGGCTCAATTTGAGGCAGATAACTTGATGAACACCAATGAATGGAGAAACATTAAAATGTATTGTCGATTCATCGACGACATATTTTTAATATGGGATGACACAACAGACTCATTACAAGAACTAATTCTGAAACTCAAGCAGGTGAACCCTAGAATACAATTCACTCACAGAATTGACAACAACGTGATGGACTTTTTGGACGTCAGAATAATTAAGAAACCAACAGGATTTGAGACTGAACTGTATTCCAAGCCAACAGATCGCAATAACGCATTGAGCTATGCGAGTTTCCATCCCAGGAGTCTGGTAAAGAATCTTCCACTTTCTCAGTTTATCAGAATTAAGAGAATTTGCTCAGACCCAAAGACTTGTTGAATGAAGTTGCAGGAACAAGTACTAAAATATGAGGACAGAGGCTATCCTAGAGAAGAATTGCAAGCAAGTATCGAGAGAGTGATGAAGATGGACAGACAAGAGCTACTCACACCTAAAATCAAAACAACCAGTGACAGAATGGTCCTTGTCACTAAGTATACTACACAATCTAAAGCCATCAAAAGTATCATAAATCAAAGGTGGGAATTGCTGTCCACAGAATCTGAGTTTAACAACATATTCAGAGAAAAACCAATGCATGCCTACACCAGAGGACAAAATCTAAGACAAATATTGAAGCAGCAACAGAAAAAAGCAGCACAACAAGTACCATCTCATAAAGGCACAGTGCGTTGTCAGAACTGTCCACATTGCAACAATGTGATTACTGGAAATTCATTCACACACCCTACAACAGGAGCACAGATCAAACTGAGACACACAAGTGATTGCAATACGCAGCACTTTGTTTATGGCATCAAATGCCCTTGCGGGATGATGTATGTTGGCAAAACCAAACGGAAGTTAAAAATCAGACTGACAGAGCACAAGAGTAGAATTCGCAATTTAAATTTGTCATCACCATTAGTTACGCATCGGAGAGATGTAAAACACACCATTTCACAAATTCATTTCCTTATCATTGAGAAAGTAGACATGCGATCAGGAATAGACAATGACCAAAGATTGCTACAACGTGAACTATATTGGATAAAACATTTAAATACCATGATCCCGACTGGTCTGAATGATAGGTATGATTTATCGTGTTACCTTAAAAGACAGCTTTTGGACACATAAAACATAGTAAGCTGGATTCAATGACTGAACAATTGATAGCGGTTTTATTACGATGGTGTATAAGATGAACTTGATACCAAAGCATATGTAATTAGATATTGTCTCACTACAGTATATGGTTTATAACATCATAATCAAGAAATGGTTTCTCATGCTATCTCCAAACCGTCTTTGGAACACGGCGACCGGGAACACACAGAGGAGGGATACCGAACCACAGTTGACTACTCGTACAAGGATAACGGAACTAAAAACCAGCCCTTAACTTTATATTTGGATCCCCTCCCGGTATAGTCAGACACTCACACGTGTCTAGTCTCAATCTTGTACTAACGCGCCTCATCGAGCGCCTACGTTAGAAGAGTAGTCTTACATATAGCTCTTAACCCGGAACCAGGGTTCTCTGGATTGTAAAGATATTGATTACCCGTCAACTTACAAACAGGATTCTTCGCTCGACCACACTCACGTTTCGCATCGACCCATAGATGCCTGGGTCTATTTACCAGCCCTGAAGAGTCGTGTCGACTCCACTTTTTGAACACGACGAAACACGTGTCGGCTGAATGTGGATCCAATAAAACGTCTTTTGGAACAGAATAAGAACATAAGATCTGCTGTTGTTTGCTACCTTATTGCTATTACTGTTTTGTGTGTTTTACACTGCTTTGTGGTTGCGAGAGCATTGCCTTTTTTAGTTTGCGAAAGTCTTTCAGATTTTCTTGGAACGGTTTAGGGTTACTCCGTTCGCTCTTTACGCACCACGCCTCAGACATCATTTCCTGGGAGAAGCGTGGCTCAGTGGTTAGAGGCGGCAGACCCGGAAGCTGAGATCAACCGTGGACCAGGGTTCGATTCCCCGCCTCGGCGGGTCTCGGGCTCAAAAATTCCACGGACTCGACAATTCTCGCTCTGGTGCCCACTCAACTCACGGGGTCACACTCTGCGACTCTGGGCAATAGCTTGCTTAATCTCCACTATGGCCCCTCGCGGCGGGATGCCTGGCTTTCACCTTGTGGACACCCTGTCGGGGTTTCTCACAGGGGAATACCAGGACGGGTTCCCTAAGCAAGCGCCGGGACGCTTACGGGCAGCCGTGCGCTTTACAAGTCCAATACATTTACATTTACATTTTTACGGAGTGTAACGATAATTCTAGGTAGAGCGCCTATCTATCTGTAACCACTACAAACCCTATCAGCTGTTTTATCTCCAAACATATACCTAAAAATATTCAGCTGGCATTTTAGTATGTAACATCGTTTTAAACTGGAATGTTTTCAATTGTATTTAATCATAATGTACTCGTTGAGCTTGGGAGATCTAACATCAAATAGCATCAAATGAGCAATGTCTATTAACTATATATCATCATCCAGGTATGAACTGTCCTGTAAAAAGAGAACTGTATCAACCTCGAGTTTTAATTCATGTAATTAATATCGATACCAGACGCAATGTTTTCAATTATTTATGATTAATGCTTTTGGTTTTGAACGGGGTAAACTTTCACATCAGATTTCATCCCATGAAACACGGTCATTAAAGTACACTCAGAACGATCGTACATTAGTTTAACCTAAAACATATAAAAATCTAACTTATGGAGTAGATCTTGGACACACAGGCATATAATTCCCCACGGGAACATTGATAATAGTTGTGGTTGAATAGAAAGATCGTTTACCCTATTGAGAGTGAACTTACGGCTTCGCAATAATTTACATTGCAGCATCACGTAATGTTTATCGGAACGCGGATATTTTTTCAACATAAGAATTCACGCGGGGCGCACATCATAAACTTAACCAGTACGTATTGGGAATATTTTTAGGAGGCGCACAGCCTGCAGTTGGAATAACTATAGATATTCACTAGGTTTCAGTGACTCTTTAACCTAGTTTAAGATGGTGATCACGGGCATTAGCGTTATGTCTAGAATAGTGTTTACAGTTCGTTTTCTATGTTTAAGGCAGAGCATTGATGAGAGCAACTTAAAACCTGCCCGGGAATGGCGGCGACTTCGAACGCGGTTTTGTAAACATCGGTAACGTGTAGGCGGGAAGAGACACCAGTTCAGGTAAATACAGAGCACGCTGGGCTTCATATGAAGACTTTAGTACTTTAATATTTAAATAAGTGGCAGGAATTCACAGCGTTGCTTTCGTTTAGTTTATTTTGTAGATTTAACAGCCAAGCGTTGAGGTACGTACACACGTTAATACGGTAATATTGAGCATATGAATATTTGGCTCGTCAACTACCATAACATCGGATATATATGTTTGCAGGACCAGAAACGGTTCGGCTACAGTTCAGGTATGTTCGGATGATATTTTGGGTATTCAATATGGAAATACCAGTGGTTATTAGTGAGAGTTTATCATTATCATTATTTCGTTTTTGCAGCTTATCCACAGTATAACACTGTTAAGAACACGGTAAGCTTAAATATTCTTAAAAAAGTGATCTACCAATGTCGTGTAGTAGAGTATCAATTTGGGATAGATCGAACATTTACATATTTTCATTGTTTTCAGCTCGCAAGCACAGTGATTTGTTCATACAGGTATGAATTTAACACAACAATAATACCACAAACATGGGCGTTCTTACAATTACATTACATTTACATCTACCTATATTTTTGTTTTTTCAGACTGGCCCCTGATGAAGGTACCATTGTGTACCGAAATGCATTGGGCAGCATAAGAATACTGTATTGAAAAATAACAATGGAATGTATATTGTGTATGAATGATTTAAAACAATAGCAGATATCATGATGCATTTGTTGATATGATGAAATAATCAGCATTTAGTATATAAATGTACAGTAAACAATGAGTATCATGTATTAAAACAGCGAATTGTTTTCTGGCACAGAGTTTAGTTAAAATTTATTTTTGAAAATGGTGAAGGTGTAACACACCAAGTGCACAGTGCGTGTCTAGATGAGTTTGTAAACCCATCATAACTTACTAATTCAATTTGAGGACAACCGTTTTCAGCCTGTGGGGACAGTATTACAGTTGCTGGGCCTAAAGGTTTCTTTCTGTTTTTGGTTCCTCAGGCCCATTTGCAGATGTGAACCCTGCAATGCGCTCTGCGTGCTTAGTGGAAACCATGTTATGGGAGTCTAGAGTCTTAGAGACAAAGTAGTAATCAATTTATTGAAGCAACTGCAGTGATGGAAACAGGAGGGCCATCTACAAAAGGGTGTTTGTTTCTCCTCTTTGGCCAATGCTGATGCTAATAATGGACGCATTCTTAAAAGATCATCTACAGAAACTGGTCAGAACAGGAAAAGAAGCATTAACTATATGTTTTAGTATGTAGGGTGGTCAAGTTAGCAAAAAGAGCGTTTCCTTATTTGGTTCAGGGCATGCAGGTTCATGTTTTGACCAGGCCATACTACTGCCATTTGAAATATACACAAACATGCAGGGGTAGGATCCATGTGTAGAGATTCTAAATCTTTGGTTGTGGGTCATGGCAGTAGATTTGGGCTGTTAGCAACTCATCTATTGGGAAAGGAGAACAAGGCAGCGGACTCTTTATCAGGATGACTTTGGTGACTTACAAATGGCATCCTCACCAGAGGGTGGTGACCAAAATATTCAAAGTCTGGTAAATACCAAGCACAGGTCTTCTTGTCACCGCTTTACTGTTGGTTTTGCTTGAGGGAGTTACAGTTAGGTGAGTCGACGGGGACAATGCATATTTCCTGGAATTGTCCTTCAGTTTCCACTATGCATTGTCACCAGTTCAGATGCAAAGAATCATTCATAAGGTTTGCCTTCCTTAATCAGTGATGATTTTATTTTCTCCATATTGAACTTGCTGTCTTGGTATTATTCTTTGCTTGAGCTTTGCTATGTCTTGGCCCCTTCCTTTGAAGTAGGACTTATTTTCCTATGGGCGTGGAGGAGGTGGTATCTCAAACCTCAGGACTCTCGGTCGTTATCCTTGGCCCTTAAAAGATTAACATTTGAAGATCATAGCTTTCCACAATAGGTTTTGAATGTTGTTATAGGCAAGTTGGCTTTCAACGCATGGAAGATGGACTGTATGTGCACATTTGTGTAGGGGTGGTTATGATGACCCTCTGCAAGCACACGTGAACCATTTTTTAAAGTTTGCTCGCTCTTCATTTGGCTTAATGGAAATGCAGTCAAGGACTGTTTAGCTGTTATATCAACTTTTTTATTTTCTCTTGAGTAGCGGTCTCTGTTTACGTTTCTTTTACTCGTCAGGTGCCTTAGAGAATCGCAAAATCGATTTCTTTTGAAGCATTCTTCCCTTTCTAGTCCCAGCATTCATGGTGTCTTAAGTTTCTTACCTGGAAAGTTTATTTCTTGGTTGCTGTGACTTCAACTAATAGCCAATAGTGTTGACTTGTTTTTATTCTTCACCCTCTACAATTTTACAGCAGAATTAGGTAGTTTTGTACTTTAAATCTTCCTTCTTGTTTAAAGCTAAACATTCTTTTTTGTTTAGGATTGAGTGTGAATTCCACATCTCAGTACATTTCTTTGCCTGTTGACTTTCCTCCACCTAATCCAATGAAAGATGAGGTTATACAGGTTCCTATTTGGCCTATTGAGTATTTACATACAGCATATAATGGCTTTCTAAAGGATGACGTTTTGAAGGATACAGGGAGGATCTGCAGCTAGGAAGCTGATGATTTTTCTCTGGATTTCGCTGGCAGTCAAGCTTTGTTGCGAGCTGTCTGGGAAAGCTCGTCCTGGGGGAGTTAGGGCTCAGTCTGCAAGGAAGGAGGGAAAGGTGGCACACATTTTATTTGTAATCCTGCTACTTGTTTTTTTTTTTACTCTCCCAAAACACTATTGCCTTGAGATGGGAAGTAGGTCTCGGTTGCAATTTGGGGGGATGAGGGGAACAGTTTTGTAATTCTTTTTGGTCTATGTCCTCGTGGGTTCTCCTGTTGTTTAAGGGCATGGGCTTGGGAGTATTCAAGTAGGTTATCGGTGGGAGACTACTAATAGAACACATTACTTACCTTTAGTAAAAAAAAATCTGATGACTCTGATTACCCTCCCAGATTACTTACGCTCACACATCCTCCCGCATGAGGTCGCAGGTACTGATTTAATTTATGTGCTCTGTCTTTTTATTTCCATACTGTGCTATTGAGCTGGAAAATAGACGGAACACCAGATGACATCGGGGGAGCCCCGCTTGTTTTCCACTCTATTCTTCTGGAGTGCACATGAGCTGACAAAACCATTTTATGCAGCAACATCATGGTTGCTCAATGATGCGGGTTGATGGAAATATTTTCTAATTAATAACTCCGTCATTCCATGAAAAGCATACATTTCTCCCCTCAGATTGTGCAGCTTTGTTTTTTTTTTTATCCGAAATTAGATCACTGATTAGTGTAAGGTGCACAACTCAGGGTTTACCTCATTTGCCCTGATTAGGAGTGGGTCAGTGTTTTGCATCCTCTGCTCAGTCCCCTGTTAGCACAAGGGTATGAATTCTGAGTTGTGCAGTATTTAACGCACACCTTAATTATTAGGTACGTTAAAAGGGTCCCCCTTTGTTAAATTTCATCAGATCAACCCTGCTGGATTTTAGCAGGGGAAGAGAATAAAGTATTTATCATGGCACCAAAAGCGGAATGTTATTCCCCCAACCTCGGACAAGGTGCTATTTATCACAGTCAATAATCCTAACTAGCACTTTTTAGTTTTTGTTGGCCTTGCTTGTCCTTTATTGTCCAGTGATACAAATTTTTTTTTGAGGCTATCACTGACTGAGTCTTTCCTAAATATCTGGTTAGGTGTTCAAAGCTGCAGCCTCAAAGTTTCAGCACTTCGGTGTCTTTCTCAAGGGAAGAAGCAATGCTTGAATTAGTGCTTAAGACTAATGTTTTGAACATCGAAAATTGTCACATACTCCAGAATGGTACTTAATTATACCCTTGACTTTCTAATATGTGTATGGATGAGAGGCTCTCTCCTGTATTCATACCCTTTAGTGACTTGATGAATAGTACTGCAGAAGATAAATCCATTGTAATTCTGATTAGAGCTAATATGTATTTCACTTATTCCTAGGCCCATAGCCGATGAATCTTGGATTCTTAACCATTAGACTCTTCACCCACTGAGACCATTTTTGAATTTTTCTTATTGATTCTTGCATGGTTAGATTATAGAAATATAGATTTTTTATGAGGTTTTGGATATGCTTTCTCAGGCAGTGTAACAAGTTTTATTTATTTTTATAATTCATAGTTACTAAAAACCATTGCACAGTTGTGTGCTGTCAGGATAAAAAATCATTGTGGTTCTGCAGTAAAAACATTAATACACATGATAAAAATGCTGCGCAGTGCTTACATACAAGTATACAAAAAGGCTGATAAAACCATTCGATGAATGCCATTAAAATGTGACAGTAACATCAAGAGCCCTAATGAGTGTACACTTCAGTACTGCATGGATGAGAGGCTAATGGTTAGTTTGGCCTGCGATGTGTATTTATTGTATATGACAATAGTGCCAGTTAGCCTCGGCGTGAAATGCGGAAAGTGCGTACATATCAGGAGGAAGCCCCTGATGGTAAGCGGCAAGACGGAGTTTCCCATCTTGGCGGCTGTGTTGTTGAGTTGTTAAAATTGAGTTTAAGGAAGCAGCTTCCAGTTGGCATACCAGTTTCTTCATTGTCTGCTTAATGAAGGAGTGGTTTGTACACTCCTATGATGTTGAATCGATTTTTTTGGTCCGCCAGTGTGACGAATTTGACCACGCTGCAGTTCAGTTGTGTGGCCCCTGAATCGAAACATGCCAGCACCGCCAGCCACTTGGTGCGGATCCCTGACTGCTTGAACGGGATCTGAAGCCGCTGTATCCTCTCTTGCTCCAGCGCCGTGCATGTGCAGATTAAGTGCAGAATGTCTCCTGGGCCTGTGTCTCACAGACTGCAAGTGCTTGGTGAGCATGGTCTCTGACATGGTGGAAGGTGTTCGGCGCGCGGTAGAATGCCCAGGCGGTGCTTAAAAAACTTTATTTTGAGAGTTTTAGGTTAACCCTGATTTAAGTATTTTTGGGGTGCAGATGTTTTGTAAGAGTTCAGGGTCATCCAGGCATGAGATCTGGCTGAGAACAGAGCCAGACCAATTTTTTGAAGGATGTGTGTTGTAGCCGAGTGTTCCAGAGATTAGCTAGCCTTTGATTTCAAGAGATTCTTGTAGGTAGCGTCTGCCCGGAGAGGTGTCCCTATGCTGGAGTTCTTGCCATAGCAGCTGATTTAGTGTGTTTGAGGCAAAGAGTCTTATCTTATTCCAGTAGATGATGTAGGTGGCCTTCCTGGCCAGCGATTGTTTCACTAAGCCGAACTACAGCCTTACCTGAGCTGGTGAAGTGTATTTTGGGAGGCTGAACATGGTTCTGTATGCCATTATCAGAGAGCTGTCCACTTGTTTAGCATCTCTCCCCCGCATTGCTTCGCTGCCGTAGATTAGCGTGGGGAGTAGCTTGGCCTGTGCTACCATCAGGAGGGGACATAGTGAGGGCCCCCTCAGTTTTGAAGACCGGTATTTCAGTGTTATTGCTACGACCATGCCTCTCTTTCTGATACAGGACCCTTCATTATCGATAATGACGCCTAGATATTTATAGTCCGTGGAGGGTTCAATAAGAGCACCTCCCAGGTGCTCCCTCTTCTGCCGCCTTCTTTTGTTGTTTATTGTCATAGTCAGAGTTTTCTTGAAATACATTTTAGACTGTTCTCTGCGGCGTATTTCTGCATTTCATCGAGCAGATGTTGGAGACTGACGTGTGTGGCTGAGCAGCACCATGTCGTCCGCATTGTAACAAGGATATGGAACTCCCTTCTACCAGCCTTACGCATTACTTCCTGTCTTGCTTCCTTTAAAATGGTAACTCAGAATCCTCTTATTTCAAAGATGCTTTGACTAAGGCTGTTAATGTCTCATCCCATTCCCAGCTGCAAATTTCATGGCCCAACCTTTGATGATTTGATGTGACTCTTCTGTTTTAATGATCGGTAAAAGTGAGCAACCCAAACTACCCTTGAGGGCTTGGGCAAATGAAAATGAAAGCTTTTATGATTCTTGTCACATTATATGATTGTTACAACACTCTTAGTAATTAACTTATGATTCATTACATTCTGTTGGGGCCATTTAATTGTCCCCCCTAACTTAGTTTATTGATTTTGAAAATGTTATTGAAACAAATTCTCTTGAAGGCACTCCTTACCCTTTCATCTTCTGTTTTAATGCATAACTGTTCGTATATGTCGCTTGTTATCCGCAGTTGGATTCCTTCTCTCTTACAAGGTGCTCTAATGCCTTTCAGCCATGTTCACGCCATAGACAAACATAACTAAATAAATAGGAGTAAAGAAGCCTTCTACAAGAAGACCTTCTACTAAATGAAGATGTTAAACTTTTAATGTTTAGGCAGATCGTTGAGTTTTTCTTTCCAGTTTGTATACTTGTTCTGGGTTTAAAACAGTTGGTGCAGCTTTCAGCGCAGTTTAAACCATTCTTTTAACAAGGTGTTGTGCATTTATTTTAAAGATTAGATGGTTCAGGAACTTTCTTAATTTGCCCTACTTTTTGATAATTACTCGTCATCATCCTGGAAGAGGAACCTGTTTTGGGTGTACGCAAAACCTGTAGAGTTTAGTAGTCTTAAAAACTGTTACTCTTTAATACCACTCTATTTTTCGCCAGCACCTCTGAAACGTAAGTAACTCTGTATTCCTGCTCTTATATTCTTCTATTATGAGAAGGTGATTCTCAACTGCATTGCTTTTAGGTAAGCTGCTATCAGACACTCACTCTGTGAGGGTGCCTGGAAACTGCTTTTTCTAAAGTAAGCACATTTTTCGATCTGTTATTTTATTCTCAGTGCAAAATCACCTATTTTAAGCATGTCTTTTAACTGCTTTTACTGTTTTTAATTTAACACTTCCCCGATACACCGCAGCAATATCTCTGCTGTTTGAGTGGAGGGAAGTAGTTGTTCTTATTTCAATAAACTGCTCACCGTTTTCAACTGCCGGCGATTTGCCTTCTCGTCCCCCTGGGCAACTGCTGCAGAATCCTCCGGCCCAAGTGGTGGGAGGTCCCTCTGGTAGGGGTGACTTGCACTCACTTCCGCCGGGCCAGTTTCGAGCTGCCATCTTGAAGTGAGACGCTCTAGTCTCCTTCCAGTGAAGTGGACTCCTGGCTACAAAGGGTGAGCATGGAGCTGACCCGCAGCGGTCGCGCCAGTGGCGGGACAAAGACGCACCGAAGGCAAGCCCGTATGTACCCGTCCGCACCTGGACCACGCCCAGCGCCTGTCCCCCTGGTCCTTTAGCCCAAAATACAGCAGAGATCATTAATTACCCACACGATGCCCTGTTATTTTTGAGACCTCCTGCCAATAGCACACTTGATACTATGCACTTCACTCCTGCCCTGTCCCTCTCACATATCTCCTGCTCCATAAATTTTAGATCTCCTAGGCCAAAGCAGTTGAACAATTCAGGTATCACAGGCCAGCTGATCAGGTCACCCGAAAAGGCTTGGACTCCAAAACCGCAAACATCGCTTGCATACTAGTAAAGACCAGGTCACTAGTGAAACATCATCAGGAGTTCTCAGATTTAGTTATAGCACAGGTGCAGATGTGGCATTCATAACAGAAACACGGGCAGACCTTAACTCAGGTCCATAAATGGTCGCAGCCACACCCCCTGGCTATGCCATTTATAGGCTAGACAGACAATAAAAAAAGGTGGAGGTTTGTGAATATGCTATCGGGATCTTTTCAAAACCACCTTTAAACCACTCGCCACAATTCGGTTTGAGGTTTCAGGCTTTTTAGTGCAGCTGCCGGGCTTGCAGGCTATTAAGAGACTGCTGATCTATCGTCCACCGGGACCAAGGGGCGGTTTCGCAGAATAGCTCAGCCTGCTAATGGAATCTTCCATCACCAATGCAAATTATTTGGTACTGGACTGTTAGACCTGGCATCATTGGCATGAGTCTCCCTTCCATTGCCTCCTCTGTTTTGATATGATTTTGCTGAATTTATGCTTTGGGCACTGTGCCACTGCTAATCAGTGCCACAGTGGAAGTGCTCCCTATGTTAAATTCATGTACTAATTGGTTACTCCATGATTGGGTTATTTGGTTTATCTGTCAGCACCTAGTACAGTGTACCATGTGTGCCCAGGGCTTGTAAATCAAATGCTGCTGGTGCGCTTGCAGCACTGGTTGTGACACCCACATAAGCAGCTTGTAATGTGTGTCTCAGGTCTGCCATTGCAAAGCCTGTGTGCAGTCTAGCACTGCCTTGTCGACTTGGCCAAGTGCACCCACTTGCCAGTTTCTAAACCTTCCCTTTGTTTCATATTAGACACCCTTATGGTAGGCCCAATGGCAGGGTGCATTGTAAGTATAAGGTAGGACATGCTTTGATGTGTATAGCATGTTCTAATAGTGAATTGCAGCCATTTTCGTTTTTCACTATTGAAACTACCTGTTCTCCTAGGCCAGAATGGGCAGTTAGATTATTACATTCTTATAATCCTAACTGACTCAGGGAACATGGTAGAAATTCGAATTAAGTATGCCTGAACTCAGAATAATAAATACCTTTTTTAATAAAGTTGGGTTTAATATTCTGTGTTTGAAAATACCACTTTTAGAAAGTAGGTATTTTCTTGCCTAACTATCCAGACCTGCCTCTGCTGGGTTGTGTACTCCTTGTCTGGGTTTGTGAGTGCCAGAACTGAGGGATTCCAGGAGACTGGCTGGGGCAGCCCGGTGGTGAATAGAGAGATCTGCATCTAGATGGGAGGGAGGAGTTGCACCTGGGACCTGAATAGGGCTGGGCCTTCCCTCTACAATGCTGGCTCCTCCTCCTGTGGCTTGTCTGATGTCTCTGCCCTGCACTGTGAAAGGAGAGGAGGAATCATGTCAACAGAGTGCTCCAGAGCTGTATCTTCCCTCCCCTGTGCTGGCTCCACCTCCTGTGTGGCGGCTGATGTCTCTGCCCTGCACAGTGAAAGAAAGAAGAGAGTCATGTAAACAAGGTGCTCAGGAACTGGCTTAGACTAGGCAGAGGCCTCTCTGCCTTCAGAGAACAAAGGATTTTGGGGTATAAATATTGGGACCCTGATTCCAAGAACTTAGATCGGTTCTGGACAAGAAACCTTTCTGCCAAGGAGAAGAACCAAGGAAGCTGCAGGAGTTTGGACTGCCCCTCTGCCAGTGTGCTGTTTGCTGGGTTGGCTTGCAGTGGTTGCTTCATTGCCAAGGGAAAGGAGAGGGAACTTTGTAAGGACCTACAGACTATTCTCCAAGGGCTTGAACTGTGCTTGCCTCCTGCTGAAGTCTCAGGGACAAAAGACTTCAGCTCCCTCCTGAATTTCCTTGCTGGGAATTCTGACTCCAGAAGCTTGCGTGCCGCTGGGAGCTGGAAGCGCGACGCACCGAGAAGCAGCGTGTCGCCGCCGCAGCTGAAATCGTCGCAACACCGGAGAAGCGAGCCTTCGCCGCATCTCCCTAGAAGCATGTGTTCATCGAAGCTGTCTGCTGTCGCATCACCGGAGAAGCGTGACGCCTTTGTGAGAGTCGCCATCGCATCACCGGAGAAGCGTGTCGCAGGGCCTGTCGCGGCTCCAAAGTACAGAGTCGTCACAAGGCTGCCAGGGCGTCATCGCATCGTCATCGCTTCGCCACATCAAGGGCGCCATCTTCTCGCATCGCAACCGGATCATCGCATCGCATCAAGGCGCCATCTTGCACACGCAACGGGCCCGCAGGCCGAGAATCTACACATCACCTCCGCACCGGTAAGGCTTATGACTAGTCCCCTACTCTGCGCAAGCATTGAGGCAGGACGCAACCGTTCCTCCAGATCACGGAACCGAGGCATCTCCCCTTTTGCGAGCCTTTTGTTTACTTTGCGTTACGCATCCAGGTACTTTGTTGAGAACTTTGTCGCATTTACCATCAACTTGAACTAATCAACTTTAATCATCTTTTAAATAATCTTAAGTGTAGTATTGTGGATTTTTGTGGTCTTGTGTTTAAGTCTATATAAAGAATACTTATTTTTATAAAACCTGTGTTGTCCACCTGTAGTGTTTTCACTGCATTACTGTGTATATTCACAAATGCTTAACACACTACCTCTGAGATAAGCCTGTCTGCTCGTGCCAAGCTACCAAGGGGGGGAGCAGGGCTTATCAAGGAGTGTAATCCCCTTATCCAGACTTATAAGTAAGGGTCCCTATTTGGACAAAGGTGAATACCATTGCCAACCAAAGACCCCCAGATCTATCATGGACGATTTCAACTTTCATTTGGAAAGTGAAATAGACCTAGATTCCATAAAACCTATTGAATGAATTCAGACTATCCCTAATTACTAAAGGTCCGACACATCGGGCAGGACATATGCTAGATTTTTTTCCAACTATGCGGTTACTACCCTACTCCCTTCTCTCCCTCTCATCTGGTCCGACCACTGGGCAGTTAACTGGCAAATACAGACAGAGGACTGCACCATGCAGAGAAACACAATTCAAAAACCCGCAAGCAGAGCATGGCACAAAACTTGGGCGGTCGAACTGAGAGATGCCATTACCCCTGGACCCTGGCATCGAGTAGAGGATTTAGAGAAGAGTGTGGACAACTTTTAGCTCTGGATAAACTCAGCCCATGACATAGTAGCACCAAACCGCCATTAAATAATAGCCAAAAAGGTATCCCAGCACTGGTACAATGAAAATCGTAGGAGATCAAAGCAGGATTGCCGTAGGCAAGAACAAAGATGGAGAAAAAAGTATGATGTAGAGGAGAAAATCATCTATAAAAATAAATTAGCGGAACATAAAAAAAGTATTGTAGCTTCAAAAACCTCTTACTTCACCGAACAGATAAGAGCAGCATGCGATACAAATAAAACCTTTTTCTTAGCCATAAACAAATTGATTACACCTACTAACCCAAATCATGCAGTAATAAATCAAAATTTCTCCAATGAGATTACAAATTTCTTTCAGGAAAGGGTTGCCAACATCTTCTCTAGTCTTTCAGCAAAGGGAGTAGCGGGTCAACAGGATGGGTGTGTCCCGACTGCCGCTACTGTTAAATGTTGACTCTCTACTTATAAGGCCCTCTCAGAAGAGCAACTTGTAAGATTGATTCCACTTATTAAATCTGTGGGACCACAGACCCCTGTTCCCCTAAGATAATGCACATGATTCCTGCACAAGTGCCACAATACCTGGGCCATATACTGGATAACATGTTGGCGGGAAGGACCTTCCCGACACACTGGAAACATGCCTCCATTCTGCCTTTGCTAAAGAAAAACATTCTGAATGTACTGAAACCGAACAACTATCGTCCAATCTCAAGACTTCCCTTTGTGGCCAAGTTGGCGGAGAAAGTTATGAAGCAGCAACTTTCAGAGTACCTAGAGGAAAATCTTCTTCTGGATGACACACAACACGGTTTCAGAAAAAATCGAATTACTGAGTCTGCCCTGGTATTAGCTACAGAGGATATTCAAGAAGTGCTGGACAGGGGAGGGGCCAAATGCTGCTGGATCTTTCTGCTATTAAAGAAAACAGGGGCCCTCAGGAAAATTCAATAGACGAAACAATAGAATTACAGACCACAATCGGTACTATAATCAGGTTTCCAGACCCAGCCGGGTGAGGAAATGTTAAATTTAGAATCAAAGATGATTTGGTAGACCTAGAGAAGGTCACATATAAACATTTAGATAGGGCACAATCCTGTACCTATCCCAAGGATAGAAAGAACATATAGTGAGAAAAATAAGTGAGTGAAAAGGAAGTTTTTCAGGCAAGAGGTTTGGAGCCAACAGTCGCTTGCAAATTAGTAATCAATTAAAACAAGTTTCGACATACAGTATCTACAGAATGAAATGCAACTAATTTTCTGTAATACTGTTCAAGCGTCAACATTTCGATCCCCTGGCTCCTAATGAACCGGGATCATCATCAGGACTATATTAATCATTGCCTGTTTTTATTTTGAATGCCTGCCGAGTCTGTTTAGTAGTCTTGGTCAGGCGCATTTGTTTAAGAACATGGATATCAACGAAGGTCAGTGCCTTGTATGGATCGGATTTGGGAGCGAATAGTCCTTGGCGGTTGTGCTCGGGATTTGCGAATGCGTTATTCCTCGGGTGGTTTGGCCGTGTAGGTTCGGCGCTCAAAATTGCTTGGATATCGGTATGTTCAGTGGTGGGGTGATGGCGGAGACACGATGGTCTCTCTCCTCATCGCAGTCAGCGAGAATCCGCTGCTCTGCTGTGATGGGCTGGTTCGCTGAAATCTAGATTTTTCTGCGGCATTTGACAGTCAGCCACAAGATCTTAATTGACCATATGCGCAGCCTAGGGATTGAGGACGTAGCTCTAGATCTCCGCCAATCCTTTTTGGGTAACAGACAACACACTGTGTTGATGGGCAAATTTACATCTAAGCCTTTCTCCCTGCCCTGCAGAGTTACTCGGGGATCAGCACTGAGTCCAACACTTTTCAACCTTTATGTTGTACCACTCATTACAATCATCAAAAGTGCGGGCTTTCATCTGTTGTCCTATGCCAATGACACCCAAATTGTGGTGTCACAGGTAAAACTGGAAAATAACTCGGGCATGGCACTCAGAACATGTATGAGCAATGTGAGTAAGTGGATGGCCTACAACTACCTTAAATTAAATGCGACTAAAACTGAGGTCATCCTTTTTAGTAACAACCCCTCACTCTCTACTCTGGAATGGTGGCCACCCGAACTGGACTCACTTCATGAGCCTCTAACAGAGTCAAAAATCTCAGCGTCCCGAAAGATAAAGAACTGAAGTTTAAGGACCAGGTAAATAAAATTACATCAGCTTCTTTTTTTCGCCAAGGCTCATAAAAAAGATTGAAAAATTCTTGCCCCCTGAACTTCTGAGAACGGCTATCAGCGCATTGGTTCTCACTAAGATAGACTATTGCGACAGCCTTTATCTTACTCTCACATTGGGCCTTGAAAAGAGGCTCCAGACTCTGCAAAAGGCCGCTGCCCACTTTCTCCTCAAAAACCCCAAACATGCGTCTCGCCGATTTAGACTCCACATGGGGACCCGACAAGGGTGCCCCCTATCGCCATTACTCTTTGACCTCACCCTGGAGCCCCTGGCCCACTGGATCCGCACGGACGTTTCATCAGGGGCCTCCAATAGAATGCCAAGACAACGGATAAAATCTCCCTTTATGCAGACGATATCCTGGTATATGTCACCTCCCCCCGGTCTTCGATTAATAGCCTATTCCATGTCCTTACCAATTTTGCTAAATATTCGGGTTATTCGATCAATTGGTCTAAATCGACACTATATATGCTACACGGCCCCCCACCCCGACTACCCCAAGGGTTTACTATCACAATAGCTCAAGATGGCTTTAAATATCTAGGTATCTTTGTTACCCCGGATCCCACGATCTTCCATGATCGGAATTTACTGGGCCCCCTGCGTCGACTGTACAGTGACGTAGCTCACTGGCGATCTTTACCACTCTCCCTCCCTGGCAGGGTGGCCTTATTTAAAGTGCTGGCGCTCCCGCGCTTCTTGTATGCCCTGCAGAATTGTCCCTTTCCGATTCCTGACTCCTACTTCAACACCGTGGAGAGTAACATACGACTTCTGTTGTGGGACGGCGGGGCGGCTCGCATCGCCCTTCAAAAGCTCACCCAGAGTTGGTATGACGGAGGTATCGCCTTGCCTAACCTGCGCCTTTATTATTGGTCATCGCAGCTGGTGGTCATCAACCATTGGATTTATGGCTCACCCCTGAACCCAGCCTTTCACTTAGATAGATGTCAGACGGGGCGGGAGGGTTACCTAGGGGCCCTTTATAGCAAATCGACCAAAAACAAATACGTTGGACCCATGGCACACACAGTCGCAATCTGGCATAGGGCCAACAAGTGTATGGGCTGGTCGAATAAACTCACTAGAGCGGCACCACTGTGGTCGTCGCAACGGCTAGGCTCTCTGTGCTTCCACTTGGGATTCGACCGCTGGGACACAATAGGGATTTCGACGGTGGGAGACCTAATACATAAGGGCAAGCTACTGACATTTGAGGACCTGCAAACTAAATACTCCCTCGCACACACAGAGCTGTTCCGCTACTTCCAAATCAGACACGCTATCCTCGCTGCTATCCCTGATCTTTCCTCCATACATGAGACCTCCCCCTTGGAGGATAGACAGCTTTCAGAGCCTCTCCCTGCGAAGGCCATCTCCTACACTTATCGCAAACTCTGTAACAACCTCCCTGATACCTTCCAGCCTCTACGAGACAAATGGCAGGCAGATTTAGGTCCCCTGGGGGATGAAGACTGGCGGGCGGCCCTTATGTTCCCTAGAGAGGCGGCAATCAATCATCGGTTTCGACTGATCCAACTGAAAGTACTACATAGGGCCTACATGTTCGCTACATTATTCGCTAGAATTGGTAGACGCCCTGACGACCTGTGTTTAAGGGGCTGCAGTTTGTCTGGCACCTTCTATCATGTATTGTGGGACTGTCCGGTAATACAACAATTCTGGGGGGAACGGTTCGAAAAATGAGAGACTCCCTGGGAAAGCCAGGCCCACTATCACCGAGGGAAAGTGTACTCAACATATGGGGGGCCACAGACCTGAACAAACTTGAATTACAGTGGGCGGCGTTGGGTTTCCTGCTCACTAAACGCTCCATTGCTATGAAATGGGGCTCTGCCGAGAGGCCACTGGTGGTGGGATGGGTGGCTGAGATGGACCGCTGTATGCTTGCTAAAAAAACAGTATATAAACTTAGAGGCTGTCCTGCAAAATGGGATAAGAAATCGGGACACTGGAATAAATACCGTGGGGAACTCTGTGACTCCCCGACGACGGAACTGGCCATGGACAGAGCTGGACCCCTATCTCGAATTGTGCGCTGATGTGTTATTCTAATTATTTTGTGCCTGGATTCCACTGTGTCATTCTGTATGTGACTGCTTTATTGACTCTGTTTTCTTTTCAATAAAATTATATATTAAAAAAAAAAAACATGAATCAGCAAGAGGGGCAAATTACACTTTGTTGCCGGTTAAACAACGATGTTGGTTTAAGGCTCTCTGTCTGGCCTATAAAGCACTGCATGGACTGGGGCTAGCCCATTTCAGAGAAAAACTCAATTGGTATGTCCCGGCAAGGATACTCAGTTCAGGCTCTGCCATGAACCTGATTGTTGCTCCTTTCAGGAGAACCAACTAGGGTGGGAAGAGCTTTTTCAGGGCTAGAGCGATGCTCTGGAACAGCCTCCCACTGACACTAAAAGCTGCCCCTCCCTACTTAATTTCAGAAAAGCTTTAAGGACCTGACTGTTCCCATAGGAGTAATAGGCAACCAGCCACTGGCTAAACTCTTTCGGACATCTACTGCAGCAAATTTTCTATTGTGTTCCTACAGCGCCAAGACGCCTACTGGCATTAGTTGCGCTTTATAAATTATATAAATAAATAAATACGGCAGGTCTTCATTCTCACTTCAACCATTCCATTTTGCCTTTAGTCAAGGTTTTTGGCTGCCACAAGGAGAAAGCCAAAGTACACAAATTCTTCCCCCTCTTTTGCATCATGCACATATGCATCTGCTCACCGACTGAAACACAACCCGGACAAACAAATCTGTAAGGTATTCATATAACCTATGAATTGCTTCCTAAATTAGTACCATTAGCAATTATATATTATGCAAGGTACTAGCTGATTTTGTACTCTTATAAGTAAACATATTTCTACAGCTAACCCCATAGGTAACTTCAAGGCATGTGAAAAAACAAGTACTGTCAAAGCCAGTAGAACTCACCTTTATAATGCACTTGCCAAGCTATTGGCATTACTAGTTCTTGTTAGAAAGCATTGATAAAAAATAAAAGAAAAATATCGAATTGCTATATTCAAAGAAAAGCATACAGATATCTTATGATATCTTGAAACTGTACTTCACTTTCAGTATTTTAAGTTGAAACTGTACTTCACATTCAGTATTTTAAGTCTTTATAAGTAGCTTAGTTTATTTTTCAAATACTTTTTAGCCAGGAAACTGAACAGAATTTAAAAAGAATAGGGAGTATCAGAATTTAAAGGAACATACTTGCTTAAGCCTAATTTACTTTCCAGGACACTTAAAATTGAAATGCTCTGTCTCCAGTCTAGGAGCAGATTTGTACCAGGCACATCTCTCACAGCACCTTAAAGGCAGTCTTTGTGTGTCAACACCAGGGCTTTCTTTCAACATGTGGAGTGGAGAAGATAAAACAAAATCAACCCGATAAAGTATGAATTGTTGTCAGTCCCCTGGAAAATGTACCCATTGATCTGCTCTTTTGGATGAATGGTGGAAAGCAACACTGTGAGAGCCAGGGTCTGGGGGTGTGTGTAAGAAGGAGAGAGCAAGAAAACATGCGCTCTCATGGAGTGCTAAAAGAAACACATAGTTCCTGAGCCTTGGAAGGATACAAGGACGGTAAAGAAGCCATGATTCATGTTATTGGCAAACACAAGACGAGGAAGGAAAGCCATTAAATAAGAAGCAAATAAATGAGAAAGCTACCCACTGTAAGCACTGGTAAGCTAATTAATGATAAGTTGAGCCCACTATAAGTATTGACATTGTATACAATACAATTTCAGTAACAGACAGCTCAAAGCTAATGATCTTACTAGTTGTTACATGAGTGTTCTTAATCCTTATACTGTCTTCCATTATTAATGCTCACTCTGTGCTTGCTTTTGCCATCATCATTCCTGACATTGAGCAAACCTTGAAATGTGATGGTATGTACTAATTGTTAGTCATACAAATGTCTGTATTTGATTTGTATGTTCATTTGCACTAACCACGATCTATTTGTGGGAATTTGTGTTTTCTAGGTTCAGATGCAAGTGAAAAGCTCAAAATCCTTATTTGACAAATTAAAGATGGATGTGTGTCAGAAGGTGGACCTGCTTGGAGCTAGTCGATGTAATTTGCTATCTCACTCCCTCGGCACCTACCAGGTATCCGTTCTGTCCTCATAGCATAGTGCCTTTGAAGATAGGGGTAATGTTTAAATGACAGGACCAAGTGTTAGGTGGAAGGTCTATTACAGGGGTGTGTGGACTATTAGAATTGGTTAAAGACAGAGTTCTTAACATGAATCATAATGTGGGAAAAGTGACCTTCCCAAGTGAAACAGATTCTTTTAAGTCTCTTCAATTCATGGAGACTGTGAATCTTAGGGATGGTGAAAGAGCATATCATAACGTAGATCAGTTGTTCTATTTTGAAGACTGCACCTCCTACTAAAAGGCATGATTCATTTTCTTTGAAGCAGCATCCTCTCTATTAAAAAGCCCATACGTTGATACCATCTTTATACAATTTCAAGGAGGTATGGATATGGTTTAAGTGGTCTTGGTGCCTGATTTTTGGTGAGTATCGAACAGGCCGAGCAAGAAATGAAGATGCTTTTAAATGCAGATTTTCCACAGTTTTAATGTAAAGAAAATCATGATTTTATTAAAAAAGGCACGGAGGCTAATATTATGCCATATCTTTATTACTACCCAAACACAGCAGCAACATAACATCATAGAATCAGAATATCTGCAAACATTCTAGAACTTAGAACATGTATAAAGCCCAATGACAAGCAGCCATTTTCCTCTTTTGTAACTGCGAAAAATAACAAGTCCTATATTTTCCAACGTCTTCTTTCTTCCTTAAACTTGACTTCCAACTTCTCTTCTTTTAACCTGAACCTTTCCTCCAACTTCTTCTCCAACTTTATCCTTCAAAATAAACAAAAAAATTAATTACAGAGCGGGCACTGCGGAGGGATAATATTAGCCTCCGTGCCTTTTTTAATAAAATTATGATTTTCTTTACATTAAAACTGTGGAAAATCTGCATTTTATGTCAAAGGCCCAGAGGTCAACATTATGCATGTTCAAAGTTCTTCCAAAACCTTTTCCACAGGCTTAAAGTAAAACTTTCTAAAAGTTGAATCATTTGACCAGTCAAGTCAAGTCAAGTCAAAACCACTTTATTCGATTAATTAAAATCATAAAAGTATGCTATAGAAATACAAAAACATTTAAAATATCTGATAAAAATGTAATATACAGGATAAAAATGCAATTCAAAATCGAAAAATACATAATCATTCAATCCCGTGGTTAAGCAATTGATAGAAATACATGGTCTGTATATTAAGAGGATTCAAGTTCTTGGATAGCTTTCTGTCTAACCCTCTTATTTCTGACAGACGCGGCAAGAAAGCTGGCGACACAGAACATAGTTACCGGGGATTCTAACAGTTGTAAAAACAATAAAGAAGGTTTACACTGAATAAAATTCATCTTTTTCAGTAATGGAAGAATAAACCTTTTCCTGGCATCTTGGTACAATGGACAAAAGATCATAAAGTGCATAGTGTCTTGCGGGGAAAAGTCATCACATTTGCAAGGGGCAGCATCTTCAGGTCTACTCCAACCCTCCAAATCCCCGAGCACTGTGTAAATTTGGTTAAACCGAAGTTTAGTCAATAACCATCTATGAAAAGAATTTGTTACAATGGTCAGGTAAGGCGACATAGCTATTGACTGGGTTTCCAAAACATGGCCCCTAACCAAAGATTTACGTAGTTCTACTCCTTCCCGCTCTGCCTCCCTTAGCTTGATGAAATTAGTTTTTACCCACTCTAGGTCTGCCTTACAAAGAGACTCCAGATTAAAAAAGATCTCTGGTCGCCCCATATACATTGCTAACGTTTTTATGTAAGACAACCACTGGATTTTGTTCATATTATCGAACAAAATACAGTCCTTTAAGATCTTATGATTTAGGGAGAGGTTCGGGTTTAACCAAGTTTTGATCCATAGCAGCATTGGGGCTATTTTAATTATATCTGCTAGGTAACCAATCCCCAATTCTAGATGGACAGAGTGGGTAGCAGTAGATTGAGGGAGGCCTAGGAGGGACCGTAGGAATTTGTTTTCCTCAGTTTGAATAACGTCGGGTTCAGTGAATCCCCATATTGAGACCCCGTATGGAAATGGTCTTGGCCTTGTATATTGTTAAGATTGCCTCATAGGGTTTCCCCCCCAGCCTTTTAGCAAAGCCTAGCACTGCAGCTGAAGAATTTCTCACCGAATTTACCTTAATTGAGAGTTGAGGGGACCATGAACCCTTATCATCAAAGACTACTCCCAAGTAGGTAAATACCTTCACTCTGGAGATTTCTTCACTACCACAAAAAAAGGTCTTTACTTTGTTTTTTGAGGGCCCCAGAGACATAACATGCGATTTGCCATTGTTTACTACCAAATCCAGGCTTTTCATAAAAACACCAAACGAGTCCAGCAGTCTTTGTAGACCCAACGGGGTCCTCGCCAACAGGACAGCGTCATCCGCGTATAGGAGCACCGGAACCGGTGTTCCTCCCAGCCGCGGAATGTCTGGAGTCGCTGTTAACAGGTTTACCTCCAATGAGTTTACATATAAAGTAAATAACATAGGGGCCAAGATACATCCCTGACGCACCCCTCTGCCGGACTTAAAACTGGACGTGCATTTCCCCTCATTTGTCATCCTGATTGAAGCGTTCTGATCCTTATGCAGCTCGGCCAAAAAATACACAAGGGACCGGTCAAGTCCCAGTTCCAGGAGCATGGTCCACAGCTTTGACCTATTAACTAGATCAAAAGCTGTGGACAAGTCCATAAAACCCAAATAAATGGAGCCCCTGGCGGCCTTGGTGTACTTAGCTGTTATTAAGTGTAGGTTCAAACATTGATCCGTGCTCCTCCCCGCTCTGAAGCCATATTGGGCATCTGACAGGATGGTATTGTCAGAGGCCCACCCTGTTATCCTTGCTAGAATTACCTTTCCCAGAATTTTTATAGAGGAATCTAGCAAGGATATGGGCCTATAGCATCTAGGGTCAGCCCTTTGGCCCTTCTTAAGGACCGGGATTATTGTTGACCGGGACCAAGATTTAGGGAATCCAACACAGGCCGAGGAGTTAAAAACGTTAGTCAGGATGTTGGCCCAGTACAATGGGTTAGCTTTGTACATATCAGAGGGAACCCCGTCTGGCCCTGGTGCCTTTCGTCCTGCCGAGTCCTCAATTGCTTTTACGACTTCCGCCAAGTGAAACCTTACAGGCAAGACGGGAGAATCTGAGGCTGGGGCCACAAAGATTTCTAACTCCAAATGACTACCGTAGATTTGTTCAAAGTGGCTCAACCAGTCCTCCTCTGCGATATTAACTTCTAAAACATTATTTTTACTATTTGAAAACAGAGGCGTGTTAATGATAGACCAGAATTTTGCGCTATCTTTTAGGGTTGCTTTATCCATTAGCTCAACCCACGCGTCGTGTTTAATTTGATTTTTCCTATCCTGTACTACCCTTGAGTACTCGCTTCTGAGCTGGGCAACCCGAGCATTATTCCTTGGTCGCTCCTGGAGTGCTTTTTTCAGGAGGTTAAGGGATTTAGTGCATTTGTGGTCAAACCAGCCCGTAACCAGGTTATCTTTGGCTGGACCACTTTTAGTCGTGAGTTCTTTAGCCACTTGGGAGCAGATGGCTTCATAAGAGAATATTACTTGCTCCCCGTTAGAATGGGGATCTCCACAGATATTTAAATCCTGAGCTGCCTTCGTGGTAATGATATTAAAGAACTCCTCTGGCACAACCTTACTCCAGTTTAATCTCCGCCCCTGATCTTTTACTTTTACTTCAGCTACCACCGATGACGGGGTGGTTTTATTAAAAAGGGAAAAAACATTTACCAGTTCAATTACCACTGGATTATGGTCACTAAAAGGGGAGAGTATAGCATTATAAAAAACAACATATTTTAAAAGTCCAGAAGAAAGAAATATGTAATCAATTATAGTTTCGCAATCCCTGCCTATGTATGTGGGGACACGAGAACTTTTATCTGAAAACCCTGCTTCAAACACATCATTATTAGATAAGAGTTTCTCCAGTGCTTCCCCTTTACTAGTATGCTCGAAATGTTGCAGGGATGTGAAGTCTGGCCCATCATTATCCACTAGTAAACAATTAAGACTACATAAATGGATGTTAAAATCACCCAACAGAATGAATTGGCAAAAAGTGGTTTGCTTTACAGTATAAGTGTTTAAAAACTCTGTCAACCACAACAAGTGTACATTTGGGGAATCCCCTTGCTGAGAATTATAACAGTTTACTAAAATTAATTATTTGGTTTTATTAGTAAGTTTTAGTTCCAGATTTAAGAAATTATTAGAGGCACATTCTACTCTGCTAACTGTCCCTCTTACATTCACAGAAACCAATAACACAAGTCCCCCTTTGTCTCTCCCGGCCGACGATTTTGATGCAGGGACAAAATAAGAGGTGAAGCCATCTAACCAGAAATCACAGTCTCTGTCCCAAGTTTCTTGAAGAGCCACAATATCATGTTGTTTCACAAATTTTAACCAGTTGGTATCATCTCTCTTCGAACGCAGGCCAGCGACGTTCCAACTTATCATCTTAACCGTTACCCCCTTAGCGTTACACAGTGATACAGGGTTACAGAGGGTAGCGGGAGGGGTCAAACCAAGTTGGTCCTCTACCGGGGGGGCCGAGACAGGATGTGACTCTTCCCCAAGACCCTTTTTTACCTCTCGTCAATCGCACAGTTCCAGGGTAGAAAGCGCATCAAATCTGTTGTGTGTAGTGATGTTGGGCCCAAAGTTAAAGTAATTCTCTCCTCCGGGTCCCTGAAATGAAACCGGCGTCTGCGCCATAGCGGGAGTATAGGGTCTCCGTCTCACACCAAAGTTAAAATGATTCTCTCTGCCGGGACCCTGAAATGAAACCGGCGTCTGAGCCATAACGGGAGTATAGGGTCTCCTTCTCGCACCATGTGGGGGCGTTCCAGATAGATGGTTATAAAAAAAAACAAGAGGACGCACCCCTATGCTGTTATCATCGTGCGTCTGTGAGGCTGCCCTTAACAGGACTGTGGCCACATGTTGTGGATATCTAAAATTAATAATTATACAGTCCCCTTTACAGGTCTTTGAAGTAATCAAAGGAAGCTGGAACTGTAGGTTCTTTAAGTTACTTTATTAAGATATTAAGTTATGATGATAACCCCATCAGGAGCAGCTGTCCTGCTGCTCAGCCCTCACTCAACTGACATTCACAGCACACCAACATTCTAATCATCCAACATTCCACTCATCATGCATACAAGCTGAGCAGCAGGGAAACACAAGTTACAACATATCTCCCTTCGTTATGGGTTCAATTGCACACAAAGCAATAAACAAATACAACATTGACAATAAGTCAAGTACTGTTGGTCAATAAATTCAAGAAATTTTAGATAACACATATAAGATAAAACGAGCAATTTTTTTATAAGCGATAGGTACTCACATACCTCATTGCACAACTAATGACACAATAAACAAACTGACTCAAGAAGACACATCCTATCTCCTTCCATACAAACCCACGCATACCACAGTTTGAATAAATATCATATGTAACACATTATTTCCTGAAATAAGCAACAAAACCACATCCAACAACCATACGTTACAAACTATACCAGTTGGCCAGACCAGTACAATAAGCAACGTAACCCTATAATCCAAATATAACAGGAAATCACATGTACATCACATGTAAACAACAACAATGACGTGTGAGATACAAATTTCCCCATCGCAACCTTAACGTGCGAGGTAACATACAACCTAATCGCAACCCTAACGTGGGAGACAACAACATCCCCATCGCAACCTTAGCGTGCGAGGTAACATATAATCTAATCGCAACCCTGATGTGCGAGACAACAACATCCCCATCGCAACTCTAACGTGCGAGGTATCGTAAAACCCAATCGCAACCCTGACGTGCGAGACAACAACATCCCTATCGCAACCTTAACGTGCGAGACAACAATATCCTCATCGCAACCTTAACGTGCGAGATATCATAAGACCCAATCGCAACCCTGACGTGTGAGACAACAACGTCCCAATCGCAACCTTAACGTGCGAGGTAACGTACAACCCAATCGCAACTCTGACGTGCGAGACAACAATATCCTCATCGCAACCTTAATGTGCGAGATATCATAAGACTCAATCGCAACCCTGACGTGTGAGACAACAACGTCCCCATCGCAACCTTAACGTGCGAGGTAACATACAACCCAATCGCAACTCTGACGTGCGAGACAACAATATCTTCATCGCAACCTTAATGTGCGAGATATCATAAGACTCAATCGCAACCCTGACGTGTGTGACCACAACGTCCCCATCGCAACCTTAACGTGCGAGGTAATATACAACCCAATCGCAACTCTGACGTGCGAGACAACAATATCCTCATCGCAACCTTAACGTGCGAGATATTATAAAACCCAATCGCAACCTGACGTGCGAGACAACAACATCCTAATACTTTACTAATTACCAAACTACATTAGAAGCGAGATACTAAACAGTAGTCATCTCATACGCAACACATACATATATAAGGTTCACCATTTATACATAAGTCTTAAGACCTTTGACATAAACTTGTACTTCTGATAATCTTCTTATTGGTTTTCTATTGCTTTTCCAGTTCTGGGACACTTTCCCTTTTTTTTTTTTTTTAAGTCACTTCTGGGCTCGCGTGCCCACTACTGTACAGTTTCTTCTTTGTGCAGTTCCTGTGACTTGAGCCCATTTAACACTTCCAAATCGGTTCTTATCTGTTGATCAGGTCGTTTAAACATCGATTTCCATGAACACTGTTGCATTACTACGCTGTTGGTTTCCATTTCCCTCTTATCTTTTTCTTTTTTATACTATAAATATCCTGGGTGCTAACATATTCATCAATCCAAAGAACTGCGAAGACTCAAGAAACGATGTAGGCTCTCTGCGCACTTCTAATGAAGGTTAAAGTCAAGCATTACCTTCAAGTCTGCTGTAGATGTATAAAGGCCTTGTGAACTACTTCTCCTTCCGACGACTGCTTCGGTATTTCTTGACGCTTTTACTTGCGTTACTTAGCAACCATCATTGTTGCTTTAAATGACAAATGGCTGCCATCGCGTAGTGAAAACAACGTCAACACGTCAGCACGTGAGTCACCAGGAGCTCCATCATCTAAACTACGCAGGATGACAATGGCAGCATTCCTTCAGGAAACAGAGTCTCGCGGTAAGCGTTAATGTTCATATTCAAATAACGCACTAAAGCTGATAATTGTATGTTGCGACTGTAGAACTTACACTCCCACTTTCTGCACAAAATTAAATAGCAACTAGAAAACGCCAAAGAGACGTTTCCTCACACTACGATGTCGGGTTTTTCTCTGCAGTACTTTGTCACATGAGGTTGAAAGACATTCACTCTCAGTCTGAAGTCGCTACTCATTTCATTAAAATGAGACAACTGTAGCTCAATTTCAAATATAAATACTTCCTAGGCAGTTTACATTTCCAAATTTTCCATCAGCTGACAAACGTTCATCACATTACGCTGAGGCTCGATTTATGCCCCCGTACAACCCATCAGCTTCAAAATTACTGAAGACCACAGATGATTTTATGCTCTTGAATTACATTTGTCTGGCACACCTGCGTATCAGGGCGACCGATGGTAAGGTCACTGATGGGGTTCTTCCTTTTTGTGCCAGACAACGCTTAAAACATGCATACATCATCAGATAAAAGTCATTTACCTTGAAATTGGTCTATTTCCACGATGTTCTTTTACGGTCCAGTTACACTTTCTTCACCTTTTTATTTCTCTTCACCGCTTCGCTCTTTTGCTTGTTCTAGTCCAACAGTCCTTTCCCTTTTTGATACTTTTTCTTTTTAATTTGCACGCGTAGATTCTTCTTCAGATTGATCACCAAATGTCGCCAAATGAAGTAATCAAAGGAAGCTGGAACTGTAGGTTCTTTAAGTTACTTTATTAAGATATTAAGTTATGATGATAACCCCATCAGGAGCAGCTGTCCTGCTGCTCAGCCCTCACTCAACTGACATTCACAGCACACCAACATTCTAATCATCCAACATTCCACTCATCATGCATACAAGCTGAGCAGCAGGGAAACACAAGTTACAACAGTCTTCTTAGAAGGCCCGATCCAATTTACCCTTCTAGTAATTATAATATCCGGGGCAAATTTTGTAGGGAAACCACAATTCCTGTTTAGCCATGACACAGTCTTGTTTTTAAGGGCATCATGTGTTTCCTCATGAGACTGGGCTAATTGCGTGTCTTGGGGCGGAACATTTGTTAAAACTACAATGTAGGGGGAACACGTTGGGGGTAGGTTCATAGATCTACTTCTCCTTACCAAACTATTACTGGGTGAACAAGGAGGCCCTGTTGTAAATCGTGTGGCTTCACTCGCTACAGTGGTGGGAGCTGTTATGACTGGGTCAATATTCTTTAAATGCTGGGTAGCTTGCTGCTGCTTTCCCCCTCTAGCTACCTGATCTGGCCCTCCTATATCCGTCACTACCTCCTTAGTACTGTCAGCCGTTGTTAAATGTTTTGAAAGCAACCCTCCTAACCTCTTAACTTCGGCAGTAACACTGTCGAGATTCCGCACTAGGGGTTGAACAAACTGCTCTAATTTGGCTTCAAACATTGCTTCCAGGGAGTGAAGTAGTTGCGAAAATTGGTCAGGGCTAAGAGTACTATTAGTCCCAGTACTTTCGACCTGTACTTTATTAGGCTCCTCTGTATTGGTCTGCGTTTGTAAGGGAGTATCTACCCTTTTTTGGAATTTTCCCCCCCCTTTTGTTTGATTGTTTCCTGCAATTTCTAACCGGTCTGGCAACAGGCAGTGCTTTCTCAATATCCTCATTGTCCTCGCTTACTATGTGTATATCTACATCTGGTGGCTCAGTGTGAACCTGGGCTAAGACCGTGGTAAACACTGTAGGGTCCGAATCGGGGATTACAGCCTCAGGGAGGCTCTCCACAGGAGTTGGGGGGACTTGCGTAATGTTAGGGTGACTGTCCCTACCCAGGGAGGCCCTCCTATCATTGTTGATTTTATTTACAATCTTCACCAGGTAATTATCAATAGGGCCTGACCCCGATATGAATTTTTCCTTGGAGCAACTTGGCATGGTTTATCTTAAGCCTTGGTTAATAAGCTGAGGTGCAAATAAAGCCACAGATATATCCAATAGAATGCAACCTGAAATATAAACAATATAACAGGGGAACACTTTACCGGAACTGAAAGTCTTTAACGTCCAAAAGATCCGTTACAAGATAAGCCAGGAGATATGGCCCAGCCCTGCCTCTTCCTGTCTATGACTGTCATAGACTGTCCCGCCCTTGTCCCGGGATTCTCCCGGTCGCGACTCGCGGGGCGAGAGGCGTTCCGTTCTTTTCTGGCGCCTCCGGGCGCAGTGCTGGCGTCACAGCCGCGACCTGGCTGCCGGGGCACCTGGGAGTTGGAGTTTCCGGCCCCCGCGGCGGTTGCAGCTGTTAATGGCGATCTTCCCGTGCTGCCGTTTCCCTCACGGCGCCTGCTGGGACCCGCTGTCGAAGGAACACACAAGGGACACACAAGCCGTTCCCCTCACGGCCGGACAAGGTAAGTCTGGAGCCCCCAGTGAGCACTCGGCGCTCCGTTCTTTTCTGGCGCCTCCGGGCGCAGTGCTGGCGTCACAGCCGCGACCTGGCCGCCGGGGCACCTGGGAGTTGGAGTTTCCGGCCCCCGCGGCGGTTGCAGCTGTTAATGGCAATGTTCCCGTGCTGCCGTTTCCCTCACGGCGCCTGCTGGGACCCACTGTCGAAGGAACACACAAGGGACACACAAGCCGTTCCCCTCACGGCCGGACAAGGTAAGTCTGGAGCCCCCAGTGAGCGCTCGGCGCTCCGTTCTTTTCTGGCGCCTCCGGGCGCAGTGCTGGCGTCACAGCCGTGACCTGGTCGCCGGGGCACCTGGGAGTTGGAGTTTCCGGCCCCCGCGGCGGTTGCAGCTGTTAATGGCGATGTTCCCGTGCTGCCGTTTCCCTCACGGCGCCTGCCGGGACCCGCTGTCGAAGGAACACACAAGCCGTTCCCCTCACGGCCGGACAAGGTAGGTCTGGAGCCCCCAGTGAGCGCTCGGCGCTCCGTTCTTTTCTGGCGCCTCCGGGCGCAGTGCTGGCGTCACAGCCGCGACCTGGCCGCCGGGGCACCCGGGAGTTGGAGTTTCCGGCCCCCGCGGCGGTTGCAGCTGTTAATGGCGATGTTCCCGTGCCGCCGTTTCCCTCACGGCACCTGCTGGGACCCGCTGTCGAAGGAACACACAAGGGACACACAAGCCGTTCCCCTCACGGCCGGACAAGGTAAGTCTGGAGCATTTGACCAGTCAGCAGCCTTTGAAAGACCACTCAAACTGAATCCTTTCACAAACGCTTTACTAGCCATAGCCCCTCCAACTGAATGTGAACCGAAAACACTGACATCCACCCCTGCCTTGAACATCACATTCCTTATCCATCTTGCCAAAGTAGGAGTAGATACAGCCTTATATGAATTAACATTGGAAATTATCAACTGCTTACAATCCCTTTTCCTCAAACCTGAAGTTCTTTTCTCATATTCCTTCAAACATCTAACCACACACAAAACACTCTCACCTTCTAAATATGGGTAAAAAATTGTTCTTGACATAGTTTTTGTCCTTTTCCTTAATTCAAAACATACTCCTTCCGGTTGATAAAACCTACAGTTTACTTCTAAAGCTCTAACATCTGACACTCTTCTAAAAGAAACCAGACATAAAAGCATCGTCATTTTCCATGTCAAAAATTTAAAATCCAAACCTGAATTTCCTCCCCAACTTTCAAGTTCCTTCAATACCAAAGAAACGTCCCAAAGAGAATCATATTTTGCCTTTGGTGGAAGAACCACCCTTACACTCTTAACCAACCTTCTGACTAGTACATGCTGACCAACCGGAATTCCATCCACCAAAGCATGTCCTGCAGAGATTGCAGACCTACTCAAATTAACCGAATTATAAGCCAAACCACTACAAAAAAGACCTGACAAATAATTTGCAACCTCTACCACAGGAGCTGAAATGGGATCCAGACCCCTCTCAACACACCAACCATTCCACTTTCTCCAAGCTGATCCATATACCCTTGATGTTCCCTTGGACCATGATTTTGACACAAGTTTCTCAGCCTCCTTTGATAATCCCTGCATTTGCCAAATTCTCCTGAAGTCAACCATGCCATCAACCTTAGCTGCCCTGACACCACAAGATCGTGCACGTTTCCCTGAACATCCATCAAGACCTTCGGGCAATTCGGAAGAATTACAGGATCCTCCACCAACAAATTCATTACATCTGGAAACCAAACTTGAGCCTTCCAATAAGGTGTTATCAGGACTAACTCTACCTCCTCTCTCCTGACCTTGTTCAGAACCCTCTGAATCATTGAAAATGGGGGAAACGAATAACTTATTCCTCCCTTCCAACTCTGAAGAAATGCATCCACTCCCTTTGCCTCTGGATCTGGTCTCCAGCTGTAAAACTCTTTCAACTGAGTGTTCAACCTGTCTGCAAACAGATCCGCACTCAAAGGTCCCCACATCTTCTCCAGACTCAAAAATACTTCCCTCTGTAATCTCCAACTGCTCGCATCCCTCAGGTATCTTGAATACCAATCCGCTTCTACGTTGCTCAATCCTGATATGTACTGTGCTTGAACCATAATCTCCCTTTCCAAACAAAACTTCCAAAACTCCTTTGCCAGTTCCGCCAACCCCTTTGATCGAGGACCACCCATTTTGTTCACATAGCGAACTGCTGACAGATTGTCCATCTTCAGAAGCACACAACATCGCATCTTGTCCTTCACAAAGCTCTTTATTACAAATGAACCCGCTAGTAACTCTAAACAATTTATGTGCAAAAGTCCTTCCTCTTTTGACCATTGTCCCCCTGTCGCAGTCTCTCCACATCTCGCTGCCCATGCGTACAGACTCGCATCCGATTCTATTTCCATCTCTGGCATCATCCCAAATATTGCTCGACCGTTCCAGGCCTTCAAGCTCATCAACCACCACTCTAACTCCTCCTGAGATTCCTGATCCATCACTACCTTCTGTGAATACCTCACATCCCTTCTTAAGTAATGTGCTTTTAACCTCTGTAACGCTCGATAATGTAGGGGAGCAGGAACAATTGCTTGAATCGAAGAGGACAGTAGACCCAACAGACGTGCCTACTGCCTCAAAGTAATCCAATCTGCCAACCTCACTCTCTTCACCTCTTTCCTGATCTTCCTTACCTTTTCCATAGGCAACTTCAACACATATTTCAATGTCTGTATCTGAAAACCTAAAAACTTCATCTCCTGTTTTGGATCCACGCAAGATTTCTCTTTGTTTACAACAAAACCCAAATCCTCTATTACTTTCACTGCAAACTCCGTCTGCTCCTTGGCCAGAATCCTCTCTTCTGCCATTATCAAAATATCGTCTAGATAAACTATCAGACGAATGCCCCTGGATCTCAACCAGGCCGTAGTCGGTCTCATCACTTTTGTGAAACACCACGGAGCTGACGTCAAACCGAATGGGAGACTTTTGAACCTCCAGCTCTTTCCCAACCACCTGAACTGTAGAAAATCCCTCTCACCCTGACACATTGGAATTGTCAAATAAGCATCCTCTAGATCCAGTCTTGTCAGCCAGTCTCCCTTCCTCAACAAATCCCTCAGCATATGTATCCCTTCCATTTTGAAATGGTTGTAAAAAACCCAATCATTCAACTTTTTTAAATTGATCACTGGTCTCATCTTTTTGTCCTTCTTCTCTACTAGAAATAAATTGCTTAAGAAACAACCTGGTACCTCCTCCGCCAACTCTATTGCACCTTTTCTTTCCAACTCTAACACCTCTTTTGTTACCAATTTTTCCATGTCCTTTGAAAACCTCAACATCTTTGGAATTCTCTCCTGAACTGGAACACTGATAAAGTCTATTCTGTATCCTACCACAGTTTCCAAAACCCATGGATCTTGTGTAATTGCCTGCCACCTGGAAACACACCGGGCTAGTATGCTGCTCAATTTTATTTCCATAAATAAAGGGCCTTGTGAAAAACTTACCTGAGACTCCTCTCGGGCTCCTATCCGATCTTGAATTTCTTCCTCTTCCTCTCTGCCTTTGCGGAAAGAAACTCCCCTGATCGGTTCTTGAAAAACCATATCCTTCTCCAAAACCAAATCCATATCCTGAGCGTAACCTGATCCATAGGGTCTTTTACCTCTTCCAAAATTACTCCTGGTAACTCCAAATTCTCGGCCGGTGAACCGACCCCTCCTACTCCCGGCCGACCCAAAAACATGTCTAATATCTTTTTGGGCCTTTTGTAATGAATTAAAAGTACCCACGTACTTAGCCATGTCTTTAACAAAATCGTCTCCGAACAGAAGCCCATCGCTCTGTTCACCCAACTCCTTGCCAGCCAAATCTGCAAGTTTTGGATCAATTTTAAATAATATGCTTTTCCTCCTCTCCAAACAAATAGCCGCGTTTGTATTACCAAGCAAACAAATTGACCGCTGCACCCACTGACACATCTCACTCACGTCAATCCCAGTATTGTTAGTGTGAGCCTTCTCACACAAATCAACATTTTTTGTCAAGATGCCCAATATATCTAACATCCTATCTTGGCATCCTTTTAAGCCTTTATCGAATCCCCTTCTTGGATCTTTTCTTTCTTTATTATTTAATAAGGTTAGCATTTTTTGATCCAACTCTGGTGTAAATGCCACTTTACTATTAAAGGTAGGCCTCGGACACTCTGATCTCAGCCTAGTCCTTATTTCTTTTGGAATTTCTCTCCTATTCCAATACCTTACATATTGTGCAACGTGTTCCACTGGGGACCATTGGGGCGATAGTGGGTGCTGAATAAGTAAAGGATCGAACATTTGTTCGCCTTGTGGGTCCACAAAATCCTCCAATTCCAACTTAATCTCTCCCTCATGAATCCTTCTCTTTTTCACTTGAACCTCCTCAACTTCAGAATCCTCTAAGCTCGAACTGCAAGTAAGCTCTACATCTCCGCTTGTAGAACTTGTATCACACGCCACAGTACTATGCCCCTTTCTCTGCGCCTTTATAGCGCTCTCTCTGGCCTTTATAGCCAACTCCCTCTGAACTTTATGTTCCTTCTCCCTTGTAGGCTTTCCTTTAACAATATTCTTCTTCTTCTCCTTCCTTTTTGATACTTCTCTAGAAGTACCTGCTACCATCTCCGCTTCTTCTGTGGTATAAAAAACATCTTCCTCTCCAGACCTCTGTCTTTTCTCATTTTCCTTAACTCTTTTTTCCATACTGCTTTCTATTTTCTTGTCAATAGAAGCACTTAACTCTCCAAACATCTTCTCCATATAGCTCTTTATTCTCTCCTCAATTCCACCTTCTACACTCTCCATCTCTAAAACCTTCTCCTCTAAATGACCCAATCAGAAAAAATAAAATCTCCTTTTATCTCTTTAACCCCTTCGCTGTGGTGGCAATTCCGCCGCAGCGCTAGGGGAGTGGGTTGGCCGCGTGGCGCTCCCATGCTCGTGACGGAACCGCTCCGTCACGAGCCTCGGGTGCGCTGTGCTTATGACGGAGCGGTTCCGTCACGGCCCCGCCTGCTCAATGGAACGTCCAGCGCAGGCGTGGAATCCGCACCGCGCAGGCGCGCCGAGTGGGCCGTGGCGGAACCGCTCCGTCAACAGCACAGCGCGTCCGTGGCCGGTGACGGAGCGGTTCCGTCACCAGCATAGGAGAGGTTAAATATCAAATTCCTACACAAATCCGCCAAATTAACACTCCACCAACTCTTATGACTACCACACACTAATTCTGACGCTCCCCGATTGAACTCCTCAACCTCGTCTGACTGAAACTGACATCGTTCAGTCAGGCGGCAAAAACTCATCCCAAAACATGGCCGCCCACGTAGTCCTTATCGATGCCTCACGTTTCCCAAACACCTAAGATGGCCGCCGCACGTTACGCGCGTGCGGCGGCTCATCCATGTCAAAATTCCACACTCTGTGCTCCAAACAAGAAACGGTTCATGCGCCGGATCCCGTTCGAGACCCGCGACGCGTATCGAGAGGACACGCGCCAATTCAACTGCGCACTCTGTTCTCCACTCAACGGTAACCTCTACTTTTAAAACTCGCCACACGCTACTTTAAAACCACCTAATTCTCAAGTCCTTTCTTTAGTAATTCTCAAAATTAAACCTTCGTTATCCCGAAAACCACCATATTTAAATTCAATAAGAACATTAATCCCTTCATAGTAAAATCATTAATTTTGTTTTACCCCTAAGTCATCATTCATCCTTATATTGATCATTTATAATTATATTCTGACTTCTTTAACCCAAATTATTCCATACAATCAATCATTCCAAATCAAATTAGAAGTTAAAATGAGAACTTATCTTTGTGTTTGAGCAATAACAAAAGAGGAAAATGGCTGCTTGCCATTGGGTTTTATACATGTTCTAAGTTCTAGAATGTTTGCAGATATTCTGATTCTATGATGTTATGTTGCTGCTGTGTTTGGGTCGTAATAAACGATATGGCATAATGTTGGCCTCCGGGCCTTTGAAATAAAATTCTGTGTTTATCTTGCCACATTTGCCACTGCTTCAAAGACAGAGGTAAAATGTCAGGCCATCGTCAGATAAATAGGTGCTTATTCCTTTAGCATGAGCCTTGGTGTTTGCTTTTCTTTCTCGGACTGAAAAGTGAGAGAAGTTTTTGGAGTGAATTATTTGACAGTCTTGAGGGAGTTCAGAATGTGAATGGTAAGGGTGTAGGATGTTGGTTCTTGCAACACACAACAAAATATAAATACCTGTAAATGAACTATATGCATTCAGCAGTTTGGAAAGCAAAAAGGAAGGAAACATGCATTTTAATAGGACCAAAACAAATCAAGACACAACTCGGTGATGCCCAAATGATTAATAATCACAGAAACTCGATTTCCACACATTATCATTTGCGTGTTATATAGTTTTATTAGTAAAACTGTAGGTTTGTGCAAGTTTTGTGGCCATTTCATTGGAAAATGTGCTGCCTGTAAATGACAATGCTTTACCACGGGATGCTTTAGTTACATTAAAAAATAGTCTGCCTCAGTTCTGTTAAAGGTAGGTGAATCACAAAAGATTGTTGGATCATGTTTCTAAAAGGTTTGGAAAGTACTGCTCTATAATTTTCTTTAAAAATAATCAATTGCTGTGTCTCTGTCAGAGATCTCATATTTGAAATAGGAAGAGAGAACTTCAAGCTGAACTAACCCTCTTCTTGGAAGTCTGTTTGATGGCATGTGGGGCTGTAGTTACACATGCTTAGCATAAGTCCTCCATCTAGTGTTTGGCTCGGAAGTGTGCTTGTTGTTTTTCTTCGAAGCAGTCTTTCGAATCAGAAGTTGTAGGTACTCCTCCTCTTTCTTGCAATACAAATTTTCCTCAACTCCATTGTTAGATAGTTTTTTTCCATCATAAGGTTCAGATGTGTGCTTATCTGCTCCGGTTCAATACAGTCGTCAGGCTCTTCCCTAATACCGTCAGTATTGTTTCCGATCGCGGTTCGATCACTGCTTCCCTCCTAATACCAGAAAAAATTTCCTTTTGTGTGGACTAATTTCCACAGACCCCAGTTATACTATCTTTGGCTCAATGGACATGCACTGAATAGGTATAAACATTCACCAAATGAATCTCAATAACTGACTAACTCTGTCTCCTTATACAAAATGATTCATATGTATTTAATTAATAAACAGTATTATTAACAGAAATCAAGTATGTCTTTCATATAGTGTTGCAGGGTTTCTGTACTCACACAGAACTGTGCACAGAGGAGTGGAACCTCGGCAAATTAGGGTGTCCCAAAACTTACCTTAGCAACCAACTCACCCCTTACCTAGCTAGCTACAGTGTCTCATTGGACATATCAAACACCCAATGTTTAGACAAACCAGAACATGAACTTACAGTACCTCAGGGTACGTGGGACTCATGAACACTCTTTCGTTATATTATCATTACAAACCAGAACATGGAGTAAAGAAGACACATGTGCATTTGAAATGTTTATTTACTAATGCCGTCTTCTCAGGCGCAGTATCTTAGATAATACAAGTACACTTATTATCAGTAGCAAAATTATCAGCATAGTTACTAAGACATAAAAAGCGAATGGTGACAGCATGTTAACATGCTGTAATGAATAAGAGTTAACAACACTTATATCTCACCCTCCCTAACACATATATTATATTATTATCTAAGAAGGTCTCTTTGGGTTGTTTTAGGGCGGGCCCATACCTTAGTGTCCTAGCATGAAGGAATCACATCAGCATACACCAGCTCTCTCTGCATGTGCACCGCATCAAGTGTGTTAACAATTCTCGTGCAAAGCAATATCAATCCCGCCTCAAGCCCAAGTTGGCAAAGGCTGCACTTGTGTTATGACTATGAAGGCGTGGAGATCAGACCTCATAACAATTCCATATCGTGTTGCTCCTGAAACTTCAGCACTCTCCGTGCAGACATGGTTTATTAAACAAAACTGATATCAGAGCAATAACATATTATTCTCACATACACCACGGCAAACCACTAGGTTGAAAGCTAAGTCAACAATTAAGGGTCGTGTGCAGAAGTTGCAAGAAAGGAAAAATGGCGTTTAAATCTCAAATGTACCTATGCTAACTTAACACGATATAAGGATATATAGGAGCTATACAACACCCCCCCATGATCCGAGAACGGACTAAATAAGATAACAGAAGTGCCATCACATGAGAGCAGAATCCATTTATAAAAGAGCATGAATAAAAATTCAATTATAAAAACTAATGCTAAAAAATAGCCCACAAGTATAATGTGGCTCAAGCCAATAGGCAAGCAAAAAATAAAATGTCTTGACCAAAAGTCAATAAAATCAAGGAAATGCTATCAATCAGCATGTCAATTTGAGGCAGTGTCTATGATAAGACTGTATATGAAAAGTAAGCTGCAACAGCCTCCAGGAGGAAGTCACTGTCCTCATCCGAAAACAGTTCAGCCATCCAATTTAAAAGATGAAAGGAACATACGTGATCTTCCAGCACCGCATCCTCTATAACCATCAGAGGACAGCTCGGTGGGTTTTCAAGAAAACTTCGTTCCAAGAAATTTTGCGCTGCCGACAACACATCCCAGGGACCCATTAGTCCATGTGCCACCGCCAAGGCCATAATCCTTTCGTCAGAACAAACCAACTCGTGAGCAATGATAGGACTCATCAGTTGATCAAAATCGACGTCAGAAGATATTGGTCCGCAGAGACACAAATCAATGGCCCAAAGGAAATCACAGGTCAGGCAGTGAAATACAGGCTGGACACAGGTGAAATAGGAGAACCGAAAAGATAATCCAAACGCCGTGCTTAGAGTCGCCAACGGCAGTGTGCCATAATAATCAAGCATGCGGTTGCGAAACCGCGTCAGTAGCAGCTGAGCGTGGTCTTGCACAGGAAGGGCATCCATATTTAAAAAGGCAGAAAACCACCAATGCGCCAGCCGCTAAAGCAAGTAAAAACGGGAACCCTCCAAATAAGGATGAAAAAATAGAATGGAAGAAGGCAGGGATGACTCCAAAAATCTTCTCAAAGGAAGTCACGAGACCACCGCTAACAACTTTAAAAAAATGTGCTAGGCCCGTTGTGGAGGATGCGTTAAAGATAGAACGGACCATGGCTCCGAAATGCAAAGGCAAATCAGTGTTTAAAAGAGCCTGAACCTCCGTACGGGTGTTAGCAATGTGAAGCACGAAAGTTTCACGGGCCGAGCTCAAGGCCACCTCTTTCTGGGACAATAGAGCTCTTATTCTAGCCATGCCGCTGAATTCTGCTCCCAAGGTCGGTATCTGTGGCCAAATGGAAGACTCCCTATGTTCACGTGTGGGAGGATAAAGAACATTTCTGCAGCAAATAACTCGCTCACTAACCGTTACTATGAAAGCTATACCTTTAATTAAACCACAACAGTTTTCATTATTGAGCATTAAATAACTACCATTCTCTAACAATTTAAACGTGGGGATGATAGCAGGAACTGGCGTGCCCTGTAAAACGCAAGCCATATTCGGTCGGTCCTTGTTACATGAACCGTGTAACTGTATGTGTCTGCACATTAAAGAATGATCTGGCGTCTCAGTACACTCATCCCCTGTTAGATAAACCTCTTGTTCATCCTTGAAACATCTGTATGTGTATGGGAGTGACCAGACCTCATGAAGAAAACCGCTACCTAAGGGTTCAAAACGACCTATTGGCACATATTTCATACAATTTGAAAACTTATATAAAGCAAAAGGCAGTGTTATTAAACCGTGGATAAGCCACGTAGCAGCAGTGGTCTCTGCCACAGAAAAAGGTAAAGATTCCAATCTTTCAATATGGAGCATAGAAAAGGAAGCATCACGCATTGAAAGCAAGCGTTGTTTGTCTGTCAAATTAAACGGTGCAAATAAAGAGGAAACGTTCATGTATCCCCAGGGAACTTTACCCATTTTTAGAGTCTGTAGTGTCCATGCAAACTGCATGATTGAACGTAATTGATTTTGACCATGGTATAATACAGACACTTCATCATGCACAATATCAACAACAGACGACACAATATTATCTAATGTGTAAATTCTAGAGGAAAGCACGTTAATGCTATTGTCAACCACTGCAAGCACTTTCTCAAGATTTGCCTGATCAATAGCCCTAAGGCGTGAAGCAGCCTCAATCTGTGAGAGTTTCCAAATTTCATTGTAAACACCATATAACCACCTTTTCGACCTGCCACTAGCTGGGCCCTTAATGAAATCATTCAAATCCACGTCTGCATTCAGTTTGGAAAGGTGATACTTAACCGCAGGTAAAGTTGAATGTTTCAGCCAAGCTTGACACAACTTGCCCACAGAGTAAGAGGTGACAGTATGACTCAAATCAAAACGGGGATCAGATCTAACAGCCTTAAAACCGTCAGTTATATTTAAAAATCTTTTTTGGCAAGAATCAGCACTACGGTGCCAAAGCAGCCAACCCTTGGGATTCATACTGGAAATGTTAAAGGAGGAATTCAGAAGCAGAGCCTGTATATCTTTAATGGACAATTTAGTAAAATTACTCCAATTCTTATATTCCTCCAACTCCGGGAAAGACGGGGTGTTTAACCTTTTAGATGTAGCCAATCCAAAGCATGTGGTCTGGGAAATGGTGTCATTTAAAAACAACATATGATTCGGGATGAGACATGCACGGTGCAAAGCCTCAGTGCCTCGTACCTGCCAGGCCCTTGAGCCCCAAACTGATTTAAGGTCTATGGTATCCTTCCATAACTCATACCCTCCAGTAACTAATTGATCCAGGAAGGCCTTTGAATATAACAATTTTGTATTTGTAAGTCGAACCTTGGACAGTGGCTGTTTGTGAAATTTAAAATAAAAGGACTCGGGATTGGACTGATTAAAGTCAGTGAAATAAGTATACTTTTTAAGAAACGTTTCTGAACTCCCTTGTGTTGGTGCTGGGCAATGTTCCCACTGAGTAAAATTAACCGCATCCCTTCGGGAAGATGTCTTGTGTAAGAAGTGATTGCCATAATGTTGGTAACAGAACAATTCACCATAATTAGCAGATTCTAAATATAAATCCTCAGCATCAAAAGCAGCATAATATTTCAAATCTGAAAACAAACTTTCCACAGCATTAACATCCCAATCATCAGAACGAATGTTTTGTTTCACCACATCCCCCATATTAACTCTTAGTACATTAGGGACATTAACGACTTCCGTTGGACCATGAATCTGAAAACGAACTGCATCCCACGCGATTCCATCCAGAACAGGCCACGCTGTGATGTTAACCAAAGTCAAGTCTCTTTTTAATCTGTGTGTAGAATGTGAAGAGGAAAGTGGGGCCAAAGTTCCATTCAAATGAGTAATGCAAGTTCTCTCCTCGACATAGTGTCCATTCATAATCCGAAAAAAATAAAACACAAAACCAATTGACATAAAAAGGTAAACTGAAAAAAGGACCAGCCAAATGTATATCCAAGGAGGTATCAAAAAATGTTTTTTAAACAGGCTAGCATATAATGCAATTTTAGAGGGTTTTTTCGAGGCAAGGGAAGCAGAGTCAAATGAAAATCTGGATTCCGTGGCTAAACGAGCTTGCAGGTCAGGCATGGACAAATCAGTGGGGTATGTATAGTCTGTCTCATCAAGGTTAGTTCCTGGTAAATTATTCAATAATGGACTGGAAACAGCAGGTAATTCGATGGCCACCTCAGGTTCATTATTAGAAGCAGTGGGCATAATTGAATTTCTCACAATGGAAGGACAGGAAACAGCCGGTGTCATGCTAAGAAGAATCGGCCACTCTGTGTATCTTGACATTGTCAATAGAAATAAACCTGTTTTCCTTACGACCTGGAAGTGGTGGTAAAATGACTGTTCTTGTGCCCTTCACTCCAAGCACTGGGACCGGAGCTCGATAGGAGGGACCAAACTCTTTCTTGTTGTCGATCTTCTCTCGAACCAGTTCTCCAACTTGGGGTAGCCAGCCAACTACCGGGATCTGCAACGCATCATCCGATGTGGAGGGCAAATGTTCCTTTGCAAGAGTGTCTCTCGTCTTTTGTAGATTCTGTAAAACATTGCAATGTTCATCTGCGTCAAAGCAAGTGGCGCGAACCACCGAGTCTAGACCGTCAAGGTCAGGGACGAACATCTTGATGCCAAAGAGCATTTCGTATGGGGTCCGCCCACCCAGAGACCTTCTAGGGAGATTATTAAGAGCACGCTGCACGCCATAGAGGTGAGCCAGCCAATTTCTGCCAGTGCCTATAACTCGGGCTGTCAAAGATTGCTTTAAATCACGGTTCATTCGTTCAACTACACTATTACCCTCGGGTCTGTAGGGTGACGAAAACTTGACTTGGACCCCCATCGAAGTCATGGCATCCTTATACGCCTTAGAGGCGAAAGCCGGACCCTGATCCGAATGGAAGGTACCACAGGCAAAAATCCCTATAAAGATACGCAAATCTCTGATGACAGTCCGGGAATCAGCACTGCGATGTGGCCATAACCACACAAAGCGTGTGCATGAGTCAACTGCTACTAAGATGTATTTATACGCAGTATCAGATGAAAATGGACCGCAGTGATCTAAATAAACACAGCCTAGTGGTTTATTAGAAATGTACAACTGAGTCTGAGGCGGACGCGTAGCAGTTGAAGGTTTAATCTGCTGGCATATGTCACAAAGAAGGACATAATCACGCGTCTGTTTGTACAGTCCCCGCCACCAGAAACGTTGTTGTAGTTGCGTTACAGTGGCTGAGACGCCCGCATGCGCAGACGCCACACCTTCATGAGCCGCTGTAATCAAGTCTGTTCTGCGATCCGAGTTGGGAATCAGCCGTTCCCCAACATCGGGAATTGTCACAAAAGGAACCTTTTCGGGACTTAAGTGGTAATTATACTTCGAAGGGAATCCCGAAGGATGTTTACTTCCCTTCTCAGAGGCAGCAATCGCTGCCAAGATGTCGCTATCAATCTTGGTTTTCGACCTAGTAACTGCTGCAACTAAGTATGTAGATACTGCTGATTTCGCTGCTTCATCAGCAAGCGAGTTGCCAACAGCGTGAACTCCCACGCGCTGATGACCGAGAGTATGAATCACATAAACGAGTGGCAACATAGCCTTAAGCTCTGCCACTCGAACCCAGATCATTTTATGTTTTATTGTGCTACCCTTGGAATCATGAAAATCATTTTGAATCCAAAAGAACAAGTTTTCATTGTAAGACTGGACACAGTAGTAAGAATCACTTACAATTAGAGTAGTAACACTTGGATCTGCGTACTCCAAAGCTAGTAAGAGAGCACGAAGCTCTGCCAATTGTGCAGTGCAATCGCCCAGGGGCAACGTGTGTACCTCCCTGGAAATGAACTCATCATTCAACATAGCACCGACCACAATGGCGCAAGCGGAAACGTAGGCATGTTTAGAGCCATGCGCAACCTGCGCCGACCCATCAGTGTAAATGATGCAATGGAAGTCCTCCAAAGGTCGCATCGCCAGAGGAGCAGGGTGAACGAATTCATACTGCAAGTACTCCTGCGACCGTAAGGAAGCGTCAAAAATAAACATGACATCCGAGGATGACAATGACGCAGCCCACTGAATCCACCGAGGGTGCAAAGCTTTTGAATTTGGTACACTCGCTTTCGTGACTGCCTCCAAATGAGGACAGGGTGTTACCACTAGCATGCGTTTCCCCTGTGACAGAGCACGTTCCTTTAGAATAGCCATCTGTACAGCAGTTAAAACCTTTTCTATGGTGGGAAACCGCATCTCAGCCGAGGTGTACAAGTGTGACTTGTAAGCAATAGGTACTGTGTCACCTTCATTAAAAGTGAGGTAAGTGAAACCCACCGTCCCAGGAATTATTCTTATGACCAGGTTGGTGTGGTTATCACGAGTCAGTAAATATTTAGAAGCGAGCAGATCAGCCTGCAAGGATTGCAAAATGGCTGAATGCTCAGGCAGCCAGCAAGATTTTGAGAAAGTTGGTTGTATCAAAGCATACAAAGGCTTGATACGCTGGGCATATTCCGGAATGTAAGTTCTGCCGAAATTCAAAAAGCCCAGTAAGGATTGTAATTTTTTCAGAGTTGTTGGTGCGCGCAAATGTGCGCACTTCTCCAAGAAGTGAGGAGCCAAACCTCTACCTTCATTGTTGAGCTCATAGCCCAAAAACAACACTGTGTGTTCAGCAATGTGCGATTTTGCAAAGTTGAATTTGTAACCCATGTCTGCGAAGTTGCAAACAAGAGAATTTACTCGACACAGATGCTCCCAAATATCGTCGTCTGTGAGATATATGTCATCCACATACGAAAAAGCATCAGGGTCGAGTGCCTCCAGAATAGAGACAATTCGAGCGGTAAATACACCAGGACTATTCTTGTAGCCCATTGGAAGACGCCGGAATTGCTTTTGGACTCCAGCGCTTGTAAAACTGGTCCATTGGGAGCTAAAGCTGTCCAATCTGTGGGCATAAAAACCATTGGATATGTCAAGCGTTGTCTTGAAACGCTTACGCACGAGACTATCCACTAGGGCAGAGCCGTGGGTATTCTGTACTGCACAGTTACGGCAATGCGAGTTTAAATGCCGGTAATCCAAAACCAAACGATATGATCCGTCAGGTTTATTCACAGTAAAAAGGGGATTATTCATCGGTGACACACACGTTTCAATAACTCCCTGATATTCCAATTGTTCAAGGATTTCCGCGACGGAAGATTTTACTTCACGCCGAATGGGATATTGAGGTTGAGGCTGCGGCTGAGACCGCAACGGAATTTCGTGGCAAGGCAACAATTTATCCCAACCACATTGGTTACGGTACAGAGCCGGCGCGAGAGCCCGAGCCCACTCTTCTGCAAAATGCTGCGCATGCTCTTTCGAGACAGTGTTCGCGAAACTGGGTAGGATTACCTCCTCCCCTCGCGGCGCCGCGAGCACAAAAGGTGGGGGCCAGTCAGCCTCCGAAAGTAAAATATCATATGTAGAAGACAGATTTTCCCAAAATACACCTTTAACGGTACGCTGTATGTCACCTTCAATTAACAGGACAATTTCATATAGTCTTTCAGGGGGAGCAAGTCTCGTATCCGCTGTTTCTATCACAACGTAGACATCAGTCGCTGTCACCCTCAGTAGTGGACGCAGCGCCTCTCTGACTATGGTTATCTCCGCCGCGCTGTCCAGCAAGGTCAGAGCCCACGTCAGATTCCGAAGCCGCGTTCTCACTATCTGTGGCATATCGATGCGCTGTTAAGGCTGCGACTTTCTTTTTCGCAAACTGCGGACGCCTAGGCGTAGAATCCTCCTGCTTCACCGCGCCGTCCGTCTGGCGGGACTGGCCACGTCCTTGTTGGCCACCACGTCCACGTCCACCCCCTCCTCCTCCACCGGTCTTCGGGGCCGATGTGTCCTGAAAGGAACGAGGAGAGCGTTGATCAGAACCCTGAAAACGATCAGGCGATTTAATCATCGCGCGGTCGCGCAAATCATAAACTTTTTCGGGTGGCGCAGGAGCTTGTATTGCAGGAAAAGTACCCTGAGTCTGCGTTGTCTGCTTCCCCTGTGTCTGTTTTTTAGGCCAATTTTGTTTCTTGGACTTGGGCTGGGCATCTGTCACTGCAGATTGTCCCTGTGGTTGTTTTTTCTCCTTTACTGGAAAATATTTTAGACCTCTACTTGTGCGGCCAATTGTTTTATAAGCGGCCACCACAATCTTTGCTAACTGGCGGGGTTTGTCGGCATCGGGCAGAGCAGCCAAAGCATTCGACACCTGAAAGTTAACTGCATCTCCTTTAACATTGGAGAGAATGAGATCACTTACAATCTCAAAAGAACCACACAGGCGCATACCCAATTCAACCGCTGCCTCTGGACCGTGATCATTCTGAACACGTCTAACGATTTCAGGCAGGGCAGTCATAGACGGGGTGCCGAAACACCTTGTATAAACTGCCGCAAATGTTTTCCCCCAGCTGTCACAGTCAGCAAGTTCAGGAGTAATATCCTTCGGTAGAGTAATCGTTAACATTCTATGTTTATCAGCAGGAGTAGAATTCGGAAAAACCGCCTCCAGTTGATCAAACTTCTCTGCTAGCCAGAATGGGAAGTCATCGTTGTCAACAGGACGCGCACCAAAAACCGAATTTACCATCACTGGATTGAGACGCATACCGCCTCGTTCCATGGGAGCGGCCGCACCCCCCTGGGGACCACCAGGAAGATGTCGACCGATGTATTGCACTAAAGCACGAATCACGGAAATGGAAACTACATGCAGCCTGCGAATTTCAGCCAGGGTGCAAGCCCCGTGATTCGGGTGCGGGGTAAAGCCACCCAACGCAGGCCAATTAGTACCTGGAATTGAGAGTGGACCTAACCTCGCAGGGGACATAGAGTGGGGGAGGGCGCCATCAAACCAAACTCGATGCTGCCAATGATCAATAGGTATTTCCAATGCCCTGTACGGCGTATATTCAGCTGGGACATCTGAGGCGGTGTAGGAGTGGAACAAACCAGAATTAGCGTCCACAGCCGGAAACGTAACCCAAGAGTAAAACAACTCGTAAGGAAACGCCGGATCTGCACATACCACGAAAATCACAGCCATCCCATCTACTGGGACCTGGTACGTCTGAAGATGGTTGCGTACCGCTACGCGACTATGCTGCGCAATAGCCACCGCTGCCGCCATTACAGAACTGGAAACAAGAAAAAACAAAGAATACTTTGTAGCACAACTGGGTAGTAATCCAAAGAAACCGTTTAGGTAAGAATCAAGCTTGAATAAAGACCTATTCCAAGAAATAGGTAGGTTTCACCAACACCCCGTTTTCCGGAAACGGAAGTGAAGGGGTTAAGGCATGAACGATAAACTACTCGAGTGTCATGATATAAGACCACCGAAACCGTTGGGCGCCATGTTGCAGGGTTTCTGTACTCACACAGAACTGTGCACAGAGGAGTGGAACCTCGGCAAATTAGGGTGTCCCAAAACTTACCTTAGCAACCAACTCACCCCTTACCTAGCTAGCTACAGTGTCTCATTGGACATATCAAACACCCAATGTTTAGACAAACCAGAACATGAACTTACAGTACCTCAGGGTACGTGGGACTCATGAACACTCTTTCGTTATATTATCATTACAAACCAGAACATGGAGTAAAGAAGACACATGTGCATTTGAAATGTTTATTTACTAATGCCGTCTTCTCAGGCGCAGTATCTTAGATAATACAAGTACACTTATTATCAGTAGCAAAATTATCAGCATAGTTACTAAGACATAAAAAGCGAATGGTGACAGCATGTTAACATGCTGTAATGAATAAGAGTTAACAACACTTATATCTCACCCTCCCTAACACATATATTATATTATTATCTAAGAAGGTCTCTTTGGGTTGTTTTAGGGCGGGCCCATACCTTAGTGTCCTAGCATGAAGGAATCACATCAGCATACACCAGCTCTCTCTGCATGTGCACCGCATCAAGTGTGTTAACAATTCTCGTGCAAAGCAATATCAATCCCGCCTCAAGCCCAAGTTGGCAAAGGCTGCACTTGTGTTATGACTATGAAGGCGTGGAGATCAGACCTCATAACAATTCCATATCGTGTTGCTCCTGAAACTTCAGCACTCTCCGTGCAGACATGGTTTATTAAACAAAACTGATATCAGAGCAATAACATATTATTCTCACATACACCACGGCAAACCACTAGGTTGAAAGCTAAGTCAACAATTAAGGGTCGTGTGCAGAAGTTGCAAGAAAGGAAAAATGGCGTTTAAATCTCAAATGTACCTATGCTAACTTAACACGATATAAGGATATATAGGAGCTATACAACAATAGCACATATTCTGCACAAATTTAAAAACATATGTCAATAAGCAGTGATTCAAAAACCATATCCTTTTCTCTAATTTACTCAAAATCAGTAACTTACAAAGAATGTTTTTGGTCTCATGAACCATATTGAAAAACTCTTTTAAATTGTATTAGAAACAAAAATTAAAATACTTTAAAGTCTCATTTTATCAAGGTACATTAAAAAACATCGAACTCAAGCCGACCTTCAGCGACGAAACTCTCCACGTTGGATTCCACTGGACTTTCAGCACCGGAATCTTCTGAGCCTAAACAGCACTCCACTTCAGCACCGAAAAAATCAGCCTCTGAATCAAAACCCGTGCCTAATCTGGCATCAAAGCCGAAAAACCATATATCTTCGAGACATTTTCCAGACACTGTACAAATAGCCCTTGAGAGACTTCATCAAGAATTGGACTCTCATCAAAAACATCTGATGATTCATCCAGATAGAGGACGTAGCCTTACCAGGCCTTCACATTCAGGGGCACAGCCTTCTAAAAGGCAACTATCTTTTGAGGAGGCAATAAATGTTCCTGTTCCTCCAAAGAAAAAGGAGGATAAAGCCGCCACTCCACTGCACATTAGTCCACCACTACTGCCTCCTATGCACACTCCTCACCACAGCTTTCACTGGTTCACCACACTATTGAATCACCTGAGGGTTCACTTCACTCCTTCCTAGGAGAGGAGGAAGATGGTGATCAATTTTCAATACTATCTCAAGATAACTAGGAATGTTATGATGCAGATCCACACAATAACACAGATCGGGATCTCTACCCATCAAGACCTTCCCCTCCTTATGACACCACTACTTATTACAATCTTATAAATAGAGTAGCTACTTTCCACAAAGTGCGTCTTCTTATTCTAGATTCTTATGCCTACTCAGTGCGTTGACGCAATATCTCCTGATGCTCCAGGGTATGCTCAGCCACACTCAGGGTTTTTACTCCCAGGGTTGATATTTACGCAGTCGGCCCTACATATATTAATGGCAGCTTACACCTGACTCCCTAGTGGTGACTACAGCACGTAAGCAGGCAAACACTCAAATATCTGGTGAGGCGCCCCCCGCCCCCAGATGAAGAGAGTTAAGGGAGAGATGCAGGGGAGTAAAAGCGTGGCAGCACAATCTGCCAATCATTGGAGGATTGCAGACTCCATTGGTCTCTTATCTCGCTACAATACGAAAGAACCCTCTGGGATGAGATGGAGGACATTCTACAGCATCTCCCAGAGTAACATAAAAAAGGGCATACCAGATTGCCTCAGAAGGCAAACTCCTTTCAACACAACTATACGTTGTGCATTTGATGCAGCTGATACTGCAACTAGAGGTATTATTCAAGCTTGCTTCTCAGGAGACATGCCTGGTTAAGGGCATCAGGTTTTAAACCTGAAGTTCAGCAGAATTTGTTAGCCCTCCCCTTTGATGGTGAACATCTTTTTGGCCCCAATTGGATAACCTATTAGAGAAGATAAAAAAAGATAGCGAGACAGCAAAAGTGATGGGAGCATTGCAAACAGCATCACAACATGGCTGCTTTTGCCGCTCATCCTATCATGGAGGGTCCAAAACAACCTCCCCTGAGACATCCACCTTTTATAATAAAACCCACATTCAGGCATCCTCCCCAAAAGGATACCATAGGGGTTTATATTGGGGTAACAATTCTGGAGGCAGAGGTATAGGAGGTTTTACCAGTCCTTCCGCTTCCACCACCAAGCCTTGGCTTGCCCACAATTCCCCCGATCACACTACACCTGTCAGGAGAAGACTACAGCAGATCTTTCCCATATGGCGCAATATCACGCACGACCAGTGGGTGTGGGATATTATCCAACATGGTTATTGCCTGGAGCTCACTTCAACACCTCCAAACATTCCACCCCATACCTTCAGACTGTCCACAGACCATCAACAACTGCTCAAACTGGAAGTTCAAGCTCTTCTACTAAAGGGAGCATTAGAACATGTGCCATTACACCACCAAGGTACAGGGGTCTATTCACTTTACTTCCTTAACCACAAAATGTACCGGTCTCTAAGACGCGTCCCCGACCTCCGGCTCCTAAAAAGGTACAATCTCTCAGAGCAATTCAACATTGTCACACTGCAAGATGTAATCCCGCTACTACAGCACGGTGACTTCATGGCTGAACTGGACCTAAAGGAAACCTACTTCCATATTCTAGTTCACCTACCACATAGTCAATACCTCATATTTGTGCTAAATACATAGGCAGTACCTCAGATTAGTGCTAAATGGACAACCTTTTCAGTTCAAACTGCTTCCATTGGGGATTACCACAGCCCCCATGGTGTTTACCAAATTCATAGCAGTAGTAGCAGCTCATTTATGCAGGCAAAACATCCACGTTTTCCCTTACCTGGATGATTGGCGCATCAGGAGCAATACTCATCAAAACTGTTTGCAACACACTCAAACTACCATAAAACTACTTCACCAACTAGGCTTCACGTTCAGTATAAGATCTCACCTGCAGCCCCTTCAGATACAACCTTACCTGGGAGCCATCCTCAACTCTAACATGGGGATAGCTTGCCCAAACACTGACAGGATTCAATCCTTCAAAACACGTACTCCACAATTTAGGCCTGATCAGCAGATAGCAGTGAGAACAGTCATGTGTCTTCTAGGTGCCTGGCATCATGCATAGCTATAGCACCTCATTCCATCAATGAACTCAGCTACAAGATCTAGTGTTGATCAGCCTTCAAGCTTACCACTCTCTACAGTGGTGGCATTCCAACAATCGTCTAAAGGAACAGCCTTTTCTAGATCCAGTTCCGCAGATAACCATAACAATGGACGCATCACTCACTGGTTGGGGAGCGCACTCATAGGAATTGACTGTACAGGGCCACTTGGCACCCAGTCAGATTCATCTCCGTATCAGTCACCTAGAGTTGCTAGCTGTTCATCTAGCACTAAAAGCATTCTTTCCCCACCTCACTGGCAAAGTCTTTCTCATCAAAACAGGCAACATGACTACCATGTATTATCTGCAAAAACCGGAGTGGACCAAGTCACCTCAGCTATCTCATCTAGCCCAGACCCTCTGGAGGTGTGCTCTTCGACACAACATTTACCTCTTAGCGGAATACACCAGGGGTGGACAATGGCTTTGCAGATCTCCTCAGCAGGAGGCAACAACAAGTCCATGAGTGGGAGCTCAACCCACAAGTCCTCCACCCATTCTTCCAACAATTAGGTCACCCAGACATAGACAAATTTGCCTCAACAAATGCGCAAACTTCGCCTCCAGGTTCCCACACCCACAGTCCAAGGGCAGCTCACTATGGAAGAGTTGGTCAGGGATATTTGCTTTCCACCTCTCACAACGTTTCCGTTTGTGAATCTTAAAGTTCGGTGAATAGGAGGGGGGTGGGCGCACACTGCCTCACACTCCAGCACTCAGTTTGCCCCGATGCATCATAATAAATGCAGTGCATGATAACACTTTCTTTGGTGTCAGGCTTTAGTTTTTCACCCTTGTTGGTGCAGCCAGTGCTGTGTTTCTCTCGTGTTTCGGGATAAGTGTCCTTCTTCAGTAGAGAGCAACACTTTTTGGGGGGTGCTGGAGATGCTGCCCAAAGTCTTCTCAGGTCTCAGTACCACTCGCTGGGCGCAGGTGCATCAACCAGAGCTTGTCAGCTCGTTAGCTCAAGGGAGCCTTTTTAAATAGGAGGGGGGTGGGCGTACACTGCCTCACACTCCAGCACTCAGTTTGCCCCGATGCATCATAATAAATGCAGTGCATGATAACCCTTTCTTCATTGTCAGGCTTTAGTTTTTCACCCTTGTTGGTGCAGCCAGTGCTGTGTATCTCTAGACACGTGTTTCAGGATAATTGTCCTTCTTCAGTAGAGAGCAACACTTTTTGGGGGGTACTGGAGATGCTGCCCAAAGTCTTCTCACGTCTTGTCATATAGCTACTATATATCTTTTTAATGCGTTAAGTTAGCATAGGCACATTACATGTTTAAACGCCATTTTTCCTTTTGCTGCTTCTGCACACGACACTTAATTGTTGATTTAGCTTTCAACCTAGTAGTTTGTTGTGGTTTATATGAGAATAATATGTTATTACTCTGATATCAGCTTTGCTCAATAAACTATGTCTGTACAGAGAGTGCTGAAGCTTCAGGAACAACAAGATACTGAATTGTTATGAGGTCTGATCTTCGCGCCTTCATAGACATAACATAAGTGCAGCTTCTGCCAACTTTGGCCTTTAGGCGGGTTTTATATTGCTTTGCTTGAGACACACAAACACACTTGATGCTGTTCGCATGCAGAGAGAGCTGGTGTATGCTGATGTGATCTCTTCATTCTAGGATCCTGAGGTATGGGCCCGCCCTAATTAAAACCCAAAGAGACCTTCTTAGCTATTAATATAATATATGTGTTAGGGAGGGTGAGAAATAAGTGTTGTTAACTCTTATTCATTACAGCATGTTAACATGCTGTCACCATTTGCTTTTTATGGACTAGTAACTATGCTGATAACTTTGCTTCTGATAATATGTTTCCTTGTATTATCTAAGATACTGCGCCTGAGAAGACGGCATTAGTAAATAAATATTTCAAATGTTCACGTATCCTCATTTACTCCACGTTCTGGTTTGAAATGATTGTATAATGAAAGAGTGCTCATGTGTTCCACGTAACCTGAGGTATTGTAAGCTCATGTTCTGGTTTGTCTAAACATTGGGAGTTTGTTATGACCAATGAGACACGGTAGCTAGCTCGGTAAGGGGTTTGTTGGGTACTAAGGTGAGTTTTGGGTCACCCTAATTCGCTGAGGTTTCAATCCTCTGTGCACAGTTCTGTGGGAGAACAGAAACCCTGCTACATGGCGCCCATACGTTGGTGGACTTATATCATGACACTCGAGTAGTATATCGTTCAAACCTTAACCCCTTCACTGTCGTTTCCGGAAAACGGTGGTGTCGGTGAAACCTACCTATTTTTTGAAATAGGTCTTTTCAAGCTTGATTCTATCTAAAACGGTTTCTTTTGAATTACTACCCAGTTGTGCTACAAAGTTTCCTTTGTTTTTTCTGTTATTCCGGTGCAATCATGGCGCAGGCTGTGGTCATCCCGCAGCATAGTCGCATTGCGGTGCGCAACCATTTACAGGCTTACCAAGTCCCGTTAGATGGCTTGGCTGTGATTTTGGTGGTGTGTGCAGATCCGGCGTACCCTTTCGAACTGTTTTATTCGTGGGTAACGTTTCCGGAAGTGGACGCTAATTCTAACGTGTTCCACACCTACACACCCTCACCTGTACCGGCTGAATATACACCGTACAGGGCACTGGAAATACCTATTGATCATTGGCAGCATCGCGTTTGGTTTGATGGCGCCCTTCCCCACTCTTTATCCACTGCGAGGTTGGGTCCATTGTCCATTCCAGGCACAAATTGGCCTGCATTGGGTGGATTCACCCCGCACCCGAATCACGGCGCTTGTCCCTTGGCGGATATTCGCAGACTACATGTTGTCTCGATTGCCGTGATTCGTGCATTAGTGCAATACATAGGTCGTCATCTCCCGGGAGGTCCCCCGGGGGGTCCGGCCGTTCAGGCGGAACATGGCGGTTTAAGACTTAATCCGGTTATGGTCAATTCGGTTTTTGGTAAGCGTCCCGATGATAAAGATGATTTCCCTTTCTGGCTTGCCGAGAAATTTGACCAACTGGAGGCTGTGTTTCCGAATTCTACTCCTGCTGATAAACATAGAATGTTGACGATTACTTTGCCTAAGGATTTAACTCCTGAACTCGTTGACTGTGAAAGTTGGGGGAAAACTTTTGCGGCCGTTTATACGGGGTGTTTCGGCACCCCGTCTATGTCCGTCCTGCCTACGATCGTTAAACGTGTTCAGGATGATCACGGACCGGAAGCAGCGGTTGAATTGGGTATGCGCCTGTGTGGTTCTTTTGAGATTGTGAGCGATCTCATCCTCTCCAATATAAAGGGAGATGCGTTGAACTTTCAGGTGTCGAATGCTTTAGCTGCTCTGCCCGATGCCAAAAAACCCCGACAGTTAGCGAAGATTGTTGTGGCCGCATATAAAACTATAGGTCGCACAAGTAAAGGTCTGAAATATTTTCCTGTCAAGGAGAAAAAACAACCACAGGGGCAGTCTGCAACAGCAGATGTCCAGCCCAAGTCCAATAAACAGAATTGGCCTAAAAAACAGAAACAGGGGAAGCAACAACAGCAGACTCAGGATTCGTATCCTGCGCCACAAATTCCTGCGCCGACTGAGAGAGTATATGATTTGCCCGATCGCGCGATGATTAAATCACCTGATAGAATTCAGGTTTCTGAACAACGCTCTCCTCGTTCCTTTCAGGACTCATTGGCCCCGAAGACCGGTGGAGGAGGAGGCGGTAGAGGACGTGGTGGCCAACAAGGACGTGGCCAGTCCCGCCAGACTGACGGCGCAGCGAAGCAGGAGGATTCTACGCCAAAAAGACCGCAGTTTGCGAAAAAGAAAGTCGCGGCCTTAACAGCGCATTGATATGCCACAGATAGTGAGAACGCGGCTTCGGAATCTGACGTGGGCTCTGACCTTGCTGGACAGCGCGGCGGAGATTACCATAGTGAGAGAGGCGCTGCGTCCACTACTGAGGGTGACAGCGACTGATGTCTACGTTGTAATAGAAACAGCCGATACGAGACTTGCTCCCCCTGAGAGACTTTATGAAATTGTCCTGTTAATTGAAGGTGACATACAGCGTTCCGTCAAAGGGGTATTTTGGGAAAATCTGTCTTCTACGTAGGATATTTTGCTTTCGGAGGCTGACTGGCCCCACCTTTTGTGCTCGCGGCGCCGCGAGGGGAGGAGGTGATCCTCCCCAGTTTCACGAACACTGTCTCGAAAGAGCATGCGCAGCATTTTGCAGAAGAGTGGGCTCGGGCTCTTGCACCGGCTCTGTACCGTAACCAATGTGGTTGGGACAAATTATCCCCATGCCACGAAATTCCGTTGCGGTCTCAGCCGCAGCCTCAACCTCAATATCCCATTCGGCGTGAAGCCAAAGCTTCAGTCGCGGAAATCCTTGAACAATTGGAATATCAGGGAGTTATTGAAACGTGTGTGTCACCGATGAATAATCCTCTTTTTACTGTGACCAAGCCTGACGGATCGTATCGTTTGGTATTGGATTACCGGCATTTGAACTCGCATTGCCGTAACTGTGCAGTACAGAATACTCACGGCTCTGCCCTGGTGGATGGTCTCGTGCGTAAGCGTTTTAAAACAACGCTTGACATATCCAACGGTTTCTATGCCCATAGATTGGACAGCTTTAGCTCCCAATGGACCAGTTTTACATGCGCTGGAGTCCAAAAACAATTCCGGCGTCTCCCAATGGGCTATAAGAATAGTCCTGGTATATTTACCGCACGCATAGTCTCTATTTTGGAGGCACTCGACCCGGATGCTTGTTCGTATGTGGATGACATATATCTCACAGACGATGAAATTTGGGAGCATCTGTGTTGTGTAAATTCTATTATTTGTAACTTTGCAGATATGGGTTACAAATTTAACTTTGCAAAATCGCACATTGCTGAGCACACAGTGTTGTTTCTGGGCTATGAGCTCAACAATGAAGGTAGAGGTTTGGCACCTCACTTCTTGGAGAAATGCGCACAGTTGCGCGCTCCTACTACACCAAATTCAAAAGCTTTGCACCCTCGGTGGATTCAGTGGGCTGCGTCCTTGACGTCCACGGATGTCCCGTTTATTTTTGACGCCTCATTGCGGTCGCAAGAGTACTTGCAGTATGAGTTTGTTCATCCTGCTCCTCTTGCTATGCGACCTTTGGAGGACTTCCATTGTATCATTTACACTGATGGTTCGGCGCAGGTTGCGCATGGCTCTAAACATGCCTACGTTTCCGCTTGCGCCATTGTGGTCGGTGCTATGTTGAACGATGAGTTTGTTTCCAGGGAAGTACACACACTGCCACTGGGCGATTGCACCGCACAATTGGCAGAGCTTCGTGCTCTCTTACTAGCGTTGGAGTACGCAGATCCTAGTGTTACTACTCTTATTGTGAGTGATTCTTTCTACTGTGTCCAGTCTTACAATGAAAACTTGTTCTTTTGGATTCAGAATGACTTTCGTGATTCCAAGGGTAGCACAATAAAACATAAGATGATCTGGGTTCGAGTGGCGGAGCTTAAGGCTACGTTGCCGCTCGTTTTTGTAATTCATACTCTTGGCCACCAGCGTGTTGGAGTCCACGCTGTCGGTAACTCGCTTGCTGATGAAGCAGCGAAATCAGCGGTGTCTACATACTTAGTTGCAGCAGTTACACGGTCCAAAAGTAAGATTGATAGTGACATCTTGGCGGCTGTTGCTGCCACTGAGAAGGGAGGTAAACATCCTACGGGGTTCCCTTCGAAGTACACATACCACTTAAGTCCTGAAAAGGTTCCTTTTGTAAAAATTCCTGATGTTGGGGAACGTTTGATTCCCAACTCGGATCGCAGGGCTGGCTTGATTTTTTTTTTTTGTAAATATTTTTTTATTGCAGCAAGAGCATATAATCAAACAGCATGTTCCATCGTCTCTCCTTGGTTCGCCTGAGGTGTGTCGCCCCTCCCCCCAGTATTACACAGCCATTCAGCTCACAACCCAGAGGTCGAGCGGCAATAACACGTTGGGAAGAAAAATTTAACAGGGGCGTTCAGTACATGCCCGTAGCCACCAATCGGAGGAGGAATAACATGGCCGCTTTTGGTCCTAACATTCTCTACTCCCTGTCCCAAAGCCAGGTGAACCAAGAGCCTCTTGTCACCCAACCTGAACAAACCCCCTCCCCTCTCCCACAACACCCTCAACCCCAACTACCCCTCCACCCTCGCCCAGGACCACCCCTAATAGCCCTCCCACCCCTAGCCAGACCCCCCCTCCCCCCCAGGCGTGCCAGAGTATCGTCCAATCAGAATCTTAATCCCAATCACAGGACCAGATCCGGAACTTAGTACCAGGAGTTATCAGCTATCATTCGTAAGTCCTCACAGTGGAACTCAAAGGTAGGGAAGCAGCAAATCAGGTCTAGACCGTCCCCCCGTCTGACGGGCGCTCCGCCGGAGCCGGACTATGTCCCGGGGAGTCCTCCTCCTCCATGTCCACGAGAGTGAGTCCCAGGACCATCCCCTCCCACGCCCTGGCCCTCTCCAGTGCTGTGTCGTTGCCTGCCCTGAGCGCGGCTCGCAGGCGAACCTCACCCTCACATCTAGCCCACTTATGCAGTTCAGACCTCCAGCGCCCTATCACAGGGCCCCGGGACGCCTTCCATTGGGACGTGATGGCTCGCTTCGCCAGGAGAAGCCCCAAGTCCAGAAACTTGCTAGTGACTTTATTTTTTGAAGTGTGTGGGAACCAGTGTAGTATGCAATGCGCCATGGTGAGTTGCAGGTCCCTTTCCGTCACCTCCCTTAGAACCTCCACTACTTCCTCCCAAAAGGGCCCCAGCTCGGGACACGACCAGAACATGTGTTGGAAGTCGGCGGGATCTGCCGGGCAACGTGGGCAGGATGCCGGGTGGGCCGGGAAGTATGTATGCAATTTATCAGGGGTCAGGTAGGCCCTATGCAGGACATAAAAGTGCACCAGCTGGAACCTTGCGTTGCGTGTGCTATTTCGGGCCCCCTCCAGTATTCCCTTCCATGCCTCCTCGGGGATCTCAATCGCCAAATCAGCCTCCCATTTCGCCTTCAAGGCCAGCAGTGGAGCGACAGATTCCGAGACCATGCGACGAGACAGGCACGCGACAGCCTTGACCGTCCCTGTCATCATCACGATGTACCGGCAGCCCAGAGACAATGGTGGCTCCGACATGCCCGTTCTCCAGTGTCTGCGGATCGCCGCCGTTAGGGCCGCATGAAGGAGGAAGTCCCCGCCTGCCAACCCAAAGCGGTCCTGGAGGAGATCAAAGGGTAACATCGCCCCGTTTTTGTACAGGTCACCCATGGATGACAGCCCCTGCTGGTCCCATCCTTCTAGCCCGCGCCACGAGCCCCCATGCGGAAGTGCCCCGCAGAGCCTAAGAGGGATCTCAGGTGCGTACGGAATCGCAATACCACACCTCCGGCGATATCTGTTCCAGCATTTCCGGGCCGTCGCAAACTCCTGTGTGAGGTGGAAATCCCCCATCGGTAGACCCAGTACGATCCGCGACAGCACCTGGACTGGACCCGCCGGTTCTCCCGATCCGTCTGTCCCTCTCCTGGCCCGTGCTACCCATTGCGTCAGCCACTGCAGCTGTGCCGCCAAGTAGTAGAGCTCGTAGTCCGGCAGTGCCAGCCCGCCATCCGCTCTAGGGCGGAGAAGTGTGGCGTGAGCCACCCTGCGCCTGCCCGCCCCCCACAGAAAGCCGATGACCATCGATCGCAGTTGCCGAAAGTAGCTCGCCGGGATCCAGATCGGGAGGGTCCCGAAGAAGTAGAGCAATCGTGGTAAGGTCACCATCTTGAGCAGCGCCACCCTCCCCATGAGTGATAGCGGGAGCGTGCCCCAAAAGTCGAAGTTCCCTTTAGCATGCCTGATCGCCGACCCGATATTCCCCTCAAGGATATCGGCCCTGTCGTGGAAGATCGTGGTGCCAAGGTATCGTAGGCCTCTCTCCACCCAAGTCACGCCCTCCGTTTCCTGCGGGCACTCTCCCCGCGGACGGGTCGGAAATAGGTGGGATTTCGCCCAGTTCACACGAAGACCGGAGACACTGCTCAGCGACTGCAGGAGAGTCTTAGCACCACGCAGAGAGTTCGCCGAGTCCGCCAGGAACATCAGCAGATCATCTGCGTATAACGCTATGTGGTGTACTTGGCCATAGACGTCCAGTCCCTGATACGCCCGGCCCAGCCGGGCTCGTGCTGCAAGGGGTTCGACAGCCAAGGCAAATAGTAAGGGGGAAAGAGGGCATCCCTGACGGGTGCCCCTGCCCACCCTGCACATCTCAGAGATAACCCTCCCTGTCCTGACTCTCGCCGTCGCTTCTTGGTAGAGCAGTCTCGTCCAACCTACGAAGCCTTCCCCAAGGCCCAACGCTTGTAATACATGGAATAAGTAAGGCCATTCCAAGCTGTCAAACGCCTTCTCCATATCGACAGCGAACACCACCGCCTCGTCACCATCATAAGTGTCGGCCTCCAGTATATGTAAGAGTCGCCGCACATTAAGCGCCGTATTGCGGGCCGGGATGAAACCCGACTGGTCCGCATGCACCAGTTTGGACATGTGAGGGAGCAAACGCGCCGCCAAGATCTTGCTCAGGATCTTGTAATCCAGGTTAAGCATGGACAGTGGGCGGTATGCCGATCTGTCCCATGGTTCCTTGCCCGGCTTCAGAAGGGGGACAATCAACGCCTCCCTCGTGGTCTCGGGTAGACAGCCCAATCGCCTCGACTCATTGTACAGCCACGTCAGTCGGGGCGCAAGGAGGTCCACGTAGGTGAGCTAGAATTCCGCAGGGAATCCATCCGTGCCCGGCGTCTTATTCCTTGCCATAAATGGCAACCCGTACCTCTCTTTCCACGATCTTGTCCCCGATCCGTTTCGCATCCTCCTCACCTAGGACCGGCAGGTCCAGATCCTCCATAAAGGTCTGGAACTCCACCAACGAAGGGAGGACCCTGCTGCGGTATAGTTCAGTATAGTAGTCGTAGAACAACGCGTTGATCCCCTGCTGATCGAATCTCGCCGCTCCCGTGTGGTCTCGGAGCTCAAGGATGACCGAGCCCCGGCGGGCCGGGTTGGCCAGCCAGGCCAGGAGGGCCCCCGATTTGTCGCGTTCCGAGTGCGCTCGTGTGAGGTAGGCTTTGTAGTCAAAGCACCGGAGGCGCTCCACCGACGCCGCCACCGCCTCTCGCGCCCCCAGCAGGTCTCCGTGAGTGTCCGGCCGCTCAGGTCTTTCCCTCTCCAGCCTCCGCAGGGTCTCGTCCTCCTTCCCAATTTCGTCCAGAAGCGTTTTCCGCACTCCCGACGCCGTTGCTATGCATTGGCCTCGCAACACCGATTTGAACGCGTCCCATTCCGTTACAGCTGAACCCGCCGTGCCCGCATTCACCTGAAAATAGCCCTCTATGCCTGACGCAATTGTGGTCCGGAAGAGCTGGTCATCCAGCGCCTCAGGACGTAGTTTCCAAGCCGGGATCCTCGGGCGAACCTGCGACCAGCGCAGCCGCACGAGGAGGGGGTTATGGTCCGAGATCGAGCGTGTGAGATACTCACTGTGGTTCACTTCCGCGTGCACGTCCTGGGAGCTCAGGAAGGCGTCAATGCGGACGTGTAGCTCGTGAATGCCGGAGAAGAATGAGTAGTCCCTGTCTAGTGGGTGGTTAGCCCTCCAAGAGTCAACCAGACCCCACTGTCGTTGCCAGGCGGAGCGCGCAAGTGCAAGTCTACCAGCTGGTGCAATCTGTAGGGGGGGGTGGGACCTGTCCAGGGTAACGTCGGCCACGCTGTTAAAATCGCCGCCCAGGAGCAAGGGCTCCATTAAGAACTGAGCCAGTTTGTGGGACAAAAGGGAGAGGAAAGCAGGTTGGTCTACATTCGGGGCGTACAAACAACCCAGGTTAAGGTCCCTCCCGTCCAGCTTGCCCCGCACCATTACGTATCTCCCTTCCGGGTCAATTACCTGTTGCGTGCACAGGAAGGGTACCCCCGCCCGTACCCAAATGGCCACCCCCCGAGCATAGGCAGAGTAGCCAGTGTGAAAGACCTGTCCCCTCCAACGCCGCTGCAGAGCCCTCCCCTCCTTATCCAGCAGATGTGTTTCTTGAAGGAAGGCGATGTGAATGCCCCGCCTGACCAGATAGGAGTGAATTTTATGACGCCTATGCATCGAGTGCATCCCTCTGACGTTCCATGTGAGACATTTGTAGCCTAAGTCGGATCCCATGGCAGAGACCACCATATCCCCATCCCCCTCTCAGCCACCCCTCCAGCACGCCTAGCCCCCCCCTTGTCCCCCCCCCAACTTGTACTATCAACCTACCCCAACTCCCACTCCCCCGGACAGATAACCAACATGGAAACCCCATCCAAACATAGTTAGCAAAAAAGCGTATCATTACAAAATAGGGTTGGAGTGGCGGCAATGCCGGCTCCAGACAGGCCCGAAGTCCCCCGCCCCCGCCCCACTACCCCCAGCAACCAACAGGAGATGTCCCCCGACTCTCCCCGTCCCCAAGGTCTCAGTAAGAAGTCCCAGTGGGCAGCCGCACCCCACAGCATAGCGTCCTGAAGCGGCCCTCCTCCGCCCACATATCCCGGTACCTTACTCATGTGATCGATGTCCCGCGTACCATCTCAGTCCAGGATACCATCCGCAGTCTGGGGAGTCACAACCGGCAGGTCTGTCTCGGACAACTCATGCCCACTGCTGGAGCCAGGGCTGGGAGCACTGGCCTTCGACTGCTCCGAAGCACTACTGGAAGGGCTGGCGTCCCCCTGGCTAATGGTCGCCACTGCCTGCACCGCCTTGGCGCGTTCCTGTTGCCAGTCCGATGGGGAGCCAGGTCGTCCCGCCGGCGGCGTCTCCGACGCGTGTCTCCTGGGGGGGGTCCTCGTAGCGCGGTCCTCTGCCGACGCCCCTCTTGAATCCAGCCAGCTCCAAGCCTCCTGTGGTGTCAGGAAAAAGTGGGTGCGCTCTCCTGCGACCACCCGCAGCCGCGCCGGGAACATCATAGCGTAGGGCAGCTGTAGCGACCTCAGTTTCCTCTTGACCGCCAGGAAGGAGGCCCGCTGCTTTTGCACCTCTCTGGTGAAGTCCGGAAAGATCATGATCCGACTGTTGTCGATGCTCAGGTCCGGGATGTCTCTCACTCTCCGCAGGATATGGTCTCTGTCCCTGAAGTGCAGAAGATGCAGTACGATCGGTCGCGGAGGCGCCCCCGGTTTGGGAGGACGCGCAGGGACTCTATGAGCCCGTTCAATGGCAAAGAACGACGAAAGTCCCTCCGGGGCCACCTCCGAGCGTAGCCAGCCCTCCAGGTAGGTGACCGCGTCTCGCCCCTCGGCTTTTTCGGGGACCCCCACAAGGCGAAGATTATTGCGCCGAGAGCGCCCTTCACTGTCCTCAGCTCGGAGCTCCAGCACTCGTACCTTCTGCGCCATTTCCGCCAGGGTCGTCTTTAGCTCCGCCACGTCTCCTGGCAAACTTTTCAGGGTACCCTCGGTCGTCGCTACCCGCTCCTTCAGCTTTTTGTGGTCGTCCCTTAGCAGAGACAGGTCCGACCCAATGGTGTCCATGCGTTTCTCAAGGGCCTCCCGCGACGCCACTATCGCCTGCATTATGTCCCCCAGGGAGGGGTCCCGCGGGCGGGATGGACTCCCGGCCCCCGCCCCCGGCGGGACTTCGTCCTCTGGGTGCCCCGGGTCATCCAGCTTCAGTGCCTCGAAGCCCTTCTTCCTGCTGCCGCGTGTCATCCTGGCGGGCAGTTAGTGTCGCGTGCCCCTTCCAGACCCTGGTCCGCCCCACGACCTTCGCCCACTCCGATCTCTGGGCCCTCGCCCCGTGGGGACCAGTCCGTGCAGTAACCCAAGTGCTGGGGCTCGCTCCACCAGGGTTGTGGGGCACAATAGTCCCGGGTCAGGGCACCTGACGAGGTTCCCGCGTCGAGATTGCTCAGGCCGGATGTGCACCTACGGGCCCCAGTGCTAATGCGGCGCACTGGTCTCGGGCGCCCCCGGGCAGGTAGACGCTCTCTCCCGCCAATGCGTCGCAGGGGCGGGCAGCCAGCCTCTCACCCCCTGCACTCTTTTCTGTCGACACTCTTGAGCTGTACACCCCCCCTGCGGTGTGGGTCCCTCAGGAGTCCCCTCAGTAGGGCGGACCAGGTGCTCTGCGCCGACCCCGAGTCCCTCACGGACCCAGAGACTCCGCAGTCAGTTCTTCAAGCCGGTCTTCGTGTCCCGGCCGGCGCCATCTTAGGGTCAGGCAGTGAGGTCGTCCTCTGCCCCGCAGCTCCGTGCGCGAGGATGTCCGCCAGCTCTCCTCACCTCCGTTTGCGTTCCGGAGGCAACTTCGGTAGACCCCAGCCACCACAGCATTAGGGGAGCTCTCCCCCGCCTCGTAGGCTCCGGCGCCAGGCGCGTCGCTACAGGACGGCGGCCGCCATCTTAGGCGCTCTCATCGCCGGGTGCCGTGCTCACCGCTCTGAGTACTGCAGGGGTAGTCGCAGAGGCCCCCAGACCCCCAAAGTCGCACTGCGCGTCCCTGATGCTCTCTTGAGCACTCGTGGGGGGACGGAGCGCGAGTCGGGGCTCAGGATATGTGGCGGTGTGAGGCGGGCACGGAGGAGCTCCGGAGTCCCGCTTCCACCTACATCGGCGCCTAAACCACGCCCATCGCAGGGCTGGCTTGATTACAGCGGCTCATGAAGGTGTGGCGTCTGCGCATGATGGCGTCTCAGCCACTGTAACTCAATTACAACAACGTTTCTGGTGGCGGGGACTGTACAAACAGACGCATGATTATGTCCTTCTTTGTGACATTTGTCAGCAGATTAAACCTTCGACTGCTGCGCGTCCGCCACAGACACAGTTGTACATTTCTAATAGACCGCTAGGTTGTGTTTACTTAGATCACTGCGGTCCTTTTTCATCTGATACTGCGTATAAGTACATCTTAGTTGCAGTTGATTCATGCACACGCTTTGTGTGGGTCTGGCCCCATCGCAGCGCTGATTCACGGACTGTCATTAGAGATTTGCGCATCTTTGTAGGGATTTTTGCCTGTGGTACCTTCCATTCGGATCAGGGTCCGGCTTTCGCCTCTAAGGCGTATAAGGATGCCATGACTTCGATGGGGGTCCAAGTCAAGTTTTCGTCTCCCTACAGACCTGAGGGTAATAGTGTAGTGGAGCGAATGAACCGTGATTTAAAGCAATCTTTGACAGCTCGAGTTATAGGCACTGGCAGAAACTGGCTAGCCCACCTCTACGGCGTGCAGCGTGCTCTTAATAATCTCCCTAGAAGGTCTCTGGGTGGGCGGACCCCATACGAAATGCTCTTTGGCATCAAGATGTTCGTCCCTGACCTTGACGGTCTAGACTGCGTGGCTCGTGCCACAACCTTTGACGTAGATGAACATTGTACTGTTTTACAGAATCTACAAAAGACCAGAGACAGTCTTGCAAAGGAACATTTACCCTCCACGTCGGATGTTGCGTTGCAGATCCCGGTAGTTGGCTGGCTACCCCAAGTTGGAGAACTGGTTCGAGAGAAGATCGACAACAAGAAATAATTTGGTCCTTCCTATTGAGCTCCGGTTCCAGTGCTTGGAGTGAAAGGCACAAGAACAGTCATTTTACCACCACTTCCTGGTCGTAAGGAAAACAGGTTTATCTCAATTGACAATGTCAAGATACACAGAGTGGCCGATTCTTCTTAGCATGACACCGGCTGTTTCCTGTCCTTCCATTGTGAGAAATTCAGTTTTGCCCACTGCTTCTAATCATGAAACTGAAGTGGCAATTGAGTTGCCTGCTATTTCCAGTCCTTTATTAAGTACTTTGCCCGGTACAGACCTTGCTGAAATAGACTATACATACCCCACTGACTTGTCCATGCCTGACCTGCAAGCCCGTTTGGCCACAGAATCCAGATTTTCATTTGACACTGTTTCCAATGCCTCGAAGAAACCCTCACGTTTTGCAGTTTATGCCAGCTTATTTAAAGAACATTTTTTAATTCCCCCTTGGACATATATTTGGCTGATGCTTTTTTCTATTTACCTTTTTATGTCAATTGGGTTTGTGTTTTATTTTTTCCGGCTTATGAATGGACACTATGTCGAAGAAAGAACATGCATTCAACATCTAAATGGAACTTTGGCCCCCCTTTCCTCATCGCATTCTGCACACAGATTGAAAAGAGACTTGACATTTGTTAACATCACTGCTTGGTCTGTCCTTGATGGGATAGTGTGGGATGCCGTTAGGTTTCAAATACATGGCCCTACCGAGGTTGTTAATGTCCCCAATGTGCTTAAAGTTAACATGGGGGATGTAGTGAAACAAAACATACGTTCTGATGATTGGGATGTTCAGGCCGTAGAGTCTTTGTTTTCTGATTTAAAATACTATGCTGCCTTTGATGCGGAAGATTTGTACTTAGAATCTGCTAATTGTGGTGATTTGTTTTGCTTTCAACATTTAGGCAATCACTTCTTACATAAAACAGCGTCCAGAAGGAATACTGTAAATTATGCACAATGGGAGCATTTCCCAGCTCCTAAACAAGGCAGTTCGAGTACTTTTTTGAAAAAGTACACTTATTTTAATGACTTCAATCAGTCTAATCCTGAGTCCTTTTATTTCAAAATGACACAGAAGCCTATGTCCAAGGTTAGACTTACCGATACCAAATTATTGTATTCGAAGTCCTTTCTTGATCAGCTGTCTGTGGGCGGCTATGAATTATGGAAGGAAACTATTGACTTAATATCAGTTTGGGGTTCTAAAAGCTGGCAGGTACAAGGCACTGAGGCTTTGCACCGTGCTAGTCTCATCCCGAATCTATTGTTGTTTTTGAATTCTTCTATTTCACAAACGACGTGCTTTGGATTGGCAACTTCTAAAAAATTGAATACTCCGACCATCCCTGAGTTAGAGGAATATTCTGGCTGGAGTAATTATACTCAGTTTTCGATTAGGGTCTTGCAAACCCTATTGTTAAATTCATCCTTTAACATATCCAGTATGGATCCAAAAGGTTGGCTGATGTGGCACAGAAGTGCTGATTCATGCCAGCACCGTTTTCTAGGTTTTTCTGATGGCTTTACACAGGTCAGACCTGATCCACGTTTTGAAACTGAGCATTCTGTCACGACTTACTCTGTGTGCAAATTGTGTCAGAATTGGCTGCAACATTCAACATTGTCTGCAGTTAAATTACATCTTGCAAAGCTGAATGATGATGTAGATTTGAATGATTTCATTAAGGGCCCGGCTAGTGGTAGTTCAAAGAGATGGATATATGCTGTTTACAATTAAATCTGGAAGACATCACAGATTGAGGCTGCGACACGCCTTAGAGCTATAGATCAGGCGAATCTAGAAAAGGTGCTTGCTGTGGTAGATAATAGTATTAACATGCTTTCTTCCCGCATTTACACTTTGGATAATATTGTGTCTTCTGTAGTGGATATTGTGCATGATGAAGTGTCTGTGTTATACCATGGTCAGAATCAATTACGTTCTGTCATGCAATTTGCATGGACCCTTCAAACGTTGAAGGCTGGCAAGGTGCCATGGACCTACATGAATGTTTCTTCTCTCTTTGCCCCCTTTAATTTGACTGACAAGCAGCGCTTGCTTTCCATGCGGGATGCTTCATTTTCTATGTTACATGTTGAGAAATTGGAGTCCTTGCCTTTTTCTGTGGCAGAGGCCAACGATGCAACGTGGCTTATCCACGGTTTAATAACTTTACCTTTTGCACTGTATAAATTTACAAATTGTATGCGATATGTTGCCATAGGTCGCTATGAGCCCTTAGGTAGTGCATTTCTCCATGAAGTCTGGTCCCTTCCTTTCACTTATAGATGTTTGAAAGACGGACAGGAGGTTTATCTGAATGGGGAGGAGTGTACAGAAACACCGGACCATTCGCTAATGTGTAGGTATATACAATTGCACGGTTCTAGTAACCAAGACCGGCCTAACTTAGCCTGTGTTTTAAAAGGGACTCCAGTGCCTGCAATCACCCCGACTTTTACCTTGCTGGGAAACGGAAGTTATTTACTTTTAAATAATGAAGATTGTTGCGGGTTAATTAGAGGTGTAGCTTATGTGGTCACCGTAACTGAACGTGTAGTTTGCTGCAGAAATGTTCTGTACCCACCCACGCATGAAAATAGGGATGTTTCCATCTGGCTACGCATCCCAACCTTGAAAGCAGAATTCAGCGGCATGAGCAGAATAAGGGCTCTATTGTCCCAGAAAGAAGTGGCCTTGAGTTCGGCTAGGGAGACTTTCGTTCTTCACATAGCTAACACCCGGACTGAGGTTCAGGCCCTATTAAATACTGATTTACCGTTGCATTTCAGCGAGATGGTACATTCTATCTTTAACGCGTCCTCCACAACTGGCCTGGCGCATTTTTTAAAATCTGTTAGCAGTGGTCTTGTAACTTCATTTGAAAAAATCTTTGGAGTCATCCCTGCTTTCTTCCATTCCATTTTTTCGAGTTTGTTTGGTGGATTCCCGGTTATCCTGGCACTAGCGGCAGCCGTTCTAGTGATTGTTTGCTTCCTGAAATATGGATGCCCCACGTGTGGAAGGAGCAGCCCAGCCCCTCCTAGCGCTGTTTCGCAACCGGATGCTTGAATATTATGGCACGCTGCCGCTTGCGATTTTAAGCACGGCATATGGATTATCGTTTCGATTTTCCTACTTCACCTGTGTCCAGCCTGTATTTCACTGCCTAAGCTGTGACTTCGATTGGGCCATTGATTTGTGTCTCTGCGGACCGGTTTCTCCTGAAGTCGACTTTAATCAGCTGATGAGTCCTATCGTCTCTCACGAGTTGGTTTGTACTGGCGACAGGATTATGGCCCTAGCAGCGATGCATGGACTAATGGGTCCTTGGAACGTTCTTACAGCAGCGCAGGACTTCTTGGCAATGAGCTTTCTTGAAAACCCTCCGAGTTGTCCTCTGATGGTAATAGAGGCTCCAGTGTTGGGAGAACACGTTTGCTCTTTTCCTCTTTTGAATTAGATGGCTGAACTGTTTTCGGATGAAGACGGTGATTTCCTGTTGGAGGCTGTTGCTGCATATTTTGCATATTCGGTCTTGCCTTGAAGAGCCTTCTTGGTTTATGATGATGCCACACTTTTTTGCATTTTTTCACCTCCCAGTCCTATTGGCTTGAATGCTTGTGACATTTTTTATATTTCGATTTGATTGCTGCAGTTTTTTATACTTATAAGGTTGTTCATGGTTCTTGAACTCTGCTTTCATGAAGTTGCCCTTATCTTATCTTATCTTATCCGTCCTCGGATCATGGGGGGGTGTCATATAGCTACTATATATCTTTATAATGCGTTAAGTTAGCATAGGCACATTACATGTTTAAACACCATTTTTCCTTTTGCTGCTTCTGCACACGACACTTAATTGTTGATTTAGCTTTCAACCTAGTAGTTCGTTGTGGTTTATATGAGAATAATATGTTATTACTCTGATATCAGCTTTGCTCAATAAACTATGTCTGTACAGAGAGTGCTGAAGCTTCAGGAACAACAAGATACTGAATTGTTATGAGGTCTGATCTTCGCGCCTTCATAGACATAACATAAGTGCAGCTTCTGCCAACTTTGGCCTTTAGGCGGGTTTTATATTGCTTTGCTTGAGACACACAAACACACTTGATGCTGTTCGCATGCAGAGAGAGCTGGTGTATGCTGATGTGATCTCTTCATTCTAGGATCCTGAGGTATGGGCCCGCCCTAATTAAAACCCAAAGAGACCGTTAATATAATATATGTGTTAGGGAGGGTGAGAAATAAGTGTTTTTAACTCTTATTCATTACAGCATGTTAACATGCTGTCACCATTTGCTTTTTATGGACTAGTAACTATGCTGATAACTTTGCTTCTGATAATATGTTTCCTTGTATTATCTAAGATACTGCGCCTGAGAAGACGGCATTAGTAAATAAATATTTCAAATGTTCACGTGTCCTCATTTACTCCACGTTCTGGTTTGAAATGATTGTATAACGAAAGAGTGCTCATGTGTTCCACGTAACCTGAGGTATTGTAAGCTCATGTTCTGGTTTGTCTAAACATTGGGAGTTTGTTATGACCAATGAGACACTGTAGCTAGCTCGGTAAGGGGTTTGTTGGGTACTAAGGTGAGTTTTGGGTCACCCTAATTCGCTGAGGTTCCAATCCTCTGTGCACAGTTCTGTGGGAGAACAGAAACCCTGCTACAGTCTCAGTACCACTCGCTGGGCGCAGGTGCATCAACCAGAGCCCGTCAGCTCGTTAGCTCAAGGGAGCCTTTTTAAATAGGAGGGGGGTGGGCGCACACTGCCTCACACTCCAGCACTCAGTTTGCCCCGATGCATCATAATAAGAGCTCTGGTTGATGCACCTGCGCCCAGCGGGTGGTGCTGAGACCTGAGAAGACTTTGGGCAGCATCTCCACTACTCCCCAAAAAAGTGTTGCTCTCTACTGAAGAAGGACAATTATCCTGAAACACGTGTCTAGAGATACACAGCACTGGCTGCACCAACAAGGGTGAAAAACTGAAGCCTGACACAGAAGAAAGTGTTATCATGCACTGCATTTATTATGATGCATCGGGGCAAACTGAGTGCTGGAGTGTGAGGCAGTGTGCGCCCACCTCCTTCCCCTTTCAAGTTCAGTAGATGTCTATGACACTCATCCTAGTGGCTCGCACATAGGCCAGACAACAGTAGTTCACCACACTACTAGAATTTTCAGTAGTTCCACACCAGGCACTTCCCAACTGACAGGGCCTTCTATCCCAAAATCAGGGAGAATAAAGACATCCAAACCTCAGATCTCTTAATCTTGCAATCTGGATCTTGAGGTTTTAGTATTCAGATGCTCAAATCTACCTCAACAGCGTATGGATATTCTTAAAGAAGCATGAAAACCCACTACTAGAACCTGCTATGCAGCAGAGTGGAAACAATGTGTTCACTATTGACATTCAAAGGCTATTAACCTCTGAACAGCAAAGCCTCAAGACATTGTCTGTTACCGTCTCCATTTAGAATCATCTGGGTTTGCCTTCACTTCTAAAGGAATCCACTTGTCAGCGGTCACCACTTGTAGGAAACTGGCTCTATATATACTACACCAAAATGAGGTACAGTGTGTCTAGAGTCAAGGTGACCCCAGAGGTAGGCAGAGGTTAAAGTTAGATAGAACCTTACTCTCTATTTGTGGTAGAGTGGTCGAGCATTAAGGCAGTATCAGAGAACAGTGTTAAGCATTTGATGTACACACTCAGTCAGCAAATGAATTCACACACTCAAGGACTGAACTCTAGACCAATTGTTTTGGGATAAAAAAATATATTGTTGTTTTATTTTTAGAACCAAGCAAGCCTGGCACAGGTAAGCGTTAAATACTTCGCAGTAATAAGTTGCTGAATGTAGAAAAGTTTGAAAAATGCAATAGGAATTGTACTTTGTTTGATTTACAGGGGATGCAGTAAGTTGCAATACTTAGCAAATACAGTACATTGAAATGAATAGGCTTTTTCAGTAAATTACAGGTAAGTTACTTTTCACGTTACTTTTCTAACTCAGTGCTGGATACCTAGATTCAGAACTGGCATATTTCCTGCAAACAGGTAAGTAAATGCGTTTTGGTTATTGGTATGATTTTTAAAGAATATTTTTAGATTTCAAAACTTCACACTTTTTTGGGAGAAAATTGTCAATGTTATCCTATGGAGGAAAAATAGGTTATCGGTTCAAAGGTAAGTTATCGACTGTGGGAGTTAAGGTTCTGGGGTTAGACTCAGGTGTCCCCCAGGGTCAGTGATGCACTCTTGTTACACCCTCATTGGCACTAGGGCGGCCGGGTGCAGAGTGTTGAGGCCCAATGTTATCCAATCGGGGATAGGGAGCCTCCGGTTGGTGGCTGCTGGCAAGCAGGCCATTGGGTTGTGGGAACAAAGCTCCTGGGGTTTAGGTCACAAAAGGTGCACCCTCAGCTGCACTGGGGCGGCTGGGTGCAGAGTGCTGTTTCGACATCGGGCGCCCTGTGGTTTCCAATGGAGAACCTCCGGTTTGCAAAACACAGCAGGCAGGGAGCCGAAGGACTTCTGGGTGCCACCACCACTTTGAGAGGTAAGTTGGGGGCTTGTTCGGCACCATCGGTTTGGGCACAGAAGGCCGTGGGGCATCTGGTACAGGGGTGCCTTTTGGTGTCGGATTACCAGCTCCTGGTCATGGTTAAATGTAAAATGTAAATGTAAATGTCAAGGTATTTGTAGAGCGCACTGCCACCAAGCGGTTTCCTGGCGCTATTACTCATACCGCTGTGGAACCCTTCCTGGCTTTCCCTGTGAAGTGTCCACTCCTGGGCACCCCCAGGGTGAAGCCAGGCATCCTAGCGCTGTTGGGGCCGGTGTGGAGGTTAAGCAAGCTATAGCCCAGAGTTGCAGCGTGGGGCCCATGATTAGAATAGGCACCGAGGAGAGAATTGTCAGGTCCGAGGAAATTGAGCCCAAGACCCGCCGAGGTGGGAATTGAACCCTGGTCCCGGGCCAGAACTCTGCATCAGGGTCTGCCGCTCTAACCATTGAGCCACACTCCTCCACGGGGCCTTCTGGATTTAGACTGCAGGCGTCGGCTGGAGGCTTGAGGCAGTTCAGGAGTTGCCAGATTTCGGTTCAGGATCGTCGGGATGACCCCCTCGTGGTGTTTTTCCACTCAAGCTCGGGCGGGGTTCGGCAGGTTCAGAGTGGGCTGGATTACCGGTTTCCGGCTGCTGCCAGAGATTGCAGTTGAACAAATCCGGTGTTCACCGGAGAAGCAGTCTTTGGAAGTGAAGGCAGGCAGGTCCTCTGGGGTTTTTGAGGTTGCTGGCTGCTGGACACACCGGGGTTTTGCAGGAGCTGATTTGAGGGGAGACAGGCCTATAGGACTGGGGCCAAGTCAGTGGGCATCGTCCTCTTGTTAGTTCTGCACGGCTCCTCAGTCCTTCTTCTTATCTTCCTTCTTGTCATTTCTGGATCTGAGGAAGCCAGGTTCAGGATGCTCCCTAAATACTAGATTTAGGGGTATTACAGGTAGGTAGAGGGCAGGGAGCAATGGGTCCCTTCCCTGGGGTGGGTACAACCCCTATTGTGCCAGTCTCCAGTGGGAGGGGGGAAGGAGCCTGTCCCTGGTTGGTTGGGTCCCCCATCCTCAAGATGGCGGGGACTCGGAGTTGTGCTTCACATCGCCTACCCCACCTTAGGGGTGGAGTTGGCAGAGGTGGGCATACCTCTCTCCCTCACTTGTTTTTCCCACCAGTTCTCCCGCCCAAAGCGGGGTCAGAACCGGTGGGGACCAGTTGCTGAAAGCAGGAAGTGGTCTGGGGAAGCTCACAAAGGCGGCATGCCTTTGAAGCTTCTCCTTCGTGAACCCTGCCTATCCTGGGGGAGGAGGATGTGCATTATTTCATGCCCCGAGAGCAGCAGGCTCTTGACCCAGGAGTCCACAAACGTGTCTATTGATGGCAGTCTAAGCAGCCACTTATTCGGGACACTAGAAGTTGGTAGAGTTTCCGGGGGCATCTCCAAGATGCCCTCTGTTGAGCATTGTACATTAAATCCCACACTGGCATCAGTGTGGGTTTAATGTGCTGAGAAGTTTGATACCAAACATCAAAGTTTTCAGTGTAGTCAATATGGTGTTGTGGAGTTCGTAATGACAAACTCCCAGCACCATATACTCTTAATGGCAGCACTGCACTTACAATGCCCAAGAATGGACTTGCGATACCAAAGGGGATGATGGACGGAGCGTTTGAGCAAATCAAATACTCACTCTCAGTCAACTGATCTGGATTTAATCCATCATCATTCTTTAGCTCACTCCACCACCCTGTAGGGTTACAGGGCTCATGCACCCGTACCCTCACCACTGGCATAGTGCACCCAGCTGCAGGGGTGGCTGATCTAGGCCAGGGCAGTGGGTTGTAGGCATGACACACAGGGATGTGTGCCATGTCGACTCTTCACTTTATTCTGCACCAACATACGCAGCCTGCAAAGGCAGTGTGTGAGTGTAGTGGTACAATAAGTGCTGCAGCCCTTAGAGGCCTTCTCTGGTCACAGTGCCCTGGGTACCTGTGTACCATTTACCAGGGGCTGGCCTTTTGCCAGAGATGCCAGTTGGGTTTAGTTTTGGGGAAAGGACACAGGCCCTGGGAACCTGATTGGCAGGGACCCAGGGCACACCAAGTAAAAGTGCATCAGTAGTCTGGCAAAAAGTGGGGGGGGTTACTGCAACAGAACCCCACTTTCCTACACCACTGATCTCCAAATCAGGGGACACTCTTCTATATTCAGAATTACAGTCATTATAGCTTGTCTAGAGGACCTCAATAGAGTTATACCGCCTAGGGTTCCTCCAAAAAACAGCTTGTAACTTCAATGTTGTATTAACAAGGTTAAGAGGTCAGCCCCCTTTGATCCTTCACACTCATGCCCTCTCCAGTTTCCGTCCTGGAAAGTTACTTTTCCCATTGCAATCACTTCACTCAGACTTGTCAGTGAGCTACTGGCATTAACTGTAGAATAACCATTCTTCCAACTTCATAGGTAAAAAGTGGTACTATGTACCGACCCTAAATTCCTTTCAAAAGTGGTCTCACAGTTCCACTTAAATCAATCAATTGAGTCATCAGTGTTCTTTCCACCCAATTCTGTTGCGGAAAGAGCTTAACATACATTGAATGTGAAAAAGAACTGTTATGAATTATGTATTGACAGAACTCAATCATTTAGAAAGACAGAAAAACTATTTGTTGCATTCTCAAAAACACATAAAGGAAGGGCCATCTCTAAAGCAAGCATTTCACGTTGGATTGTTAATTGCATCCAAACTGGTTATACTAAAGCGAACAAACTCTACATATCCCTCCAAATGTTCACTATATTTGCAAAAAGGGAACTTCTATGGCCTTTTTAGTCAATATACCCATGGCTGACATGGTACATGGACTACACCGCGCACATTTACAAAACAGCACTGTATAGATATCATGGCCCTTCATCAAGCCAATGTGGACCAATCGGTTCTCCGCACATTATTTTAAACACATGCAACCCACACTGGTAACCATGGCTTTGGATATGGAAACTACTTCACAGTCTATGCTAAGCATGTGTCTACAGCCACACATGCCATCAAACAGAATATTTTACTTACCCAGTAAGCATCGGTTTGTGGCATGTAGTGCCGTAGATTCCCACCTTCCTCCCCGGACACCTGCGTTGTTTGTGGCTAACTACATTAAACATTACACTGTTTTCACATGGTTATCTCACTGGGATACATCATCCTTCATACTCCATCCTCAGACGCCAAGTGGAAAAGAATCTAACAGTGGAGTTTAGGGCCATGCACATTGCAAGCAAGAGGAGGAGTCATGATACCTCGTGGCTAGAAAGACTTTTCCTTCGAAGAAAAACAACTAGCACAATTCAAAGCCCAACACTAGATGATAGACATATGCTAAGCACGTGAATCTACAGCACTATATGCCACAAACATATGCTTACTGGGTAAGTAACATTTTCCTTTTTTCTTATCTCCACACATGTGTATTAATTAAATTAGCTCCTTGACATCATGTTGGTGTGATTGAGTCTAAAGTAAAAAAGGTGACTTTGGACAAGTAATTAATGTGTCATGTTTGACCTTGTTCTTTACAGACCACTCTTCTGCATTTCTGGGAAAAGACATCTAGGCTGATGTCTGAAATCCATGAGGAGTTTAAAGAGTTCCAACCATATGGATATGTTGCATTGAAGGTATAGTTTTCGAATATTAGTGTTAATAATTCAGATATAGTTGTCATATTTCGTAATTCCACATTGTAATACTCTCATGCAGCATTTTAGTCCACAGTTGTTCAACTGATCTAATGCTTTTATTTTTGCACCTACTTTTTCATGGCAGTAAGAAAGATGTCTAGTAGGGTGCCTATGCATGCAGCTACGTATTAGAAATGAGACAATACTCATGGAAATCCAGTTGAACTCAACATAGACGACCCAAGTTCTATAGATAGAAATTTTGTTTTCTTGATGTTTATGCTGCACCAGTTGTAAGGGTGCAGTTAATACAATATTAGCATATCGGTTTGGTGATATGCATTTTTTTAATATTTGCCATGCCCTCAAATCAATTTATTAATGTAAAAAATGTGCTAGTGATTGGCAGAATTCACTCCCAACAGTTATGTATACAGAATCCTGAAGCATACTTTGGGTTCTATTCTGTACCGTAATCTTAAAGCATTGCTAATTCTTATGTTATGAGAGGTTGTGAACATGTGCCTTTTGGATGCATGTCCTCTTAAAATAATAATGTTTAGCATTTTTAAAGAGCTGGTCTTTTGGCTCTTACTAATAGGTCACTTTTATTCAACAATAGTTGAGTTTACTAAACCGAATTTGAACACGTGGCTTCCAGGTTACACATGCACATCTCTACATTGGGAACTTCCCCAACCAATGTATCTCACTAAAAGTCCCAGAACATCACTTATTCTTGGCTAGCCAGGATAGTTTTAGTTGTGATGAGTGTAATGACCCCCATTCACCGAAAGTCTGTTTTTATTATCAACAATTGGGAGTGCATTAAAAGCTTGAATACCCATCACCCAAAATGATTTATCCTCTCATCATCCAGTTCTATGCTCTGTAGACCTTCCTCTTCCTCTGCCAGAGCGATGTTAGATGTCTCTGCAGCCGTTTGTGCACTTCTCCTGATCTGGGGTTCAATTATACACATCACTTTGTCAGGATAATTTTTTTCTAGTTCAGCCAAAGAAACTGGGTTAATTCAAGACGTACCATTACAAGGCATACTTGTCTTCCCTCGTTATACCCAGTAGTAGGCTTCAGACTGAAACGACGTCCTTTTGTAACTACATGCCCCCTCGTTAGCTTTGCCAGTTTTTCTTCGAACACTGATCATGCTGTGGCGTTAAGTAAGTCCATTTTATTTTTATGTTTTTCACTTGAAGAACTTTGTAGCATGCATCACAGTTCAACCATGTTTTTCTTTGTCACATTATAACTTTTTCGCTTTAAAGTGGAGATAAAAGTAACATGGTTTTGCTTGCATCTCTGGGCATTAGTTATCTCAACTCTCCATAGAATAGTATTGTAGAATATGGCACAAGGTGATGAATAATGATGATGAGTAGTGTGGATGGATAATGTAGTTGATTGTCCCTGTTAACCATGAGATTTATTTCCTTATTTGCAGCGCCAGCAGGAGCCACAGAACTCTTCTACTGAGCAACTGAGAGAGGAGGCAATGGCGGAGGATGCCAATTGGGACAGGTAAACAGCAGGGGTAGACTAGAAAGGGGTTCTAGAGGCTTTGAATGAGCCTCCTGTTGTTGAGGGCAGAAGGTTTAACAAACCGAATCCCTGTACATTTCCATTATCCTGTGAAATGATGAGTCACTAGGCTTGATTTTCCATAAATATTTTCTTGCCTTTAAGATTCTAGGTGAGCAAGATGGGAAACAGCCATTACATCGCATGCATAACAACGCATGCGATTACAACGCGATTGTGACAACGTTGTTACATCGCAGTACCATTACAACGCAATTCGTTACAACGACTTGCTGTAGGGTGCGCTCTAAGCTAAGGAATAGTATATTTTAGTATTCCAGTACCTTCCCTACTGTTGCACATACTGGAGTTGGAATAGTAAATTATACTAATCCAACATCCAGCGCCCCCTACAGCAAGGCGATGTAACGACTTGCGTTGTAATGGAACTGCGATGAAACAACGTGGTCGGTGTAAACGCATGCGATGTAGAGGTATATATTCGAGCAAGATACATTAGTTCTATTTCAATTGATAGAATCACAACCAGCGCTTACTTTGCAGGTGTTGTGCCCCATTCATCATTTTTGCGACCCAAGATTTATTCTTCTACCTAGTGAGCTACCTAGTGAGAAAGACAGAAAATGGAGAAAGAAGGGTGAAGATAAAATTAAGAAAATAGTGTAATGTAAGAAAGCAGAGGAGAAACTGTTTCAAGAGTAAGAAAGTGGCAGTATGTGTTGTGAGGTAGAAGAAAAGAGCATTATATGGAATAAAAAAAAAGACAAAACTTGCCTTTGTCACCATGGGGGCAGGCTCCTTTTTCTGTAAATATATTTATTGATTTTACAGATAACAATTTCCTTAAACTTCGAGACACAGTACCAATAATGGGTAGGCCGAGTCGGTCCAAGTACCTAACCAGTCAATTCAGGGGTGCATAAACAAAGGAAGAAAAAGATTATCAAGTGGACAAATGTCCTGCTTAAATAGCATTCTAGCCGAACTGCCCGGCCAGGACCATCTCCTAATGGGAACATGAGCATCCTCTGACAGGTTTCAGCTGATTGAGGCCTCATCAATGAGGTACACCTTTAGTCTTGATGCATGGGACCCACAGCTAGACATACCCATTGCACCGAGGGAGTTTACTGGAAGAAACAGTAAGGTAATAAAAGGAATTCTTGGAATTTTTGAATATATCTCAGCCACAGACGATCACTTTAGCTTAGTTCCAGTCTATTATTGCTTTCTGTCTGAAGGAGACCAGGCGTAGCAGTTTGTGCTGGACTGTTCCAATTAAAGTGGGAGCAGGACTGATATGCATATGACAGTTTTCTGTTTAGCGTGGCATAGTGGTGAGAAACGATGGTCTATTAGCGGCCCTGCAAGTGGCTGAGATTATTTCAAGCATTCCTATCAACACCTTATTTATGCTGACTGTGCAGCTATTCGTAAACTGGATTCAGCCCAGGTCCAGCAAATCCTCCCACCTATATACCAGTGGAGAGGCCCAAAACAAGGACACATGCAGCAGTACGCATAAATTGCATGTATGTGTTGTGTGGAGGAGTAGCTTGCAGGGGTAGATGGGGTCATTGTTTCCCTGTCAAGCATGGCCCGGTTGCAAAAGTCCGACATTATGGACAAACACAATCTCTTTATCCCATGTATTCCTGGCCAGGCTGCATGTGTAAGAGATCAAAGTGAGAGCACGCCTGAAATCCCACATCTCCTCCATCCTGAACAGCCCTTCAGGAGGTCTAAGGCTAGCTGTGTAAAGACACACATTACAAACATACATGATCAGGAGGCCGGCAGATTCGAAAGGTTCTTTGTATATATAGCTCTCCTGTTGCATTTCTAAGTTCTGTGAATCAGAGGTGTCACTCTTAGCCTTGTTTATGTGCTGATGGAAACACTAGCTTCATCTCGAAGTAACTTCAGAATTGTGACCTGCAGATCACTGAATGTGTCTGCAGTAGGTGTTCAACTGGCAGAACCATTGCGTCACTTTGAAAAGAGGCTGTATTATGGCACTTTATAATAAAGGTTAATGCCACCCACGAGACCACACTTTACCAACCTTAAAAATATGAAACCTTTAGTTACCTTTATGGTTATATGCAGATATTTGCAGAGGGTGCAAAACTCCCTGGGCTGCTTTAGCAACAACCACATCAACACATTAAGCTCTCATAATTTGTGTAAATCTGAAGTGGCACATAATGCTCTGCAGTAGGCACATTAATCTTCTAAGCTATTTTGATCTTCCCAACTGTAGCCACGGCTAATACGCAGATCTCTCCGTTGTTTACATTAAGCATCTGAGCTACCTTACCAGTATTATAAGTTGATACTTGCTGCATACACATTAGTTACTGCAGTGAACTACCTTAAATTGGCATTTGTAACTCCTTAAGTACGGCAAAGCAAGTGTATCATTAGCAGGATTGTTTTAATTAATGTGTTTGCCCTGGCAGACCGCAGACTGCCTGTCATTGGTTCTGCTCCTTACAGTACCACTCCCTCATGACTCCTACCCTTTCTACCATCTCACTTTCTTTACCCAATTTGAGGGTTCCTGGAGCTCATTTTTCCCATTTCAGCATTGACGGGAAGCCTTGATTTGGTAATGATAAGAACATCATTTGAAGGGAGATTAGACCAGGTCTGAGTCAAGATGATTGGAAACGCTGAGTTCAAACCAAGAATCCCACAGCAACCTCCTGGCCCCTGTTCAACACATTGGGACCCTTAAGTAGATGAAGAGGATGGGCCGAGGGGAAGCACAGGTCAGGACTATGGACCTGGGCTCCAATTCAAACAGTGGCGCACGGTGGAAGAAGCACACCCTCTTCAGCAGGATCTCAGATATGAACCGCGACCCCGACCCACATCTTGATACTTGAACCGGAATGCAAAGATCAGTTACTAACGGTGAGGTTTATCTCAAACCACATAGCAGCAAGATCCGACTCGCCTGGACCTCCTTATGTGGACAGGACGGCAAAATTAAATGAGTGAATCCCATGGAAATGGAGGAAGCAAGACAGGCGATGAACCTGACGTAATGGTACTAACTAAAACATGCCTATATGTTTATTTGTGTTGATACACTAGTTATAACCATTCATATATCGCCAAAAAGACTTTTGGGGTTTGTGACTAACCAAGTAAATCAATCGAGTAAAACATTATGTGCATTCAATCTTCTGATTTGTATGTTCCATGCACCTGTTTTACCAAGGCACAGGAAGGAACCACATTAACCTTCCAAGCCATTTCATGGTGCTTCAAACCTGCCCCAGACATTACACACTTAATCATGACTGCCGTTAATGTAGTAACCAATCGAGTCATGATGACCACAGGTAATGTACGTTATTTATAGTGCTTCTAAATTAAACTGCTTAACAGTTAATAATTTAAAAGGTGTACTTTTCTCTAAGCGAGATCCGGATTATGTGCTGAGCCGAGGTGCCACAAATGATCCCAGGCACGCAGGCCTGACTTGCTCTTATAGGCACGACTGCGAGAAAACCATTGCTTGTAAAGTGAGTCTGAAGTGAGAACCGACTTTTTAAATGGCTGCAGCACAGAACAGTGCTCCAAGATCCATCGCCTGGTACGCAGCTTCTACCCCGTGGTTCACACTTGCAAATCGAGTCACGAGGTGGTCACCCACCTACTGCATGTGTCAGGCCGAGACCTGTTATACAAGCACACACTTACTTTGAAATGAAATTGACTTGTGCCTATCCCTCCTGGGTCCTGCCTGCAGTTAAATACTTATCATTAGAACAAACACAGACAAAGCTTACTACCATGATGGTTGAGGAAAGGACCTGACCTCGACCAGGCCAGTGGCAGTCGTCTTGCCATGACCAAAATTTAGTGGAGGGGGCGTTCCACCCCAACCACTACCCACAAGCCCCTGAAGCTGTGACCCTGGTGAGATGTGTAACATTTCAGAGGGCACACTCACCATTTACATGTGTAGTCAAAAGACTGCTGTTTTCATTGAAGATATCCCAATACTATCCAGCTCCTGCTGAAAAAAGGGGAATAAGACTGCTGTGCTGTCCAAGCCTTGTTTTAGAACTGTGTTGATGTGAAGGGTTTGCTGTTACTCTGTGTTGGTGAATCACTGACCAAAAGAGGTAGACGTGTATTTTCTTTAATTTTTTTTGCAATGTTGCAAAATGTTTTTGGAGAAATACTTACTTGTTTGCCAGTTTTGGTAAGTCTGTGAATAACAGAGTTGGTCACTTATGTATGTATACACATGTATGTAACAATGGCAGTTACCACTGTTTTTTGGGTCAGCCGTTGAAATTACATTTTTTGATATGCTTATAACTTTTTGCACTCCATGCACGGATCTGCTCCAAATTTGGCACTCTCTTAGCTTAGGCAAAAAAAGCCTGGCATGTCATAATTGGTGCAGTTCCATGCAGGCAAGAGCCATGTGTTGGGTGTTGATGTGTTTTCTTATTTTAGATTCCATCGGAATTTTTGCTTACAATTACAACAAAAACTAACGACAATGCATTATTTATTTATTTATGAAATTTGATAAAGCGCGAACAAATGCCCGTAGGCGTTATTAATGTTTGTAAGTGATACCATGATAACACTATTTTCTCTATGGTGTTCCAATTTGACCTTCGTCGATCCCTAGCATTATAAATGCATTTTAAATATTGGCAACACATACCATCATATGGCTGCACTGCAAATGTCTCAAACAACCACACTGGTTGTTATAAGGGTTATGCTGGTTATGAGGGCCTGGGTGACCGTGCATCTTGTGTGCCTGGTGAGCCATTTGAAAATATAGCGAATGAAGCAGCAGGATGCGCTCACAGCATTGACCTGTTTATTCCTTGTAAGTTGGTCATCTAGGATGATGCTTAAGCTTCCGGCGTGGTATGTGGGTGCGAGCATGGGATCTAGTTCGGATGGTCACCAGGAGGAGTCCCACAGGGAGCTCTTGTTTCTGAAGAACAGAATGTCAGTTTTGTCTGTGATGAGTTGAAGGCAGTTCTCTCTCATCCAGTTGGTCATGCAGGAGGTGAAATCAGTCCTAGTGGTGTTGTTTGCGATGGTGAGGGAGAGGATGATCTAAGTGTCGTCGGCGTAGGAGACACTTATGATGTGGCAAAGGAGTGCCATGTACACGTTGAACAGAGTTGGGTTGAGGGAGGAACCCTGGGGGACTCAGCAGACAAGGTTCTTGTGTTCGGGGTGTAGTCAGGAGTCTTGTTTGTTGGGTTCTGTTGGAGAGGAAAGAGGCGATCCTTTTCAGGATGGGCTTTTGGAGCCTTGCAATGAGGGTGCCTTGGGAGACAGTGTATAAGGCTGCCGAGAGGTTGAGCAAGATGAGTCCGCAGACAAGGCTCTTGTGTTCAGGGGTGTAGTCGGGAGTCTTATTTGTTGGGTTCTGTTGGAGAGGAAAGAGGCGATCAGTTTCAGGATGGGCTCTTGGATTCCTGAGCCCTGGAGCCTGGCAATGAGGGTGCCTTGGTAGACAGTGTTGAAGGCTTCTGAGAGGTTGAGCAAGATGAGAGCGGCGGTTTGAACTCTGTCCATGATGAACTGTTTGTCACTTGTTGCTACCAGGAGGGCTGTTTACATGCTGTGGTTGATCCGGAACCCTAACTGGGTGGAGTCCAAGAGGTGGTGCTGTTCTAGATAGGCCTAGAGTTGCCTGTTGATCACTTCCTCATGGACTTTGCACTGGAAACGAAGGAGCAGGATGGTTCTGTAGTTGTTGAGTACTTGCGGTTTTGTTGAGGGTATCTTCAGGAGAGCTGTGACTTCTGGATGTTACCAGCTATCTGGGAGTTTTGCTAAGGACGTAGGAGTTGATGATGATGGTGAAGTTTGCACTGATCAGTGTTTTTCCCAGGTTGTACTCATGGTGAGGGCAGGGATCTGTGGTGGACCCTGAATGGGTGATCTCCATATTTCTGGCTGTGTCTTCTGTGGTGAGTGCGCTCCAGTTCTGATGGGATTTACTGGTGATGGTGGGAGGTTGAACAATGATGTTTTCTCCAGTGGGGTGAAGTGCAAAGTTGGTGTAGATATTGCGTATTTTGTTGTGGAAGAAATCAGAGGTCGTCTCAGAGACCCTGTGAGGGGATTAAGGTGTTGGTGGCTGCCAATGGATTGGTGAATTCTTTGCCGAAGTTGGAGCAGGATTCTAGTCTTAGCACAAAGGCGGCTTTCCTGGCTTCCATGATCTAGGCATGGTACCTTCTGAGTGTAAAGTTGTAGGCATCTCTAGATTTCTGCTGGTTCTCCATCTTCTTTCTAGTTGTTTGCGATAGTGCTTAATCTCTTAGGTCTTCCGCATACCAGCATGTTTGAGCATGAGTTCTTGTTTGCCTAATATTCTTCAGGGGAGCCACGGTGTTGGTGCAGTCTGAGATCCAGTTGTTGAAAGTGGGTAGGCCATTCAGCCTGTGAGTCTAGGCTGGTTGGGTGTGGGTGCAGTTCGCCCCTGCTATGTTGTTACATTTGCAACTGATTTTAAAGGCTTTGGTTTGCTGGAGTGGGATGCATTGATGTAGGAGTGTGCAATGGAGCCCGTCCATTGCACATTGCCTGACCCCATCCATATGAGTGGGGTCAGTGGCTAAAGGTTATCTTGTTGCTTTCTGTGAAAACTGGGTTGAGTGTGCGCCTGGCATGGGTCTTGAATGAGCTGTGTGAGTCTTGTGCTGTCCATGTTCACTAGGAATGTGATGGCGTTGTGGTCTGTTGGGCCATCAAGAGGAATGTTGAGGTCTTCAAGCAGAAAGAACTCATTGGATCTGATGGCGATGGGATTGATCAAGTCAGTGAGGAGGTTAGTGAAGGTGGTGCTTGGTCCTGGTGGGCGATAAGTGAAGTTGTCTGTGTTGGTCATAGAATGGCTGATATGTAGTCAGAAGTGCATTTGCTCCATGAACTCAGTGGTTAGTTCTTAGTGGTTGTGTAGGTGATGCCGTCTTTGTGGATAATTGCGAGACCACCTCTGGGTATGTGGTGACTATCTCAGATGGCGATATTGTAGACAGGAGGCATGGCCTCTGTAATGGCTGGATTGGATGAGAGGTGGAGCCAGGTTTCGGTGAGAAAGAAAATGTCCAGGGAGTGTATGTTGATGAGGTACCAGACCTCTGTGGTGTATTTGCAGAGTTGAGCGTTGAGGTGCATGCTAGTGATGCAGGGTGAGGTGTGTGCGGTGGGTGGAGTCGGAGTGATGTTGCAAGAGAATCTGCAGTGAATGCATAAGAAGGGTCCTATCATGCAGTGTAGAGTGAGGGCCGCAGTCTCGTCGGCAGCAGTAGTAGTAGTCGTGGGGGCGTTCGGACGGACAGATGAAGGTCTGTGGCGCTGGGTGCAATCCAGCCCCAGGTGGGCGGAAACAGCCTTGCCTTTGGCATACCCACTGCATGCGCCTGCTGCACAGACGAACAGCAGGTGTAATTAAGTACTTCCTAGAAGAGGGAGGAGTGCGGCGGGGGCAGTTAAATGGAAGGGCAAGAATCAGCAGTAGGCACAAAAGCAGGTACAAAAGACAAAGCACAAAAGACAAAGCACAGAATGGGCACAATGAGGAACAAATTAAAGTGGAAGAGCGAGAGTGTGCAAGGATTGAGAACAAATGGAGAGGGAGAAAGGAGGAGGGCAGCGAGACTGCGATCTCGAGGCTGACAGTTGGGTCCGAAAGGACCTTAGACTGGTCGGATGACCAGTGCGAGGTAAGTAGGAGCTGGGACCTAGGCACAAGCTCTGTGGGATAGCTCAGTGGCCGCCATTAAGTAGGTCCTAGAAGCAGGGGAAGCATGGGTGGCTGAAGCTAGGGAGGGGCGAGAATCCACAGTTGGAGAAGGCACGAAAAAGACATTGGAGAAGCAGACAAGGAAAGAAGGGAGGTGGAAAACGGGTGGGGGTGGAGTTCTTCGAGTGAGGGGAGAAAATAGGAGAAAAGGCTGTCATAGGCACAGAACAGGCACAAATACGGGTACGAAAAGATGAGACCGCACAAAAATGGCCCCAAAAGATTGGACAAAGCAACACAACGGGCACAAAAGCCAAAGCACAGGTCAAAGACGAAAAAGATCCAAAATGCAGGCACAAAAGACTGGACAGAGAAACACAGAGGGCATTAAAATAAAGCACAAAAGACAAAGCACAGAACAGGCACAATGATGAATAAGCAAGAGCAGAAGAGCGAGTGTGTGAAAGGAGTGTGTGAGAGCAGACAGAGATAGGAGGAGTGAACCGAGGCGGGGGCCTTGAGGAAGACGGCCGGGTCCATGATGACCATATACTGTTTGGAGAACCAGTCAAAGGTAAGTGGGAGCTGGAGCGTAGGCACCTGCTCAATGGGGTTGCTCAGCAACCGTCAATAAGTAGGACCTAGGAAACCCCACATCACGAGTGAGGACAGGGGGCATGGTGTCGGCAGCATATGGAGCCCATAGGGGAACCAGGCACGTGTGCCCCTTATTTCCCCTCCTGTTTTCCCTGGCTATTGTACCGCTGGTGGAGCTGTTTCGACTGAGGGTGTTAGACTGGGGATTGCAGATAGAGGGTATGTCATATATCATTTTACTATATGCAGATGATTTGCTGCTCTATCTGAGACACGGCCGGGTTGGGGTCGCCCTAGCCATCAGGCTTCTGAACATATTCACGCAACTCTCTGGCTACAGGTTAACAGATCCAAGAAGCACCTATTTCCCGTCAAAGCAGAAATGGAGTGTCCGGCAGGGATACCTGGCGGCCTGATGTGTTCGCCTCTATCTTTCCGGGACCTGGGAGTACTGGTGTTTCGGGACCTGGAGGACCTGAGGCAAGGTAATCTGGGGCCCATGTGCAGATCCCTTAGGACGAGCATACCGTTTTGGTGCTCACTGAATCTCCAGGTGATGGCCCGCATCATCCTCTCCAAAATGATTAGGCTTCCTAGATTGTTATATTATTTTGTGAACCTCCCAGCCCTATTCACACAACTCTGATTCAACGCCTTGGATTCAATGCTGCGCGACCTGATCTGGGATGGTGGGCGACATAGGGTCACCCTGTCTGTGTTGCGGAGGGCTTCAGGCGAAGGGGTGAGTGTCAGATTTTGAACTATATTATTTACAGGGCACGCATAGGGCGCCTCTGTACATTCCAGACCTCCCATTAGTGGGGATACCACATGGGACTCCCCCAAGGCTCTACACTGGTGCACAACTGGCTGACTGGACAGCGGTTGGCCTAGTGAGAATGAGTGATTGCTTTCACCTTGGAGACTACTCCTGCTGAATGATCTCTTGAAAAATGTTGCCTACCCCCGGCCAATTCCATACATATCACGCCCTGGTTGGGACGTTTAGGGGTATCTGGTTAGGACGAGGAGGGCTACTGGACCCCCACGAGGTATTGTAGGCAGTGGTAACACTGGGTTCAGCGAGACACTTGGTCAAGTGGCTCTATAAAGCACAACTGACTATGTTTACACCACAAATGACTGGAACGCGGGAGAGGTGGGCTCAGCTGGTGGGCGGGGAGTTGATCGATGTAGAATAGACTAGGTTCAAGTAGGGCACCGGGAGAGTCTCCAGGAACACTGGCTTTAAATATGTTATGTTTAACTACTTATACATGGCCTACCTGACTACTCACAGACTACAATTCATTTACGGAGGGGAGCACCTGGCTTGTCCGAGGTGTGATGATCGGGATGCAAGATTCATGCACATGACGTGAGATTGCCCGGTACAACAGACCTTTTGATCAGCCGTTATTTCTATACAGACACCGTATTGAGACATTCCCTCCCTTTTGTGCCACTGGTGTGTCTTTTGGAGTTGTTTCTCAGGCCCAGGCCATGAAGGGTTGGCACCAGATTTATAGATCTCACCCGGATTCTGGCATGGTGGCGCATAGCCCTGAGCTGGAAGAATAGGATGGGGCCCGCTGTGGCGGTTGGGGAGGGAGATGTTGACTTCTGGGCTAAGGCGAAGGAGAGGGCGCTGCTGAGGGAGAGCGTGGGGTTGTGTGGTGCAGGCCGTTGGCAGAGCTATGGGTGAAGGTGCTTCAGGCATGGGATGCCCAACACGTCACATCACCTACTGTGTCGCTAGAGGATGTATTGCTACAGATTGATTGAGGGACCGTTCTTGACAGGTTGTGGCCTATCCTTGGCTGATGCACCGGGGGGAAAGCCATTGTATTTATTGAGGTTTGCCCTGTCTGTTCCCTCCTTCTCCTCTGTACCCCCAGCCGTTGGCTGGATTGGTGTGCTGGCGCACCGGATTTCCGACACTGTACCTTACTCTCCTACTTATGAAACAACTGGGTGACCTGTTTGTTAGGTGTTATTTCGAGACATCATTACTCATATGATCTGTTATGTACATGTATGTGGGCTCGCAACCCTGACCCCCGCACATTTGTAGTGTTAGAGAGGTATGTGAGGTGTGATTGCTTGCTGGTGGGCAGATATGAGTCTTGCCACGAAATGGGGGCTATTTTTCTTACTTCGCTGCTCATTTATTCACACATGCCTGGTTGTAAGTTTTCTATCATATATGTGGTACCTTTGCAATGCTGTGGTTATGTTACAACCTATTATGCTGTATGCCCCACAACCTCTGCTCTCAATGTACATCTTTGTATTGTAGTATGTAAAGGCCAATGAAACAGATGTTAAAAAAAAGTAGGACCTAGGAGGGGAAGGGGCTGGAGAAAAACAGGAATCCGCACCCTGATGCACCCACTCTTGTATCCCCTGTTCAAATGGTTGTCACATAAATTGTACCTGTGCCCACTAACTATGTGTCTAGGTGGTTTAAATACCTGGGTGTATACATAATGCATAACCGGAGGAATTCATTTCCCTGCAATTTATAAATTCTATTGAATAAGTAAAGGAGACTTGAGACAATGGAGAACACTACCACTCTGTCTATTGGGCTCGACAGCTATGTTAAAGATGAGATGCAGTCAAAATTCATAAGCATCCTTCAAAACACTCTGTAATGGGTGCCAGATGTATTTATTAGGAAACTAGAGATGGGTGTTAAACTGATTTTATTCAACGCAAACCTTTGCGAATAATGTTTAGAAATTGACAAGGGTTGTTTATAATTTGGGCTCCCGGTATTATGGTATTTATTTATTTACAATTTCCGTCTGTATTTATCCATATTTATTTTTTAGCAATCTTCTTTGGCATTTTGAACAAATACATCAGCAATAATCAAAGTGTGTCACATTACAATAAAGATAGCTCGCCACCACATTCAGTCTTTGTGAGAAAGTGGCTCTATACATACTGGACCAGAATAAGGTACAGTGTGTATAGGGTCCACAAACCCCAGAGGTATAACAGAGGTTATAGCCAGGTGTGACCTTACCCTCTAAAGTGGTAGCTTGGTCGAGCAGTAAGGCAGTACCAGAGGACAGTGTAAAGCATTTGTTGTACACACTCAGTCAGCAAAAGGTTTCACACACTCAAAGACTGAACTCCAGGCCAATTGTTTTTATATCAAAGATATAGGGGCCCGATGTAGGTCGGTCGGTAACGGCCGAAAATCGGTATTTTCGGCCGTTTCCGACCGGTATTCAGTAATCGGTATGTAGGGACACATTATTTTACAGATTCGGTAAATTTACCGATCGGTAAATTTACAGAATCTGTAAAATACCGATTCGGTATTTATACCTATTCGGTATTTTTGATATGTAGGTGGGACTCTTCTGAGTCCCACAAGCCTTACAGAATCGGTATTTTACCATGAAATCCAACTTCATGGTAAAAAACCGATTCCGGTGTGCATGCACATGTGTGCATGCACACCTGTGCCATATGACAGGCAGACCTGCCCTTAGGGCAGGTATGCCTGCCACATGGCCCCCGAATCTTTTTTGGGGGTGCTAGAGGGTGTCAAAGTGACACCCCCTGCACCCTTGTCAAAATCGGTATTTACCGATTCGGTAAATACCGACCGGTAATGCCCCATTCAAACCTATGGGCTTCAAAGCCCATAGGAATGAATGGGCCATTACCGGTCGGTATTTACCGAATCGGTAAATACCGATTTTTACCGAATCGGTAGCAGGAACATCTGGATGTTCCTACATCTCAACCCCTTAGATTTACCGATTTTTAATTACCGAATCGGTATGATTCGGTAATTTAAAATCGGTAAATCTATTTTACCTATAAGTAAAATTTACTCCTTTACTTATAGGTTATTTTTAGAACCAACAGGTGTCAGAATATACTGTTCTCAATATGAGAGGTCTCAGATGAGTACTTCGCAAAAAGGCAATAAACTTGGTAAACACAATAGGTACAGGGGTTGCAGTAGGTAACACAATTCTACACACAATTTAGCATTGAGCTCAATGGGTTTTTCTATCTAAACACAGTTGATTACTTTATAGATTACTTTGATAATTCCAGGACTGGATCCTAGGTTCAGTCCTGGGGTCTAAGCTGAAAACAATTTAGTAGAAACGTTTTAGTTATTGCAGTTATTTTTCAGGAATATAAAGCTATTTTAAAAGTACACACTTAAAAACTTTTCAACATAAATCTGGCAATGTTATCCAATGGGAGAAAATTCAGGTTGCAGGTAAAGTATGATCTCGTTACTTTTGTAATCCAGTACTAGGCTCTTAGGTCCAGAGGCGTTTTGGGGTTAAGTAGGCTGCATGTAAATAATACAGTTGGATTAGACAGAGTCTGGCCGAGGCGGTGACTGTTTTGGGTGCCATCAGTGCGTCCCTCCAATGTTACTCTTCTAGGGGTCCACTCAAATCTCCTACCAACTCCTGAGTCGATCTAGTGTGGTTGGAGTGATGTTAGTTAGGGAATGATAAATGCGTGAGATCCCTCCCTTTCCCAGATTTCCCATCATGCTTCGCACTTCTGGGGTTCTGTACTCAGTAATATTGTTCCTGTTGGCATATGTGTTTGGAGGGCGTGGCGCAGTTGCAAATATCTGTAGAATTGTGAGGAGTCTAGGGAATGTCGAGTCTGTAGATCGCAAAAGGTGCGTACGTGGTCGTCAGTCCACACGTCCCCAAGTTGAGATTTACCAATGAGGTCCCACGTTCGGAACCCCTCTAAATCTCTGACCTCCTGGAGCCAGGTGCCCTGCCAGAGCGGTGTGCAATGGGTCAACTTGTTATCCCACTGGGTGTGATGCAAGGATGCACGCCAGGCCAAGAGAACCGTTCCCGTCACCACGGGCAGAGTTCTGGGTATGTACCCCTGTAAACCAGCGACTTGATCCTAGGCAACCCAGGTCGCCCAGTTCAACCCTGTATGCCGGGTCAGACCAGCCCAAGTTAAACTAGTCATGGAGTGCGAGCAGGGGGTTGGCTAAATTGTATAGGTATAGGTTGGTCATGCCCATTCCTCCGTCAAAGTGTGGAATCTGGCAGTGAGTTTTTTTTTGGCAATCTTATCAGTATTTATCCATATTTATTTTGTGTTGTGTGAATAAATTAAGTTGAAATATGGTATATTAAGCAGCCAAACATAACATAGCAATACACCTAGAGGGTAGATATTGGTATTATAATACAAATGGATGTTGACATATCTTGTTATTTAATGAAACCTCATCCTATGTTTTTTGACTCCCCATGACCTCTATCTGCTCAGCCATTCACCTGGAATTAATGAGCGACACTATGGAAAGGCACTCAAAAGAAGCCCAATTTTCTGTATTTTTCTATTTTGTAAAATAAGCTTAAAACTGGTAAGTAATTACGTTTCAGTATTTTGTATGATTTTTAAAGAATATTTCTAGTTTTCAAAAGTAGACACTTGGAAGAAATTTCATAGAAAAGCAGACAATGGATTCCTATGGAGAAAATACAGGTTACTAGTAAACCCAATAGGGATTACTTTTGCAGTTCAGTACTGGGCTACAAGGTACAGTACTAGCTTCTCTCCTGATCACAGGTGAGTACTTCGGAATTCGGATGATTTTATATGAATATTTTAAGTTTTCAAAAGTAGACAGAAGATTTTTCGAGTCAAACCAGTCAATGTTATTCAATGGCAGGTAAGTGAGTTACCGATTTCCAGGTGAGTACTTGGCTGGTGAGGTTAAGGTTCTGGGCATAGACTCAGGGGTCCCCCAGGGTCAGGTAGGTACAGTTGGTTCACCCTCAGTGGCGCAGGGGCGGCGGGTGCAGAGGTAGTTAGGCCCAATGTTATCCAATGAGGGGCAGGGGGCCTTGGGTTGGTGGCTGCTAGCTAGCAGGCCACGCGGCTGTGGGAGCTGGGCTCCTGGTCACTTGCTCAGGGCAAATGGGGAAGTAGAATAGGGTATGGGTTGCACTGCCAGGGGCACTCGGGCGGCTGGGTGCAGGGTGCTTTTGAGCCATCGGACGCTCAATGTTATTCAATGGGAAAGGTAAAAAGGGAACAAAGGCTGCAGACTCAGGGACGGTGATTCTTCAGGTGCGACCACCACTTCGAGAGGTAAGTTGGGATCCTGGAGAAGAGGTAGGTACCCCAAAGGGAGGCACAGGGGGTCGCAGGGCTTTGGGTGTCGGGAAATCTTACCCTCGGCTGGTCGCGGTTGGAGGGCTCCCTGGTTCTGAGGCTGCAGGCGTCGTCTGGTTCGTTGAGGAGGGTCTTTTGGCACTGGACTTCGGGTCCCAGTCGCTGGGGGGACGTCCTCGTGGTCTTGGATCACTCGGGCACGGGCCGGGCTCGGTGGGTGCAGAGTGGGCAGGTCTTGAGCTTCCTGGCTGGCACCAGGGGTTGGTTGTTGAAGCAGAGCCTCTGCTTATGGGAGTCCCAGTCTTTAAGAGGGTCAAGGCAGGCAGGTCCTCCAGGTGTCCCAAGGTTGCTGTCCGCAGGAGTCGCCGGGATGAAACAGGAGCAGGTTCCAGGATCGACAGGCCGGTAAGGCTGGGGCCAAGTCAGTGGGTGTCGCCCTGTTGTTAGCAGCTGCACGGCGGCTCTTCTTCCTCTTGATATTCCTTCTTCTTTTCTTATCGGGATCTGAGGAAGGAAGGTTCAGGGAGCCCCTAAATACTGAATTTAGGGGCGTTACAGGTAGGGCAGGGACCAATAGGTCTCTGTCCTGGGGTGGGTACACCCCCTAGCCTGCTCCTCTCCCGTGGGAGGGGGGCAGGAGCCTAGCTGTGTGCCTAGGGTAGATATTGGTATTATAATACAAATGGATGTTGACATATGTTGTTATTTAATGAAACCTCATCCTATGTTTTTTGACACCCCATGACCTCTATCTGCTCAGCCATTCACCTGGAATTAATGAGCGACACTATGGAAAGGCACTCAAAAGAAGGCCAATTTTCTGTATTTTTCTATTTTGTAAAATAAATATAGATAGGAAACGCATTGATTTATTTCTGTATTTATCTGTAAAAATCTGTAAAAACGCAAAACCGGGAGCCCTATTTATAATAGGGAAATTGACCCCCTTAGATATACAAAAGTACTACTGGGATGCCCCGCTGATGAAAGAGACTGGATGTTTTTCCCACAAGATGAACCTTCTCTAAGGATTGAGTGGCATGCCATGAGACCAGGAGGTTTCTCTTCATCCTTATATAGGAAAGAAAATGAAAATTCTGCCCACACATCAATTGGTATTGAAAGCATGAAGGAAGACATACACACACTTGTGGTGGGAGGGATATTAACAAATGAAACACCACTATGGGGCGAGTGATTTGCCAAGTATATTAGGAAGCCTATCGGGTTTACCAATATGGGACCTTTTTTGAATTAGCAGATTAGAGACATCTGGAAGAGAGAACTGCTACCCTTAGAGACCCTTAAGAGGGAATGTAAACTGGCAGACACCGAAGTGTATCGGCATTATGCTCACTTATAATCATGCGTTTGTATGTGTGCGTGTGTGTGTGTGTGTGTATGCATATATATATATATATATATAAGATTGAGGAAGGCTGCTGTGACCGCCAAAACACATAAAATATGCCTCATAACTTTGTGTGCGTGCCTTCTTCCAGCTGGAGCAAGATTTTTTGGGGATATATATATATATAATATATATGTATGTTATATATATATATATATATATATATATATATATATATATATATATATATATATATATATATATATGAAAAAGCAATCCCAACCCGTCAGTGGATGACAGGCAACATCAGGGTGCAGACCTCATTACGCCTCAGCAAACAGTCAAAGCAAAGCTCACAAAGGATCCAACTCGAGTGAGTAGCAGGAATAAACGTTTATTAGAAAAATAATATATATATAAACTTGGGAGCTACCCAGAGTTCCCTGCTTCCTTTTTGCATATATGTGCGTATACATACAAATGTGTATATACATATTTGTGAGTGTGTGTATGTATATATATATTCACTGAAAAAACCATAGGTTTTACACACGTTATAGTTAGGAAGTAGCATTTCCAAAACCTATGAAATTCACTGAAAAAAATCATAGGTTTGACACCAGTTATAGTTAGCTGGAAAGTTTACTGATATAAAACCAATGAAATTCCACGTTATAGTTAGTTGGACTCACTATAACTTGCACGTATAATGCACTGCTGATGACGTCACATATTACATCACTCATGACATCACTGATGACACCATCCAGTGAATGTGTGTCTTTCTGAAAAATAAATATGTGTTATATATGTATATATTATTGAATATCTTAGTGAATACATATATTACTGAGTAATGCTTAAATATTTAAATATATGTATTAGTGTTTCACTTTGTGTATAAGTGGCTGCATGGGTTGATGAGTAGGTACATGTGTATGTATATAGGTTATTAGATGTTTTTCTTAGTATCAGTATGAGTGTTTGCATGGTTTGGTGGGGGTATTACTTACTACATAGATGCAAGAATGACTGAGTCTCTGTATGTGTTTTGAAGACAGCATATGTGCAGGACTGTATGGGTGGATTAGTGTGCATATGTCTGTGTTAGTGAGTGAATGACTGTCTTATTAGTGTCTTTATCAGTAACTACATATGTTTTAATGTAGTATATGTGAATATTGATGTATATAAGTGACTATATGTGAGAGTGAGGGATTGTAAGAGTTCCTGTTTAAATTAGTATGTGTTTCTATAAGTGATTTTTTAAGAGAGTAAGCATGTGTAAGTTTCCTTAGAAGTAAAGTGGTAGTGTGTGTATAGCTGTTTATGCAAATAAATGGATGTTCAATAGTTTATCTGCATGTGTGAGTATGTGTGTGAATAACTTTTGGATGACTGTCGGTGTGTAACAGGATGTGTAGGTGTATCACTACATATGATTAGTGAATATATGTATGAGTGACTATATAGAACTGTTGGTGAATTAGTGCATGTGTATATAGATGGTGGAATTATTGAATTGGTTGTTGTAACTGGTATGGGTATCTCCATTTTTTTGAAAATTTTAGTTTCTATTTTTGAATATGCGTTTCAAGGGTTAGATTACAGTGAAAGGAGGTCTGTCACTGTGTCACAAGTATGGTGTCAACAGTGATGTCATGAGTGATGTAATATGTGACGTCATCAGCAGTGCATTACACGCGCAAGTTATAGTGAGTCCAACTAACTATAACGTGGAATTTCATTGGTTTTATATCAGTAAAATTTCCAGCTAACTATAACTGGTGTCAAACCTATGGTTTTTTCAGTGAATTTCATAGGTTTTGTAAATGCTACTTCCTAACTATAACGTGTGTAAAACCTATGGTTTTTTCAGTGAATTTCATTGGTTTTTAAAATGCTAATTCAGAAATATCTCGTGTATACAACCTATACTTTTGTCAATAAAGTTCTGGCAATATTTTTTTCGGAAACAAGCCGTTTTCTTCACTGTTCAAGTTGCATAGAGACTCCTTGTAAAGCGATACAGAATTAGAAAATCTGTACCTTGCCTTTTTTTCAACGCATTAAAATTTGTCTGTAAATAAAAATAGCCTTTCTAAACTTTCGTGCACGACCCGGTGTGCGCACTCTCGGCAACAGTTCTCAATAAAATGGATAGCGCATTTCCAGGCTTTCGTGCGCGACCGACTGCGCGCACCCGCCTATATATTTCGTGAAAACTTTGCAATCTGAACTTATTGAATTTCTTCATAGACCCATCAAAGAACTTATAATACGTCAAAGAGACTAAACCTAGGCTTCTTTTTTAATATTATGAACATTTTCATTAAATGGAGCCGAATGTCTTTTTAAACTTTCGTGCGTGACCGAATGTACACACCTTGGTATTTTAAAAAAAAAATATAAAAGGTTTTATACTTTAACAATTGTATGCTTGAATCGAGCTCAGAAGATATATTAAATGCGGATGTGTTTGGATTTACTCCTTTTCACGTTTTGAAACTTCGCTGAATTAGACCGCTACTTCCAAATGGCGTACGTGACCAGATACTATCACCGCGTACACGTCCTGAGACGCGCATGTGAAGTCATGTGACTTGAAAACAACACTTCCAATTGGTTCTTAGTAGTTTCTATTCTGCAATTTACACGGAGCACTCCACCCACTTCTCTCACTATCTTTTCTACTCTCTAAAGAGAACAACGTTCAACACCCTTCGGAAGACTTTGCTGAAATGGCTGCCGCCCCGCATTCATCTTCCGAATCTGAAGGAAATGAGCGACTACCTTTAAAAAGAAAAAAGGAATCTTTTATTTGGCAATTTTTCACTTATCCTGAAGAACAAAAGAAAGTAAATGCGCCAAAAGTTACCTGCACGATATGCAATTCGGTTCTCTCAAGAGGAAATCCAAGAAAAAAATATTCCTTTTCCATACATACCATGGTGTGGCATGTCAAACAAGTGCACCCTGTGGAATTTGCACAGGCATCGACAAGAGCCCTGGCCACGCTATTACCATCAGAGGTGGCCAGCACATCTTCTGGTGGACGACCTGTATCTCCATCGAGTGCTGTGATGGACTTGAGACCATATCTTGCAAAGGTGCACATGAAATGCAACGAGTGTGGAGAAATTCTTCTGTACGGAGAGCAGAGCCTCATTCTTACTAAACTAAAAATTGAGAGTCATAAATGCCCCGAGAAAAGATACATTTCTTCATTTCATTTTGATCCTGTGTCACACATGAAAATGTTGTTGCAAGTTAAAAAAATCAAAAACAACATAACACTTGTTTTAATAAAAATAAAAAAAAAGTTCTTTTCAGAACTAACTCATTCTACCAAAAAGAGCTCCAGGAGCATATTATAAAGGGGGTTTATCTCCGCTTTTTTGGCTGTCGTTCGTGCGCGACCGTGTGCGCGCACCCGCCTATATATTTCGTGAAAACTTTGCAATTGCAACTTATTAAATTTCTTCATAGACCCATCAAAGAACTTATACTACGTCAAAGACACTAAACCTAGGCTTCTTTTTTATTATTATGAAAATTTTCATTAAATAGAGCCGAATGTCTTTTTAAACTTTCGTGCGTGACCGAATGTACACACCTTGGTATTTTAAAAAAAAAATATAAAAGGTTTTATACTTTAACAATTGTATGCTTGAATCGAGCTCAGAAGATATATTAAATGCGGATGTGTTTGGATTTACTCCTTTTCACGTTTTGAAACTTCGCTGAATTAGACCGCTACTTCCAAATGGCGTACGTGACCAGATACTATCACCGCGTACACGTCCTGAGACGCGCATGTGAAGTCATGTGACTTGAAAACAACACTTCCAATTGGTTCTTAGTAGTTTCTATTCTGCAATTTACACGGAGCACTCCACCCACTTCTCTCACTATCTTTTCTACTCTCAAAAGAGAACAACGTTCAACATCTTTCGAAAGACTTTCTTTTCACGCGATAATGTGAAATACTGAGATTGTTACAGGATTTTCTATCAGATATGTGTTCCCATTTCTGTTGAAGCACTAACACCGTGGAAAATTCCACCGATAGCAGTGATATTTTTAACGCCGAGCACCGGCGATTTTTATCACTTAGAAGCCTTCCTATTATGAAGGTTTATCTCCTAAGTCTCTGATTCTCAAACTGTGCAACGCGGCTCCCCTGTGTGCCGTAATAAGGTGCTAGGGGCGCCGCGCACACTCTAGTGTGACTAACCATCCATAAATTCCACGGACATCTCTACCCTGTTATCTGCAATTGTGAACATCAAAAGGAGCTGCGCTACGCCCCTGTAAGAGGCCTCACTCCCACTGCTGCAACGGCTTGGCAGTCCTCCAGATGCACAGGAACAGCCCCTCCGATCCATTGAAGTTCTGTGTCGGTCTCAATACCACTTACGAAATGAAAATAAGCACTGAAGAATATTTATGCTGTAGCAGGAGGAGTACTGCATGCTTGCAGAATGCATTCTATTACCTATAAAAAAGTGAAACACCCACGCTACAATCATATAGAATACTTCCTCTAAAGAAGCCTGTGAATAACTTTAAAACATCAGGTTAACCTTTTTTTATTCTCTCATCATTGTTAAAGATAAGTATTTACAATACTATATTAAACAATGCCATGGTTGTTGCTTTTTAATTTTAAAAATCTTGCAATCTTTCACAAACCCAATACTCATGGCTTCTTTTTCGTGACAAAAATATTGCAATATTACATACCTACATAGAATAACAGAAAAAACATAAAACTACAAAGGCCAAACAGTCTACTAAACGCGGATTTGTAACCTATGGGGCAGATTCATGTTAACTACTTCATACCCAGATATGCACCAGTTAATGTGCACCACAGTATGCTAGTGCTCCGTTACCCATGGTGTGCCACATTTGAAATGTGGCGCACCATGGTACAAAAACACCATACATGCGTAACACATCTGTGCTGAAAAAGTAATACATTGCTAGAGTTGCATCGCAACTGTGATGCAGCTCCAGCAAGGCTCACCAATGCACTATATTCACAATGCTGCGTCAATACCTACGCCTGCTTCAAGCGCATGCACAGTTTTGAAACAGCATGGGCCTGAAAGTCACTGAGTGAAATATCATACATTACAGTCAGCCACTTTCAAGACGCATTCCTTCAGAGGAACACTTACCGTTTATTAGAGGTAGATCGTCCGACTCCACCGGAGTACACCCCTAATAAAAAAGACATATATATAAAATGCGGACTAGCCGCTGTATCGTGCTAGCAAACTTTAACTTAAAAATCGTTAGAAAAAACAAAAGTAATCGAGCAAAATCAGTAGGCCACTGATAGGATCTCTTTTTGACCTCGCTAAAATAGAAACATTAGGAACAACCCCTCATGAGAAATATGAAACTAGTGAGAAACCGAGCTCGACGCCATGATGGCTGCAAGATAGCTCGGCTCCGCCGCCCACCCCGCCCAAAATAACGACAAACCCTATGCAAATATTATAAATAAATACAACACACCAGCAAAGTAACAGGGTAAAACGTTTTATTAAATAACTATTTACATGGCAGCCTGCTGCAACATGAAAACAACACTTCCAATTGGTTCTTACTAGTTTCTATTCTGGAATTTACACGCAGCACTCCACCCACTTCTCTCACTATCTTTTCTACTCTCAAGAGAGAACAACGTCCTACATTTTTCGGAAGACTTTGGTGAAATGGCTACCGTATCTCATTCATCTTCCGAATCTGTACAAAATGATCGACTACCTTTAAGAAGAAAAAAAGAATCTTTCATCTGGCAATTTTTCACTTATCCTGAAGATCAAAAGAAAGTAAATGCACCAAAAGTAACCTGCACGATATGTGACTCGTTTCTCTCAAGAGGAAATCCAACAAAAAAATATTCCTTTTCCATACATACCATGGTGCGGCATGTCAAACAAGTGCACCCTGTGCAATTTGCAGAGGCATCGACAAAAGCCCTGGCCACGCTATTACCATTAGAGGTGGCCAGCACATTTTCTGATCGACGACCTGTATCTCCATCGAGTGCAGAGATGGACTTGAGATATTTAACTATATATGGTCTATAACCTATGGTTTTTTCAGTGAATTTTCAAGGTTTTGTAAATGCTAATTCCTAACTATATATGGTCTATAACCTATGGTTTTTTCAGTGAATTTGCTCCGCCGCCCACCCCGCCCAAAATAACGACAAACCCTATGCAAATATTATAAATATATACAACACACCAACAAAGTAACAGGGTAAAACGTTTCATTAAATAACTATTTACATGGCAGCCTGCTGCAACATCGATCCAAATGCATGACACTGTTCCTGTCAAGGTAGCATAGCTGGCGGCCTAGGGGTGGAGGACCGTTGTGCAAATACCCCGGGGAGGACTCTGGATATGCTTGGTCCCTGAGATTCTTCGATGTCACTGCCTTCCACAAATGGCATAAGTCCTGGATGTTCGGTGCCATACTTGAGGGTTTGACCTAAAGACACGTCCTGCGGTGCCCTGGTCCAACCATCACATATACCTCCGCCAGGAGACGGCGTGGGGTGCACTGGAAGGGAGAGGCGGCGCGAACGAGCCCCCCCCCACCTCCCCAGGTGGAGGTTCCTCAGCTACACCCCTAAAGACACGTCCTGCGGTGCCCTGGTCCAACCATCACATATACCTGCGCCAGGAGACGGCGTGGGGTGCACTGGAAGGGAGAGGCGGCGCGAACGAGCCTCCCCCACCTCCCCAGGTGGAGGTTTCTCAGCTACACCCCAGCGCTTCACTGATCTCCTTGTCCTCAGTCAAGCATCAATAGTAAGATTTTCATAGGTGAGTGTAGGTTCATAGTTTGCCATCCACAGACTAAAAGCCTGGAGTGGGAGTGAAAAAACCATAACTAGGTAAGAAGGAACGCAGAGGCTGTAGGAAGGACTCTGGATATGCTTGGTCCCTGAGATGCTTCGATGTCACTGCCTTCCACAAATGGCATAAGTCCTGGATGTTGGGTGCCATAGTTGAGGGTTTGACCTAAAGACACGTCCTGCGGTGCCCTGGTCCAACCATCACATATACCTGCGCCAGGAGACGGCGTGGGGTGCACTGGAAGGGAGAGGCGGCGCGAACGAGCCACCCCTACCTCCCCAGGTGGAGGTTTCTCAGCTACACCCCTAAAGACACGTCCTGCGGTGCCCTGGTCCAACCATCACATATACCTGCGCCAGGAGACGGCGTGGGGTGCACTGGAAGGGAGAGGCGGCGCGAACGAGCCTCCCCCACCTCCCCAGGTGGAGGTTTCTCAGCTGCACCCCAGCACTTCACTCGACATAGGCGGCCGGCTCCCGGGGTCCGGCGGAACTTTTAGCCTTTTGGTGACTCTTCCATTCTGGACCTTGTCCCACAATCCGTTTGACCTGAAGACACGTCCTGCGGTGCCCTGGTCCAACCATCACATATACCTGCGCCAGGAGACGGCGTGGGGTGCACTGGAAGGGAGAGGCGGCGCGAACGAGCCTCCCCCACCTCCCCAGGTGGAGGTTTCTCAGCTGCACCCCAGCGCTTCACTCGACAAGATGAGTTGCGCCCGCTCCTGCGGCACATTGCCTCGCTCGGCCAGCTGAATTACGCCTGCTCTTGCTATTACAGCGTCTCACCCGCCATCCGGCTGAATTGCACCCACTCTTGCGGTACAGCGACAGGCGGCTGCCACGGAGCTCAGGAAATGGCGGTCGGCTCCACAGACTTGGGCCTGGCCTGCAAGGATGGCTCTGGACAACCCTGGAACTCGGACGCTTGACTGGTACGGCATGGGCCCCATTCCCAAAAGCGTCCCATCAGCCTTGAAGATTCTACAAGAGTCACCGGGGCCCCCGACTCCCGCAGAGTTCCGGTGGGGAGCTTCTGCCATGATTGCTCGCAGAATGGCCACAAAGTAGCCACGGGGTGCTCTCATGCTGACGCCAGCTTCAGTCTGAAACTTCCAGAAACACTGTAGACTACCAATTCAATCAGTTCCGGTGGAGCCCCAACGACGTATCGCGTTGTTGCATAATGCGTCATATGACACGCCGCGTTAGCGCACCCGGAAGTGCTCCGGTGCGCGAGGCGCGAAGCGCAGCTTCCCGGAAGCAATCCGGGGCGCAGCGCGGAGCGCGTAACGTAAGCATAACAGGTCATGTGACTTGTTAATAAAACTTTTCATTGGTTTAGAAATATTTTTTGTCCCAAATGATGAAAACCCCTCCTTGTTTCCTCTTGGCTCCTGCCCCCTCCCCAAGTCTTGCTCGGCCAGCTGAGTTTCGCCCACTCTTGCGGCCTACGACATGGATACGCCGGGGCGTTATGGATCAGTATGAGCAAATATACACTTGGGGATTCACAAGCAACAACAAGCCTTTGTATTTGGGGCTCTAAATCAACAACAGTGACAGAGAACAGAACCGAACTAAGCACTCAGGGGCTACGTTTAAACGTAACATCATCTCCCCAGAGGTACATCACCTTACACACACATGCACTCTGATCTCCTTGGCCTCAGTCAAGCATCAATAGTATGATTTTCATAGGTGAGTCTAAGTTCATGGATTTCCATCCACAGACTAAAAGCCCGAAGTGGGAGTGAAAAAACCATAACTAAGTAAGAAGGAAGGCAGAAACAGAATCTTCCTCTGCAACATCCGGCTCTGCATCGCTACTTACTTATAAATGCAGAAAAAACTCAATTAACACAAGGGCCACCTTATATCAAAGCACTCAAACTTCTGATTTATCTCCATTTTCACACTCTTGTAAATAGGTGTGCGCGCCCGAGTGCGCGCACCCCGCAACTTAAAAAAAAATATTTATATATTTTCGCCTTTAAGGACCTTACTGCACACCCTCAGAAAACCTATGCAGCAAAACAATCTCTACCTTCTCCCCTTTCCACGTTCCAACGCTTTGAAATGAACAATATATTTACTCGCAGTGACAAAATGGCGGTCAACACTTCCTGATTTCCTTCGAATCGAACGTTAACAGACGTCACGCAGCAAAAAAAAAATTCCGCTCGCGCGCAGCCGCTTGAGTGCGCGCACCCGTGCGCGCGTATAGATATATAATTGACTTTAACTTTAATTTTCTCAGCAACTACTGAACGGATTTACACCATTCCAAAAAAAGCGTAATCTGCGAGCCGGACTCTACAGTTTTGCCAAATTTCTTATAAATCCATTCAGCCGTTCGACCTGTAGCCGTGTCTAAACGTCCTATGGAAAATAACATGGAGAAAACACGTTTTGGGACCCCCTTTTATCTCAGCCCCCACTTCACCAATCCCCCCCAAACTTTCAGGGAAGGAGCGCAGCGGACCGAGCCATCTTCTTTGAGAAATTCGCAAAGATTCATCCACCAGGGCCAAAGTTAATCCAAATAGAATGTTGAGGATTTCCTATGGAAACTAGGTCCTAACTATAACTACCTACTGGCGACCGCCAGTAGGTAATATATATATATATAAGGGTCGGTGCCGGACTGAGGCAGGTATTTGAAGTATACAGTACACACCTTTGGCCACAAACATAAACAAGGGACATGCGGCATAACCCTGCAGCTTTGTCGGCCATTAGTAAACGTGCAAATTCTCAGCAGTTAAGTAAATATACACTCCTTAGCATATATCTGCTTTTTTAAATATAGACAAATGTATATACATGATAATGTGCAACCAAAATAAAACATAACGCCCTGAATAGGCTTTAGTAACCTCTTAAGTTACTAACAGACATTAATTAATGGTATCTCGCCCTGGATGGGTTAGTGGCAAAGGCAATACCTCTGCATGTGTCATAGGTTCTCTCATATGCCTGCAGGCTATACCCAACAAACTAGGAGAACAGATACAAACATTGCTTAGTAACTGAACTACAGTATACTTGGTTAGAATTGGAGGGAGGGGGGTGCATTAAAGATGTACGGCCATTTCCTCACCACTATTCAGGCCACCTGGCCTTTTAGTCTGACTATCAATAATGTGCCGTGACTCTAATCTGCGTAACCATAGAAGTCTATTTCCTCCTCTGACATCAGGGGGCACTTGATCCATACAGAAAAAATGTAGGAGATCTCTGTTACTCTCATGGAATTTCTCAAAATGCCTGGCCACTGGGTATGTGGGGTCTCTATTCTGTATGGCCCTGAGATGTTCCAAAATTCTTATTTTGGTGGGATGGATAGTACTTCCTATGTAACACAAGCCACACGGACATACCAAACAGTATACCGTGTGGCTTGTGTTACAATTCATCAGGCTCCTGATCTTCATCGGTTCTTCTATGCCTGGTATCGAATACTGCAACACTTTGTGGCTGAATTTGCAGGCCCTACACATAAGACATGGGTAGAACCCTGCCAGCCTACCAAATGGTGACGTTCTACTTTCCTTCTCACAATGGCTCTGTACCAGACTACTACGCAGGGATCTAGCTCTTCTAAAAGTGATAAGTGGCGCCCTTGGTAAGTCCTTACCTATTATAGGATCGGATTTCAAAATGTGCCAGTTGCTCGCAAAGATCCGCCTAATATTTATGGCATCACTTGAGTAGTTAGTTATCATCCTCAAGGTGTCACCCTTACACTTCTTCTCATGATTCTTCTTCGTGTATTGTATATTGTTCGGTTCACCTGACACTATCAGATCTTCCCTTTTAATCCTATTTACTTTGGATTTTGCCACATCAAGAATAACTTTACTGTATCCTCTGGCCTCAAACCTACTTATACATTCCTTCGCAGCAGCCTGAAAGTCACACGCCCTAGTGCAGTTTCTCTTAATCCGCAAAAGTTCGCCATATGGTATGCTTCCCACAGTTGTTTCAGGATGGCAGCTTTTGGCGTGTAGAATGGAATTCCCTGAGGTTGGTTTTCTGTGCAAAGAAGTGCACAGTCTGCCCTCCGCAGGGAAAACCTTCAGATCCAGGAAATTGACAAGTCTCGGGCTAATCTCCCCAGAGAATTTAAGATTCAGATTGTTATTATTGAGGACCTGTATGTATGCCCTGGCAGATTCTTCCGTACCTTTATAGACTATAAATAGATCGTCTATATACCTTGTCCAACTTACGACCTTATTGGTCCAGTCCGTGTTAACATCCGCCCAGGCCACCTGTTCCTCCCACCCGCCAACGAAAAGGTTCGTGTAGCTGGGGGCGAAGCAGGTGCCCATCGCGGTTCCACGGATTTGCCTGAAAAATTGTTCCTGAAAAAGGAAAAAATTATTGTTCAGACAAAATTGGACAAATTCCAGAAGCATAACATTATGTTCGGCCTGATTGATCGGGTTAGTGTCAAGGAACCATTTGACTGCTTCCATCCCTTGTATGTGGTCAATGCTGGTATATAAGCTTGAGATATCAAGCGTTATCATCATCATATCCGACTCCCACTTCAATGTCTCTATTGTCAACAAGAAATCCTTTGTGTCCTTTATGTAAGATTTCAGATTATATACAAAATTGGAAAGAAAGAAGTCCACGAACCTGGACATGTTTTCTGTCAAGCTTCTCACTGATGAAATGATGGGACGGCCCGGTGGACAGGTCGCATTTTTGTGCAGTTTGGGCTAGTGGTAAAACGTCGGTACCCTGGGGTGTTTGCATTCCAAAAAAGCGTATTCCTCTTTGTTCAGCATCCCCCTGTAATACCACTTGTTCAGGATCGTTCTATAGGCATTGACACTCTCATCGAATGCCTTCCTTGTCACCTTCATATAACTTGATATGTCACCCAGTTGATCAAGGGCTTCCTTAATGTAGTATTCCTTGGTTAGCAGCACTACATTCCCGCCCTTATCGGACTGTTTACATAAAATGGTCTGATCCTGTTTCAAGTCTGCAATCGCTTTTCTTTGGTCCTTTGTGATATTGGCTTTGGCATTAGGTCTACTTTTCTTACTTCTCAACTTCAGAAGTTCTTATGTTGTCACGTCGGTAAATACATCAATGGAGTCCATCGGCATTACTGGACAGAATCTGGATCTGGGTTCGAAGGGACTACCTGGATTCACTTGTATAACCCCAGCTCTTCTTATCTCTAAAGCTGTTGATGGCATCAGTGTTACCGGATTACATTCATCCACTAGATCCTCCATCACTGCCAGGGTTTCAATATCACCTGCTGTCAATTTGTCTGTGTGGTCTAAATCCGTTGCACTCTGACTTGATCTCATGGTATCCTTTCCTTTGAAAAACTTCATCAATTTTAATTTTCTCCAGAATTTAAATAAGTCAATTCGAGTTTGTGTGTACTCGGATGCCTTGGTTGGACAAAAACTGAGTCCCAGTTGCAAAACCTCCTCTTCCACAGGCTTTAATTTCCTTGGGGTTAAGTTCACAACTGTAAGGACTTCCATCGCAATCTCTACCTCTGGTTCCACTGTTTTTTGCTCCGCGTCACTCTCGGTGAAGCGGTATTGTCGCATGCTCCACCCGCACCTCCTTGTCCGACGTTTCCTTTCTTTTTTCTTTGCGGGGGTTTCTCTGGTACCTTTGTTCCCCGCGTTTCTCGGATCACCTGAAACTCGTCTAAAAAAGGGGCAGGTGCAGAGGCTGCAGAGGTTGCTGGTTGTGTCGCTCCAGAAACTGCTCCCTCTCTTTCTTCTTCACTGTGTTCTACATCGGTTACTTCCGACTCAGAGGTTTCTGGGCGTTTGGCTGTTATCTTAGTTTTTTTGCTTAATAAATCCTTCCTTGGTTGGTCGTATCTCTTGGCAAAGATCAGTATGCGACCCGGCTGATAATCTCTCTCGTCCCGTTCGAATTTGTCTTGCTTTCTTTGTTTAATCTTTTGTTCAGAGGCTTTAAGGCGTTTCTTCATAGCCTCCCGTAGTGACTCCTGTTTCTGTTTGTCAGTGCTACTCGCAATAAAGGTTTCCAGATCCGCGATATCCTTTAGTGCCTGGTCTCTATCATACCATGCAAATGTTATTAGAATTTGAAGCATTATTTTAGATGACGCTGCAGTGTGTTCTGCCCATTCTTTTAGCAGCAGTGGGTTGGGGTTCTCGTATGCTGGGACCGTGTAAATCCTGAGTCCCCGAGGCACACGCTCCACCTCTACATAATTTTGTACTAAAGCAGCAGTGTCATATGCGGCATAACCAATAATGTGCAACCAACATCATACAGATGTAACCCAATAACATTTTAAAAGGGTTACCACGTTCCTGTGAGTGCTTTGCATTTTTGGTGCGAGTGAGCTTTGGAAGAGGATTTCCACGCAGAGTCTGTCACTGCGTTATAGCACCCAGCCGAGAGTGAAGGGAGTAATGGCGGACACCGGAGCTTTCTATATATATATATATATATATATATATATATATATATATATATATATATATATTTCTCGAATCGTTTCTGCACTTGCACTTTGTACTCCAAATCGAAGGGTGCGTCGTCGTTGGGTATCTTTGCAGCAAAATCCAATTAATTAAGAAAATCCTTAAGGATTTTCTTAAAAAATAAAATAATAAGTATATATATATATATATATATATATATATATGTCCACAGCAGTTTCCCACCACACCGCCACCGCGATAGTAGAGACCACGCAAATCCAAACGTATTTCTTCGGCAAAAAGATATTTATTTGAGTAGAGTCACTAAATCTGACGCGTTACGGACATCCGCCCTTGCTCACATATACATACATCACTGCTGCAATCTCCGTGCACACTCCTTTCACACAAAGAAAAGCACTCTCGGGGGCGGAGTCCAAGCATTTATTTCACGGACTCAAGGCAACCAGACGCGTTTCGGCGGATGCCTTTCTCGATGGTGACATGGAGCGCCTGAAACGGCCCTTTTTTATGTCAATCATAGTAAACTGAATAGTAAACACTGAAAACGGCATTGCGATCAACAATGGCAGACATATTGGAATGTGCACATGAGTTTTTTTTAAATAAAACTAACAAATCAGTGCATGTATATACGTCATTTTTGGTGTGTAACACATTGGCATAATACCTCTTAATCCAATCCAGCCCACAGATGGGCTCACATTACTTAATAACAATGATTTTCAGTAATTTTGGATATCAAGATATACATACATCTATCTCCATCATGCCTTGAAGATAGATGTATGTATATCTTGATATCCAATATTACTGAAAAACATTGTTATTAAGTAATTTTACATAAAAGAGGGCCGTTTCAGGCGCGCCATGTCACCATCGAGAAAGGCATCCACCGAAACGCGTCTGGTTGCCGTGAGTCCGTGAAATAAATGCTTGGACTCGCCCCCGAGAGTGCTTTTCTTTGTGTGAAAGTGCATGGAGATTGCAGCAGTAATAATAGCGGGCGCACCACCCGCGAAAAGCACCCGCACTGGAGTGCACGAAGCAGGTGAAACGAGGAGCAATGATATGTATATATATATATATATATATCACTGCTCCTGAAGGTTGCCCCTGCTTGGGAAGCACTCCGATGCCATCATAGGTAAAAAGTAGCCTTTATTGGTATGAGCAGCACAGACCGCACTGATTGCTTTAGCAGTTCAAAATCGTCCGTTTTAGCCTGACGCGAGAAGTAGTCTCTTTGTCAAAGGCGCGGGCGTGATGAAAGTGTGCACGCCACAGGACTCCTTAATTAATGCAAGTGGGCCCGCCCTTATTGAGCCGCTCGTACCTGCACGAACGAGGCATGCTGGGTCCTGCAGTCCGTGGCTGGTCGTTAGACAATCGGCACCATAGTCCGCTGCATATTTCAAGCCCACAGATGGGCCTCAGAGCATTAGTACTGCTCTCATCCAGTATGGCATCCCAAAGTGATCCGGTAGTTACCAGGTCTTCGGCCCCCGTATACGGCACCCCGGGACGGCACCACCTCATCAACTACGGGGGCCGAAGACAATAAAAGGTTCTGTTGAACGGCTCTCTGGTGCAGTGGCGTCCTTATGCTCTGGGGCATTTGGGAGAAGATTTGTACACGGCAGCCTCGGCCGTGGAGGATGCACCGCCTGGCTGAGTGAATTCAGGTCTGCGGGGTGACATCGATAGCCCGAGCGCAGCACAGAGACATTTTCTGATTTGAAGCCGCACATCCTTTTGAAAGCCCACTGGAGGGCTTTATCTTTGTGAAAAACATTGGGGAGATTTTGAATATGGACACAAGCACGGACCCTACTGAGGGAGAATATTGCACACTGCTATCCCCAGCATGCACTTCACTGGAGAAGGCATGCCATGGGTACATTTTGGTTGCGGTGAACTCCGTGGTGTGTTGTTGCCCCGCCCTATGATGAAGGTGAAAGTTCACCGAAACGCGTCAGGGACCCTTGAATTGTTTGAGAAAGGGTGTGCTGCTTCTGCAATAAAAGGTTCTGTTGAACGGCTCTCTGGTGGAGTGGCGTCCTTATGCTCTGGGGCACTTGGGAGAAGATTTGTACACGGCAGCCTCGGCCGTGGAGGATGCACCGCCTGGCTGAGTGAATTCAGGTCTGCGGGGCGACATCGATAGCCCGAGCGCAGCACAGTGACATTTTCTGATTTGAAGCCGCACATCCTTTTGAAAGCCCACTGGAGGGCTTTATCTTTGTGAAAAACATTGGGGAGATTTTGAATATGGACACAAGCACGGACCCTACTGAGGGAGAATATTGCACACTGCAATCCCCAGCATGCACTTCACTGGAGAAGGCATGCTATGGGTACATTTTGGTTGCGGTGAACTCCGTGGTGTGTTGTTGCCCCGCCCTATGATGAAGGTGAAAGTTCACCGAAACGCGTCAGGGACCCTTGAATTGTTTGAGAAAGGGTGTGCTGCTTCTGCAATAAAAGGTTCTGTTGAACGGCTCTCTGGTGGAGTGGCGTCCTAATGCTCTGGGGCACTTGGGAGAAGATTTGTACACGGCAGCCTCGGCCGTGGAGGATGCACCGCCTGGCTGAGTGAATTCAGGTCTGCGGGGCGACATCGATAGCCCGAGCGCAGCACAGAGACATTTTCTGATTTGAAGCCGCACATCCTTTTGAAAGCCCACTGGAGGGCTTTATCTTTGTGAAAAACATTGGGGAGATTTTGAATATGGACACAAGCACGGACCCTACTGTGGGAGAATATTGCACACTGCAATCCCCAGCATGCACTTCACTGGAGAAGGCATGCTATGGGTACATTTTGGTTGCGGTGAACTCCGTGGTGTGTTGTTGCCCCGCCCTATGATGTAGGTGAAAGTTCACCGAAACGCGTCAGGGACCCTTGAATTGTTTGAGAAAGGGTGTGCTGATTCTGCAATAAAAGGTTCTGTTGAACGGCTCTCTGGTGGAGTGGCGTCCTTATGCTCTGGGGCACTTGGGAGAAGATTTGTACACGGCAGCCTCGGCCGTGGAGGATGCACCGCCTGGCTGAGTGAATTCAGAGTGGTCCGCTCTCAGGAGACCCAGCCCTGTAGCTAGCTGTGCAATGTCCTGTTGTAGGGCCGTGCGTGAGTCAGCAATCGCCGCCAGTATGCGGTCAAACTGCTGCTGCATCTTAGGATCCTGGGGTGTTCCCGCTTTCTCCAATTCAGCCTGGGACTGCATTTCCGGCGGTTGGGGCACTCCCCCTTGTTTCCCTTTTGTTTTCTCCATGTTCTGGACCTCCAGATTGTGGTCAGGTGCAAGTAGGCTCACCACAGTGTCCGGAACTCCCAGAGGATTACCAGTGTCCAAGTCCTCCCCAAACGAGCTCAGGTGTCCTGCTCGCCAGGAAAGCCCCCTCTCAGTATCACAGATGCCCCAGCTTACAGGTCATCAGCCTCCCTCAACAGCTCAGATTCGGGACTCCCCGACCAGATCCAGACTTGTCGCCTCCAGTCCCCTATCAACAGTGTCGTGCACTCGTACTTATGAGCCATAGCAAAAGTAGAGGAGCCACGATTCGAACCCCCTCACGAGGCTAAAGTAATGCTACGTCACCTCCTTCTAATCCTCTCAGTACTTACCCATCCTGCTGTTCCAGATCAAGGCCCGCTCCTCCTGCTCCTGAGCACTACAATGGGGTTAAATGCTGGCAGCTTGGCCCTCTCATCCAGGGCAGCTCGGGGACATGCTCGGCCAGATCCGCATCTGATTTCACAGTTCCATTGGCCCGAGCACTTGCCACCTGTCACCCTCCTTATCCTTCCTTGCTCCTCTGCCGGCTATCTCCCAGCTTTCTGGGCCACCTCTCCCAGATGCGAGCCTCCTTGAAATTGGCAGCGCCCCCACCTTTAGACCATCGGACGAGCCCGTAGTGGTCCCCTCATCATGGGCCACAGCTCTCCGCCTGCTCACTCCTCCGCCCCCGCCGCAGCTTGCAGGCCGCAGACGCCCCCCGCGACCGCCTCCGCAGCCATGGGCTGCAGGTCAGGCCGCACCCCACTCACCGAGGCAGGTTTGAAGGCGCTGCTGCTCCACCACGTGCCGCTCAGTGCCTCCTCTCCGCCACACGCCCTCCAGCCCTTATGGCGCAGTTTCAGGTGATCAGGGCCGCATGGTGCTTATACTCCGTGCCCGCCTCCTTCTTTCCGCAGTCCGCCCATGTGCAGAGCTTCTGCGGCGCAGGGCACCACAGCTCACAACCCACTCATGCACATCCGCACTCTACCTTTCAGCAAGTCCCTTGTTGCGGCACCACTCCGGCCCCAGTTACTTCTTGCCCTCACAGCGGGTGGCTACGTGCGGCCTTAGTCTTAAGCCCGATCGTTCTCTGCCAGCGCTGCCGCCATTTTGGGATCCGCCACCGCCATCAATCCCGGGCCGACATACTGCCCAAAACTCTCGCTCCATGCCTTATTTGTTGTCGGGCAGGCGCCAGGGCAGGTCCGCACCCCTCCTATTGCGCTCGGTGCCACCGGGTGATCCGAAAAACGGTTTTATATCAGGATTTTTGTGGGGATCAGTGCGGAGCTCGGCGCTCACGCAGCCAGCTCCATCGGCCACCAAGCCACGCCCCCCTAAGTTGGAAACACCATGTCAGAAAAAAGGTGTAGGGGAACGCAAAAAGTTTAGGGAACTTTAGCCAAAAAGGGCCAAGTCCAACATAAACATTGTCAAACATTTCACCCCCAGTCACAGATCTGGGTTAAATCCATTGTTTTTCGGTTTGTCACCTCACCCCAGTTTTTACCCAGCTATATGCAAATCAGTCTTGACCCTGCTTCCCATGGGAATAGTCCTGCCGCAACTGCCAGGCCAGGTCCTCCCTGGACCGGAAAACAAGCATCCTGGGACCAGTTTCGGAGACTCACCCCTCATCACCCAGGTGAGCATGAATCCAGTGCCTAGCAAGCACGGGACCCACATCTGGGCATACCCTTCCCACTTAGGGCAAAAATTGCAACACAACTGGGGTGATGTGGTGAGCAAAATGATTGATTAAACCTCGATCGGGTACTGGGGATGAGTGTTTGAAAAGTTTCAACACTGTCCATTGTTTTATTTTGTGATGTTGCGAGAAACAAACAACAACAGAAAGGGCTAAAAATAAAGGTTGCACAATGTAAGAGCCTGGTCTGAAACGTAATCTCACCAGCATTTCCTCTGTAAGTGCAGTATTTTATCAACAAAGCAAATCACTCAAAGACACCCCACTGAAGTCTTGTGGATAACAGTTTATGCAGTTGCAAACCGCTAACTGAATCAGTATGGGTCATAAAGCTCCCCTGGAGATATGTGTCACTGCTTCACCCGATCACTCAGAATTTTTTATATCCTATTAGGTATACATCTTTGGTTTGCAGCTTTTTTTTGAGTAGTACTGGGAAAAGTTTAAATATGAAAGGGAATAAACACGATAAAGGATATGGGACCATACCCCTCAGCAGTCCTAAATGTGAATGCAGACATTGTGCAGACCTACTAACAAAAGAAGGGACCATTGCTGTGAATGAGAATGTGACCAAAAACCTGAACCCTTGGCGATTATTCACAGATATTAGAATGTCCAGCAGCTGACAATCAGGACGGTAAATTCTCTTGGGTTCCTCTTCCTCATGACCTGGAACCATATAAATGTGCAGCTCTATTTATAAAATACTAATTCTTCAACAACAAAAAAATATCACATGTAAGTCATTGCAGTCTCTTCCAGACCAATGCTTCCTTCTTCTGTATTGAAATCTGCAGGGCCAGCAGTCTATTTAAAAGTTGTCAACGAACTCTCTTTACTTTGCAGTGCCATTAGTTTCATCTTGCCATTCTAAAGTGTATGCAACATGCTTGTTCTGCTTTTTGCTGGAACAATAAAGTAATGTATTAGTATACCGGATCAGAGTGGATCCTGGCTAATCCAACAATTAGTATGCTGGAGGCAAAGTATGGAAGAATACCTACCTCCCTGTACAGAAGATGAGGGTAGGGCCCCTCCTGAACTCTCTGAAGTCGGACATATGTCCTCTTCAGTCTTCAAAATCATGTCTAATTTAGTGATACCAGCCCTAACAGTTGTTGAATGCTTATTTTACCACTAGGGTTGTGCACCAATTTTGAAAGGAATAACTTGTTAAACCTTTCCTGACAACATACACGTGTTCGAGGCATGTGGGCTGCTGAATTCATATCTTAGCATAGATCGCCGCCTAGTGTTGGGTCCGGATGTTTGCACCTTGTTGTCTTGGAAGAGTCTTCGAAGTATCACGAGATAGGTGACTCCTCCCCTGGACTACAGTGCGCATGGGCATCTTCTCCATCCTCAGATTGTTTTTCTCCGCCATTGGGTTCGGATGCACTTCGTCAACTCCAACTTCGAGACTGAAGTATTCCAACTTTCTAAGACCAAAAACCTTCTTTTTTCGTCGGTATTGTTTCCGCTCTTAATCCCTCGACTCAACAACACTTTCAATCTCTCTCCGGTCGTCGACGCGGGCCGTTGGGCCTTTTCGACGCCACATGGGCCTCCTGCCGATGGAAAGGGTCCCGTTCAAAAGATGCCCACAATGTGGATCCAAATTTCCACATAGCGATAAGCATACAGTATGCAACAGGTGCCTATCTCCTGAGCACAACGAAGAAAACTGTCCAGCTTGTGCTCAGTTCCGGTCGAAGAAAACTATCTGGAACCGAAGAGCTGCTCGACAAGAGATGCAGCGACAGGCACCTGAACCGGAAAACATCTTCGATGACGAACATGAACTCTCAGAAGCGGCGGACTCCGACCTCGAGATAGTCACCGTCGAGGACCAGTCGGACTCCGATGACCAGATCACACTGGGGCAAACAGTGAGTACCAAAGCCCCTCCTCCGCTTACACCTCCAGACAAGGCTCCCGTCAAAGTATCGCCTAAAAGCCTTAGCCGAGGCCGACATACTGCTTCAGAAGCCCCACCTTCCGGCTCGGCTCCGAAGACCACACCCAAGCCTTCCGGTATCGTGGGACCGAGCAAGACATTTCCCCAAAAAGTCGTCGATCCGACGAAGACCGTCGACCCAAAGTAGGTCGTCGATCCCAAAAAGGGCGTCGACCCGAAGAAGGAGGTCAACCCGAAAACTGCCATCGAGCCGAAAAAAGCCATCAAGCCGACAAAGCCTGGCGAGCTGAAGAAGGCCGCCGAGTCGAAGACTACTGTCAAGCCAAAGAAGGCCGTCGAGCCGAAAAAGGCCATCGAACCGAAAAAGGCCATCGAACCGAAAAAGGTCCTCGAGCCAAAAAAGACCGGCGAACCGAAAAAAGCCGTCAAGCCGAAGAAGGTCGCCGAGCCGAAAAAGGTAGTCGACCCAAAAGACGCAGCAGAGCCGCGAAAAAAGGCCGTCGAACTAAAGAAAGTCGTCGAGCCAAAAAAGGCCGTAGAGCCGAAAAGAGCAGTCGAGCCGACAAAGCCCGTCGAGCCGAAGAAAGCTCCATACCCAAGAGTTCTCAAGCCCGAGACTCACCACAAATCAAAGAATAAAGACAAACAGGCGACCGATCCCAAAACCTCGGCGCCGAAGCCACGGACAGTTGAGGAAAAACTTTTCCATCCAGATCCAGTGAGCCCACAACAACACAGACTGTATATAGACCCTGGTACAGGACATATAACAGTTTACAATAAGAACAAAAGAAGATTGGACACTGAAACCCTTCTCCTGTTCCTCCTAAGAAAAAGGACTTTGGAACATCTCCTTCAAGACCTTTTACACCTCCTCCTTTCACCCCTAACATGCCTTATGTTCCATATTCTCCTACACACTTAGATTATGACAAGACAGAGGACATGGGGGAAGATCCTCAGGATGACTTTATACAACCTGACGATCAGGGAAACCAAGATGCCACATGGAGTGACCACAATGACCCTAATGACCCATATGATCCAACACCCATACCTGATCCCTCTCCATATCCCACAAAACCATCCCCTACTGACGACACTGTCGTTTTTTAACCAGCTAGTGGATAGAGCAGCTCAGTATCATGGCGTACACATGCACATTGACCCTATAGAGGAAGATTTCCTATTTAACACCTTCCCAATATCAGAAAAGAGTGTACGTATACTCCCTATGCTAAAAGGAGTACTAAAACACGCGCCAGACATATTTAAAGACCCAGCCAGAGCACGTGTCCTCAATCCAAAAATTGAGAAAAAATATAAACCAGCCCGTACAGACCCTTTTTTTATTAAGTCTCAGCTACCATTAGACTCACTAGTCGTCTCTAATGATAGGAAACGGGCGAATTCACAAACAACGGGTGATGCTCCCCCTCCTGACAAGGAGTCAAAAATCTTAGAAGCCTCAGGTAAAAGAGTGGCCTCACAGGCAGCAAATACCTGGAGAATTGCCAATATCCAAGCACTCCTAGCACGTTTCGACAGAGCGCACTACGACCAACTGGAGGGATTATTACAACACCTACCAGAACCTTATAAGGCAAAGGCAAACGACCTAATACAGGAAGGGAAATTTATCACTAACGCATCCATAAAATGCGCCCTAGATGCAGCTGATACAGCCGCTATGTCTGTCAATACTAGCGTATTACTACGCCGGCATGCCTGGCTCCGCATTTCGGGTTTTAAGAATGAAGTGCAATCAACAATACTTAATCAACCCATTAACCAAGATTTCTTGTTTGGCCCTGCAGTAGATACCATCTTAGAGAAGATGAAAAAAGATACTGAAACCGCTAAGTCCATGGGTGCACTTCAGTTCCAACAATCTAGGGGCTCCTTTCGTCGCTCCTCCTTTCGAGGATCAGGCAGAGGTAACACATCCCAGACTTCCTCATCATTCAAAAGCACCACAAAAGGCACCTTTAATAAAGGCTCCAATAGAGGAGGTTATAGAGGGAACAGTAACAAGGGCAGAAGACGTGGTGGTAACAACACCAAAGCCTCCACCGCCACTAAACAGTGACTTGTTCACACTCCCGACCAGACCATTTAACACCAGTCGGAGGGAGAATAACACAATTCCTACAAATGTGGAACTTCATCACCACAGACAGGTGGGTGAGACAAATTATCCAGTATGGTTACTGCCTGGAACTCATTTCTACTCCCCCCAACATACCGCCCAAACACCGTCCAATGTCCAAAGAACACATCACGCTGTTACAACAAGAGGGGCTCTCCATGCTAGAAAAGGGTGCCATAGAGCCAGTCCCACTTCAACACCAAGGGACAGGAGTATATTCTCTATACTTCCTCATCCCCAAGAAAGACGGATCCCTCAGACCAATATTAGACCTAAGACCTCTGAACCAATACATACTCTCAGAGCACTTCCATATGATCACTTTACAACAAGTGCTCCCACTGCTCCAGCAAGGCGACCTCCTCGCTACACTAGACCTAAATGATGCTTACTTTCACATCCCCATACATCCAGCTCACAGGAGATACCTCAGGTTCACAATAGAGGTTCAACACTATCAATTCAAAGTTCTCCCCTTCGGGGTAACTACAGCACCAAGGGTTTTCGCAAAATGCCTAGCAGTAGTAGCAGCACACCTCAGACGGCAACACATCCATGTGTTCCCCTACCTCGACAATTGGCTCATAAAAGCCAACTCATACTCACAGTGTGCCAGCCATACCTCACAGACAAGGCCATTCGATATGGATGAACTGGTCAGGCAGATTTGCGTACACTTTTCCACCAACCCCACTGATTCCATTAGTGGCACGCAAACTAAGGCAACAGTCACTCACAATGATCCTGGTTGCTCCCACATGGGCAAGACAGCCATGGTACATGACACTGCTGGAACTCTCTGTATTCCCCCACCAAAAGCTACGCCTTTCGCCACAATTGCTAACACAGAACCATGAAGAAATCAAACACCCAGATCCCAATCAGATGAACCTAGCGATCTGGCTCCTGAAGTCCGAGAATTCGGATATCTTAACTTGCCTCCTGACTGCATGAACATTATCAAGGAAGCAAGGCGTCCGACTACCAGGGCATGCTACGCAGCTAAATGGAAAAGATTTGTAATTTATTGTAATAATAATCAAATCAATCCATTAGATCTCTCTATCCAAAACTTAATTTGTTATCTGCTACACCTTCAGAGATGTAACCTAGCGTACTCATCCATAAGGCTACACCGTGCTGCTATAGCAGCATATCTTCAAAACAGACAACATGTCTCCCTGTTTAGAATACCATCTATCAAAGCTTTTATGGAGGGACTTAAAAGAATTATCCCTCCAAAGCATCCACCTTCTCCAGTCTGGAACCACAACATAGTACTTACCAGACTCATGGGACCTCCCTTCGAACCACTTCATTCATGTGAATTACAATTCTTAACATGGAAGGCGGCTTTTTTAATTGCCATCACCTCTCTCAGGCGAGTGAGCAAGTTACAGGCGCTAACCATTCAAGAACCTTTCATGCAAATACACCACAATAAGGTAGTACTCCGTACAAACACTAAATTTATGCCAAAAGTTATCTCCACTTTTTACATCAATCAGTCCATAGAATTGCCAGTTTTCTTTCAAAACCCGCAATCAGTAGCTGAAAGAGCTCTACACACACTAGACGTTAAAAGAGCACTGCTATATTACGTTGACAGAACAAAATCATTCAGAAAGACAAAGCAACTATTTGTTGCCTTTTCACCACAACATAAAGGTAATCCCATTTCCAAGACAGGAATAGCCAGATGGATCGTTAAATGCATTCAAATATGCTATCAAAAAGCAAAGCACACTTAAACAGTTTCCCCAAGAGCACACTCAACGCGCAAAATGGGGGCATCCATGGCTTTCCTAGGAAATATTCCCTTAGTAGACATATGTAGGGCAGCTACATGGTCTACCACACACACTTCCACTAAACACTACTGTGTTGACGTGCAAGCTAAGCAACACACTGCTGTAGGCCAGGCTGTCCTTAAAACTCTTTTTCAAACCACTGCAGCTGGTACAGGTGACCATCACTAGAGGAGAAACTGCTATACAGTCTATGCTAAGATATGAATTCAGCAGCCCACATGCCTCGAACGGAAAATGCTACTTACCAGTATGCATCTGTTCTTGGCATGTAGGGCTGCTGACATTCATATCGCCCACCCTCCTCCCCGGTGCCTGTCACAGCTGCACGGTTACATTCTTAATATACATCTACATGGTCATCTCTTACTTTTCTATACTCCATCTTTGCCACAATGGCGAAAAACAATCTGAGGATGGAGAAGATGCCTATGCGCACTGTAGTCCAGGGGAGGAGTCACCTATCTCGTGATACTTCGAAGACTCTTCCAAGACATCAAGGTGCAAACATCTGGACCCAACACTAGGCGGTAACCTATGCTAAGATATGAATGTCAGCAGCACTACATGCCAAGAACAGATGCATACTGTTGTGCACTGCTATTGGACAACTGAAAAATGAGTTTTGGGACTGGAAACTAGCTTGGTCTCTGTCATGGATGAACTCCGGATGGGCACTGATAACGGGCATCCTTCTGACTTTATTTATTTGAATTTGTCAGCTTCCTTTAATATGGCGGCTGTTGATTTAAACGATTTGGCGCCTGCCTGGTTTTCCTCTTTTCCATCCGAGAGATGCCAAATGCTAGCTCTTCCTTCTAATTGAGCTTAGTAAATAGAGGTAACTTGTGGTTTCCTGCAGGGGTCTTTTCTCTCCCCAATTTTCTTCTCCACAGGCAAGTATTATTCTGCAGTTAAGGGAGGAATGGTTGTCTTACAATTACTAAATCGATAGTTCAACCCACATTGGGTTGAATCACCCTCTGCACAATCTGAACCTCTTTGTGATAAGAGGGTTTCAAATGTATGTGATCTGTTGAAAAACAGTAATCAATGTTTTTAATCCAATCTGTTTTCTGTATATATAATAACTTCAATTCAAACCATTAATATGTAGTGTTCAAAGGCAGGAGAACATATGGCCCAAGGAGATATGGAAAACTCACATCAAATTATACGTACGGTTCATTGATGACATTTTCCTTTTATGGACTGGATCAGATACCCTATTGAAGAACAAAATCTTATCAATGACAGAATCCAATTCACCTTTGACATTCAAGAGGAACATATCACATTTTTGGATGTGCAGATCTCCAAAACATTCTATGGTTTTGAAACAGATCTTTTCAGAAAACAAACAGACAGGAATAATATTCTTCATTACAATAGTTTTCATCAGCAGCCACTTAAAGATCACCTACCATATTCACAGCTACTACGGGTCAAACGAATTTTATCTAATCTAACCAGACTCGTAAAACAGACAACATAGATGTTTTCACGCTTCACTGAGCGAGGATATCCCAAAGCGATTCTAGATTGGGCACAACAAAGATGTCAAACTAAAACGCAAGAGGAATTGTTGAGAACAACACCAAAATCTACCCAAAACTGCATGGTAGTAGTGTCTAAATTTCCTACACTTAGTCATGTATATAAAAAAATAATCAAAATACATTGGGCGATCTTAAGCATGGAACCAGATTTTAAAAATGTGTTTGCACAACAACCTATCTTTGCTTAAAGAGAAGAAAATTTGGGAGAAATTTTGAAAAATACTGGAAGTAAACCACAAAACATCCTATTCAAAGGGACTCGAGCATGCCACAATTGTAATAATTGCAACATCATTCCAGGAACCAAGATGACACACCCTAGGAAAGGTACTATCATCAACTTGAAAGTCACGGCAATATGTGATTCAAAGAACTTAATCTACCTCCTAAAGTGCCTTTGTGGCATGGTATATGTAGGAAAGACTGAGAGAAATATTAAGACAAGGCTGAATGAACACAAAAGTAACATTTGTAACAAGAATATCAAGTCGAGAGTATCTTGTAACTTCAATGAACATAGACACAACATCAGTCAATTAAAATTCCTTGTTCTTTAAATCATCGACAAGATAGAAGGGAGAAACAATACCAACTTCTTACTCCAAAGAGAGAACCTATGGATCTGCAAATTGGATGCCCTCAGACTGCACGGAATGAATGACAGGCTGGAGTTTCAATGTTATCTTTAAACATTGAGTCTGAATTCACCCATGCACTTAATTTTTTGAATGTACAACTTCTTGACATTTTCTCATCAAACGAAGATGAACTCTGCATTCACCCTCATTTTTTTACCTTTTCATTTTCACCAGTTTGGTATCCACACTCGGTGTGACCCACCCATGATTCACACGCTTTCATTAATTTTACATTTTTCTTCTAGACTTCATAGCTTACTTAAAGAGACTTTTGTATATCCAAGAGTATCTTTGATTTAGACACATTGATTTGGTTCTCCTTTTGACCACAGCAGCATGTACTGTTTTTTCATTCTTATAATTTTTTCATCTTCAAGATGGCCAACTCGCCAGATGTTTAACATTGCTCAACTTCAGTTCCTTTTACATAATACCAGCAGTTACCTTTGGAATCATTGTGTTTCATTCCTCTCTATACTTTGGTTTTGTTACGATAACATTCATATATATATCTTGTGTTTCATGTCAGTATTCTCCATGTAACATGCATTCTCATTGATATTTTGTTTTTTCCACACCGATAATTCACATATGACTATATTCAAGATGGCCGACGTGCGCCTCATCCAGTAGAGTCCTAATTTTATGCTCACTAACCAGTATGAGACTTCCTAAATATGTCCCACTAATGGCTGACACTGTTTCCAGCTTCGACTAGGAAGCGAATACTTGATTACACCTTTGACTAACCCAGTCTAGTCTTCTCATCGAGTAAGTTCTCGTTTAATTCATCTTAAGTAAATCACCTTGTTAGTTTCTTAATAATTCACTGGATATCTTGTCACCATCTACTGGTTCACTTTGACCTCGCCGTCTATTTAATAACTGACTTTTAAATAATTTGTGATATCATTCGTGTACCATTTGTGTATGTTTTTGCTGCCGCTATAACACTGCTAAGCACGCTTTACTCTATCATTAGAGTTTGTCACTTTCACTTAACGCACGTGAGCAAGCTTAGTATATCATATGTGTATGTCTTAACTGTCGCCGCAACACTGTTGAGTATGCTCCGCTTTTCCACCAGATCTAGTTACTTTCATCTAACGCACCAGAGCACGTTGATCACTTCTTATTTATTTTCTCCTCCACAACACGTTCCGTTCGTTTTTACCACAAACCCACGATATGTTCATAACGCTACAGTTGCGTTCTGATTACCGGCCATTTAGTTATATAGCGTTCTACATTTTGATTTGCTATATGCCTTGTACATTTATTAGACGTTGAACAAGATTGTATGTTATGATTACCTAGTCAATATCACATTTCATGAATGGCATTATGGTTTCTTTGATTCTTCATGGCATTTTTGCTTAACTTTAGAGTGATCCCTGACGAAGGCCACCCCTCCCGAAATGCATTGGATTTTGGAAATGTAAAAGGATCTTGATGAGATATGAATACTACATATTAATGGATTGAATTGAAGTTATTATATATAAAGAAAACATATTGGTTTAAAAACATCGACTACCGTATTTTTTCAACATATCGCATAAATTTGAAACCCTCTATCACATAGAGGTTCAGATTGTGCGCAGGGTGATTCAACCCAATGTGGATTGAACTATCGATTTAGTTTATAAATTACGCTCTGGATCAATTAGCGATACCCCAGGAGCACATCAAGCTATAACTACCTTTATTTAACGCAGTTAAAACCAGAGGCTGTGCACGAGCACATACTTGAGTGTCTTACAATGACAACACTCATCTGATCCTTGGATTCAGTAGACCCCCTTCTGAGTTCCAGGCGTTTTCCCTAGCATACCTGTCTGTAATCAAGGCTTGGATGAGTACCAACCTCCTGAACCTCCATCCCATCACGACAGAGGTGCTGATTCTCTGCCAGGATAATCTGTGAACTCCTTCTGCCTGACCATTTGGGATGAGTTCTTACCCTCTTCTTAGTTCATGTTTAGGAGCTTAGGCTTTTTCTTTGATGAGAAGTTTGAGTTGAAGAAAGATCTTAGAGCACTTGTAGTCAGAGCAGGAATCCGGTCCGTACCATATTATGCGAAGTATTGCTACTTAGGCCTTGTCGCCACTGTCATTTAAAGATTCCAGTGTACTCAGAATATGGCTATTAACCTGATTGTTGCCTCACAGAAATTTGATTTGGTTTTTTAGAGGTACTCCTAAAGGCTGCACTGGCTCCCCGTGCATCAGAGTATTCAGGTCAAGGCCCTTTTTATTGCTCTAAGGGCATTGTTTTGCCTGGGAGATATATATATATATATATTTATTTAATTTTTCACTCCAGTTAAAAGTTCCTCCTTTCACTTTTCTTTTGAAAGCCTGTTAGAAACTCTGCATCCTGGATGTCTTATCTGATAGAGACATCTAGCTGCAGATTCCTTAATTTGTGAATTCTCCCCGGGCGTCAGACTGGATCCGGAATTCTTTTCTTAGCGGTACTTCTGACTTTCTAATTGATTGTAATCAGAATAAGTTCACATACTGCTCTTATGACATCGCTTACCATGAGTTGTAGCCGGAGACTAGGACCGCTGCCAGTGACCACGGGGTAAAGAGTGGCAGTCATGGGAACGACCCCTGGACCGGGAGGATGACCGATGCCGTGAGGAGCTGGAAGCCTGTGACAAACGTGCCGTCAGACGTTTCATGCGCCGCAGCACCTTCCGCATCAACCGCTGGCAGGCGTCACACTCGTCGGCGTCATGATGCTCGCCCAAGCACCACATACTTGTGGGTAAGTACCCGACATCTGGCGAGCACAGGACCCACAGGACTTAAACCAAGAGAGCATAGGAATTTTGCACACTGTTTCAGACGAGAAAGGTTTGTCACAGCAGGCTGAAAAACAGCTAGAGATATGCTACTTCGAAACTGTGTGCAACGTGGAAAAAGAAGAAACTGACGACAACGCACTGGAGGGGACTTATATGGCTCCACTGACGTCATACCTGGAGCGGACGTCGTACGGATCCATGTGCCTCCACCCCCAGAGAGCGCCCCCCTTGGCACGGAGAGGTACTGCTGAGAAAACATTTCCTGATCCAATCTGACACCTGGGGAGAATTCACAAGTTAAGGAATCTGCAGCTGGACTATGTCTCTACCAGATACATTGTTACGAAAGATAAGTAACT